>NC_053389.1:551717443-552030058 GCF_905171765.1 Bufo bufo | reverse complement strand
CGCATCCGTTGCTCCGTTCCGTGGCCCCGCAAAAAAATAGAACATGTCCTATTCTTGTCCTTTTGGGGACAAGAATAGGCATTTCTACAATGGGCAATTTTTTGTCTGGCGGACCGCAAAAAACGTAACGGTCGTGTGCATGAGGCCTAAATCAGCAGGCAAGATATAGAGACACAAGGGAAAAAATTATTCTGTTTCTATAAAAGTTATGTAAACCAGTCAAATTAATGAAAAGAGGCACTATATATATATATATATATATATATATATACAGGTGAAACTCAAAAAATTTGAATATTGTGCAAAAGTCCATTTATTTCAGTAATGCAACTTAAAATTAGAATATTGTGAAAGGGTTCAATATTCTAGGCTCAAAGTGTCACACTCTAGTCAGCTAATTAATCCATACCCCCTGAGCAAAGGGTACCTGAGATTGTGACTTTGGGGCCTCATAAACTGTAAACCATAATCATCCAAATTATAACAAATAAAGGCTTGAAATATCTCGCTTTGCATGTAATGAGTCTATCTCATATGTTAGTTTCACCTTTTTAAGCAACTTAAAAAGGTGAAACTAACATATGAGATAGACTCATTACATGCAAAGCGAGATATTACATGCAAAGCGAGATATTACTGAAATAAATGAACTTTGCACAATTTTAAAATTTTTCGACTTTCACACATATATATATATATATATATATATATATATATATATATATAATAAATCTTGATTACTGTGGTATTAGAAACAATGTTAGGGCTTGTTCACACGACCGTGCCGTTTTTTGCAGTCCGCAAATTGCGGATCCGCAAAAACACAGATGTCGCCCGTGTGCCTTCCGCAATTTGCAGAAAGGAACAGGAGGCCCGTTATAGAAATGCCAATTCTTGTCCGCAAAACGGCACAAAAAAATGCAGCTCGAATGCAGACCAAAACCACAGTCGTGTGAACAAGCCCTTAAAGAACTCACTTTTTCTTGTTACTCTGCATCAATTTTTGACAGGAGTTTCTTTTTTTTTTTTAAATAAAACAAAAATACCATTATCATGTATCATTAAAAGCTAATTATATTAAGACATTTATTGCCACCTTACCAGGGCCTATGACACCAAGCAGGAAATAGAGGAGCCTGAGTTTCTCCATCTTCCGAAAAGCCTGAGCTGCGAGTGAATGTGTGTACGGTATCACAGGGCTGACTAGTGGACTGTCTGGCTTTACCTGCCCTTCTGTGAACTAATCTCCTCCTCTGCCTGGAGAACAAGCTGCCCAGTCAAGAATCAAACAGATTGAAAGCGTATCTATGGGAGTACCTAAACACATTAGTGTGCTGGCTTCCTTTCACTCTGCTCCGACTGCAGCATTCAATAACTGTCCACCTACCAGTAAGATCAGCATTTTGTATTGGGGGACCCCAGTCTGATTCCTCCGGCCGAGATGAACAGAATTAGCATTTGGTAATGAGCCAGCGACCGCATACAAAGGCAGAAATACAATATGTTAACAAAACTAGCACAAATGTTGTACATTCACACGCTTCCCGTAACCTAAGATACAGTAGCTTTTTTTACTGATTGCTTAAAACAGAACTAAGGCTAATTTCACACTAGCGTTTTTTTACGGATCCGTCATGGATCTTCAAAAACGCTTCTGTTACAACAGTGCTTCTCAAATAGTGGGGCGTGCCCCCCAGGGGGGGCGCCAGGCTCCGTAAAGGGGGGCTCGTTCAGGGCCGGCCTTTGGGGTGTGCGGCCGCACAGGGCGCCATAGCAACAGGGGCGCCGGGCGGCCGACAGCTCGCAGTGTAATATGCGGCAGGGAGATGAGCGCTTCCATTGTGGAAGCGCTCATCTCCCGTCTGATCAGAGGCCGGCGCAGGCGCTGGACGTGATGTACGGAGCGGGGGCCGGGGGAGGGACTGGGAGGAGGAGCTGGGGGCCGGCAATAGCGGTGGGGCGGTGCGGTCACTGTACTATACTATAGCCCCACCTCACCGCTCCCTCCGGTATACTAATATAAAATGTATTATTGAATTAAGTTATTAAACATGCCCCCCTCACTCCTAATAGTACCGTATATCCGAATTTCTTCTGTATAATGCCGGCAGGCCGGGCGGCCGGCGCGTCCCTCAGTGATGTCACGTGCCTGCGCTGCCTGCTTTATTAATGAAGCAGGCGGCATTATACAGAAGAAATTCAGATATACGGTACTATTAGGAGTGAGGGGGGCATGTTTAATAACTTTAAACGGCGGCGGCGGGCACACGGAATCTGTGGATGGCACAGTTAAGGGGTGGGAGTCTGTGGATGGCACTGTTATGGGCTGGGGGGGGGCACTGTGGATGGCACTGTTATGGGGTGGGGGGTCTGTGGATGGCACATATATAACAGTGCCAGCCACAGATCCCCCTGTAACAGTGCCAGCCACAGATCCCCCCCCCCCATAAGTGTCCGTCATCCACAGATCCCCCCACCCATAAGTGTCCGTCATCCACAGATCCCCCCCATAAGTGTGTGTCCGATCCACATTTCTTTCTTTTTTTATTCTCTTATACGTTAAGGATACAGTGTTATGCAGAGGTGTACTTATAGCAATTTTATAGACAAATGATACTATTTACAGTCGCGCGGGGGGCGCGAAATGTGTTCTTCTTCCTAGGGGGGGCATGACAGAAAATAATTGAGAAGCACTGTGTTACAATAACACAACCGCATACATCCGTTATGAACGGATCCGGTTGTATTATGTCTTCTGTAGCCATTACGGATCCATCTCCCATTGACTTACATTGTGTGTCAGGACGGATCCGTTTGGCTCAGCTTCGTCAGGCGGGCAGCAAAAAGCTGCAAGCACCATTTTGGTGTCCGCCTCCAGAGCGGAATGGTGACTGAACGGAGGCAAATTGATGCATTCTGAGCGGATCCTTTTCCATTCAGAATCCATTAGGGCAAAACTGATCCGTTTTGGACCGCTTGTGAGAGCCCTGAACGGATCTCGCAAACGGAAACCAAAACGCCAGTGTGAAAGTAGCCTAAGGGTACGGCCACACAGTCAGGTTTCCTGGTGCAATTTTGGAAGCCAAAATCAGGAGTGGATGATAATAGGAGAAAAAGTATTAAAGGGGTATTCCGGTTGCATAAAGTATCCTGTCAATAGGGGTTAACTATTAGATCGGGGGGAACCCAACGATCACCTGTAACCTGTGGAGCCCACTGAAATGGATGGAGCGGCTGGAAATGCGCATCACCGCTCCATCCATTTATACAGGAGTTGGGGAGATCTGGAAATAACCGATCTAATAGTTATCCCCTATCCTGTGGATAGGGGATAACTTTCTGTAACCGGAATACCCCTTTAACCCATTTTACCCCGGAAGATTTTTTCATTTTTGTGTTTTCGTTTTGCGTTCCCTGCATTCCCAGAGCCATAACCTTTTTTATTTTTCCGTTCACATAGCTGAATGAGGGCTTGTTTTTTGCTGGATAAGCTGTACTTTCCAACGCCACCATTTAATATTGCATTTGAGGTAGTGGGAAGCAGGAAAATATTTCCAAATGGGGTGGAATTGGAAAAAAAACACAATTCCGGCACAGTTTTTTTTATTTACGACATTCAATGTGCGATAAAACTGACCAGTTACTTTCATTCTAAAGGTCAGTCCAAATCCGGTGATACCTTATATGTATAGTTTTTCTTGCGTCTTGATACTTATAAAATAATAAAAACCTTGAGAAAAAAAATCTGTTATATTTTTTTTGTCGCCATATTCTGACCCCTATACCATTTTTGGAGTTATGTGTACGGAGCTGTGTGAAATTTTTGCAAGGAGATCTGTACTTTTTCATTGTGTATGACTTTCTGATCACTTTTTATTGAATTTTTTTGTGGTAAATAAAGCAACCAAAAATGGCAAATCAGCCATTTTGACTTTTTTTCTATTTTGCCGTTTGCCGTATTATGTGTATTTTTTGGGGGGAGGAGTTGATTAGAACTTTTATTAAAAAAAATAAAAATTTTATTAAACTTTATTCTTTTTTTCATAGTTCCCATAGGGAATTATAACAAGCAATCATTAGATTGCTATTCCCATAGATTCTAATGAATTAGCATTGGAGTCTATGAGAAATGTACTAGTTTCCTATGGAGACCTGCTACAGGCAGGGGCTCCTGTCATTCTGTATGACAGGGGCTGCTGAATACAAGCCCAGACTCCTTTGATCGCCGCTGGAGGGAGTCGGAGCATACTCGGAAGCAGTTTGCTATGCAATTGACATCAGTTAAAATAGCATGTTAATAATAGCTCGCTGCATGCGTGAAACTATGTAGCTTGAACAAAAAGGACAAGCTGTGTCCAAAGCTTACATCTGTAATTTACTTGGTGAAGGAACAAAATACACATGGTACAATTACAATACCTGCCTCTGCAGATGGCTAACAGGTGACTTCCTTATAGCTGACAAATGTGACAGTAGCGCCATCTTGTGGACTTCTGTTTTCATTGTGGACATTTTAGGTGTTTTGTTATCCTTTCGCTATTACTAAGTTTGCTCCTGCAAAGCATGATGACACTTTTACACTACAGTATTTTGGTCAGCATTTTATCCTCCACTCCTGGTTTTACTATTTTGACATCTGCTTTTGTATTTTGGTTTGGTTTTTATATTTGGTTCCATCATAGGACCAAAAATGATGGCAGAGCCCAATTCATCACATGACAGACATAAACAGAGCCCTATGAATATCATGAGGCCAGTCGGGTTTTTGTGTTATGGTGTCCAGCATATGATGACAGAGACTTACAAATACGAATGCAAAATACTGACCAAAATACTGCCATGTGAAAGCGACCTAAGGCCTGTTTTACACAAATGCATTGGTACACATCGAAATACAGATCCACAGTACAGACATACGATGAAACAGAGTGCATCCGTATTCCATCAATACTGCATCTGTATTACACCAGTATGTGCATCTATTTTTACATTCATGCATATTATTTACCATCGAGCAAAAACTGATCCTTTTTTTCCTTTCTCTGGCTGACATTTTCTTAAAGGGGTTGTCCAACCTCCCAGAAAACTTAGTGTAGCCCTATATGGGGCTGACCTGTGTACATAATGGGACCTTACAGACTAGTGGTCACTATGGACCTATTTACGTTCTTGGATCAAGTACTGTTTTTTGCCTTTTTTTTTTGTGTATAAAACTTCACTTTTATTTCATTATTTAAATGTACGTTATACTTTTAATCTTATTCCATCCTATTACAATGCTAAAGACACATATTAAAACTTTCAGTTGTGCGGACTGGCTCTGTGTTTTTTTTAAAATTTATTCTGGTAAATACTTTTTGTACTATAGTTATAATTGTTATCACAGTTGCTGCTGCCTTGTTGGTAAGGTGGACTTCTTGTTTGAAATCCCTCTATTCCTATAACACAGGGGTAGGGGGAGAGCTGGAGGGGGGGGGGAGGGAGGAGAAATAAGGAGATTAACCTGTGAATTGGTATAATCTCTTATAAAGGCATAGATGACAGTGTTCGTCACAGTCTATGCTTGATATCATACCTCTGGTATATCTCTAGTGTGTTCATATCTAGATCAAGCCTATTCCCTAGTGATGGCACTACTTGTGCTTTTAGTATGCTCCTCTTATCACCTCCTATCCACCTCTCTCCATGAATCACCTTCCCCTTGTAGCCACTGCCTTCAGTATTACTTTCTATTGGCTACTGGGTCCCTGTGATACGCAGCTTTATTTGCTCATATGTTTGAGCTTAGTCCACATCATACTGCCTAAAACCTAACACTCACACACCCTGCATCCCGACATGTTTCGCTGTATACCAGCGTCTTCAGGGGATAATGCAGGTGTGAGTGTTGGGGGCGGAGTCCAGCCTTTAAAGGTTCGTTTCCGATCACATGTTTTAAGACACCAATCATTTACTGATACATAGTATCCGTTTGTTACTTTTGTTCACACCCACTGATCGTTGATTGGCCCCAGTCCGTCATGCACTGATGACTCACAGTTTCATGACGTGTCTCTAGGGTCATTAACTCATGCGCCCCGGTTTGCCCATTCTTCACTGCGTTATCGCGGGACTGTTGTTATGTTCGCGCATGCGTGAGAACTTATACTTTTTGCAGTCATCAGTTCATCACCATTAACTCAGCGCATGCGTGCGGGCTCCACACCGATTTGTCCACGCTCATACTTCACGGCCGCGCGACATATCCCTGGGGTCACCTGCACACACCTCCGGACCTGCCCGCCCTCACCGGTGCTGCCGCGAGACTGCCATTATATTCGCGCATGCGCGGGGACTTATACATTTTCAGTCATTTGATTTTCCTATCGGCTTCGCGCATGCGCATGGACTTTAACATAGGTTTGTCCACATCTGTGCTGTCACATCCTTCCAACTGGGGCTTCATTTCACTCCTAGCAGAGCCTCCTTCATATAACACTCTACTTCAGCAGGGTACCTATGTTGTGATGTAATTCCATATTTAGTTAGGTGTCTACTCTTGTTCCTCAAGCTATTCCTTTTGTTTACTTTAATAATATCTTATTCTCATGGAGTGTATATATCTTTATACGTATACATATATAAATGTATGAATGTGAGGGCTAATTTTTCCTCAGGGGGAATTTTTGGTCAAATTTCTAAATATCTTCTATTAGAGAGGCAATATATTATGGCTTATTTTTTTGTTTTTTCCTAACTCTTTGTGCCTTTTTGTTTTTTATTTTTTAATATTTTTTATTTTCATACCAGGTCATCAATCACTGGTCCATACATCCATCTCTAACTTCTCCCCTGATTCCAGATTCCAGACACCCCTCCCCACAGCCTGGGCTTCCCCATCACTACCACGGTAAGTATTTTCTTCTTCTTTTGTTTTTTAGAGGTATATATAGTTTTTTTACTCTATTTTGGGAATTGGATTTTCTTCCTTTTCTTTATTTCTTCATTTTTACTATATTTTTTATTTTTTAAGAGAGACATTTTCTCTACCCACGTAGGTGGTCTACTCCGCTCCTCTCTAAATAATCTGTCTACATAGCATTATCATTGCTAATCTAGGAGTACTGTAATATGTTATTATTTGTTTATATCATTCTTTTTCTTTTTACTGCTACATTGTTCTACAAAAATGGTAGGAAGGTGAATCCTTCATTTATTCCAATCGGTGACAATGATTTAAGCCGATATATCCACTTTGCCTCCTCCTGTTGTAATTTGTTATCCACATCTCCTTGTCTCGGGCCTATTTTGACCCTCTGTATCCCCCAAATTTCTAGACCTGTTGGGCTCCCTTTGTGATATTTGTTGATATGTCTCACTAGGGGTGTATCATCGTCAGTATTGAGGGCACTCAGATGTCTCGAGATCCTCCTCCTCAATTCCTGTATTGTCTTTCCCACGTAGATTTTAGGACACCTACATTGTATCGCGTAGACAACGCCAGTACTCTTACAATTGATATATTCTCTAATAGTATATTTCTTCCCATCATGGGGGTTTATAAACTCTTTCTTTGGCACCATATACTTACAGAATACGCATCCACCACATGGGTATGACCCCTGTGTGGATAACCAGTTCTTTTTTGTACTTGTTTTCTTCTGGAAGTGGCTATGAACCATGATATCTTTTAGGTTTTGTCCCCTCCTGTATGTCACCGACGGGTTTTTAGGCAATACTTCCTTTAGGTCTTTATCTGATGTTAAAATATGCCAATATTTTTTAAGAATGCCATAAATTTTTTTGTGTTGGTAATCAAAGGTACCAATACAACGTATTGTTTTTTCATTTTTTAAAACCTTTCTTTTGAACAGACTCTCCCTCTCCATCCTCTTGACTCTATTATAGGCCCTATACAGCACCTTTCTAGGGTATCCCCTTTCCAGGAATCTTTGATACAGAACCTTACATTCTTCCTCGAAAGCTGTTTCATTTGTACAGTTTCTTTTCGCTCTTAAATATTGTGCGACCGGTATACCTTTCTTTAAGGGTTTCGGGTGACAGCTTTCCCAATGAAGGAGACTGTTACCAGCCGTAGCCTTCCTATATACTTCGGTGGTCACTTCACCATTAGTTTCTATATTGATCTTAAGGTCAAGAAAGTTTATACTCTTTTTATGGATCTCAGCTGTGAAATGCAAGCCGACGTCGTTCTTATTGAGGTCTTTAGTGAATGTCTCAAACTGTGATGTAGTGCCGTTCCAAAAAATCAAAATGTCATCTATGTATCTAGCCCAATACATTATGTGCTCTGTGTAATGTGAATTCTGATCAATAAATACATATTTGTCTTCCCACCACCCCAAAAATAAATTAGCAAAACTGGGTGCACATACTGTCCCCATCGCGGTCCCTGTGATCTGTAAATAATATTGTCCGTTAAAAATAAAATAATTATGTGTAAGTAAAAAACGTAATAAGGTGATAACTAAATTATTGTGCTCATGAAATTGTGTTCCTTTAGTGTATAAATAATATTCTACCGCCTTAATCCCTAATTCGTGGTGTATACTAGTGTAGAGAGCCTCGACGTCTAGGCTTGCTATCAGAGTCTCATCATTCACATGGATTTCTTGCAGTTTTATCACTGTGTCACTTGTGTCCTTAAGATACGAGGGGAGAGTCTGCACAAAGGGTTTCAAGATAGCATCCACGTAGGAACTTATACCCTCGCACATATTGTTGTTCCCTGAAACTATCGCTGATAGCAAGCCTAGACGTCGAGGCTCTCTACACTAGTATACACCACGAATTAGGGATTAAGGCGGTAGAATATTATTTATACACTAAAGGAACACAATTTCATGAGCACAATAATTTAGTTATCACCTTATTACGTTTTTTACTTACACATAATTATTTTATTTTTAACGGACAATATTATTTACAGATCACAGGGACCGCGATGGGGACAGTATGTGCACCCAGTTTTGCTAATTTATTTTTGGGGTGGTGGGAAGACAAATATGTATTTATCGATCAGAATTCACATTACACAGAGCACATAATGTATTGGGCTAGATACATAGATGACATTTTGATTTTTTGGAACGGCACTACATCACAGTTTGAGACATTCACTAAAGACCTCAATAAGAACGACGTCGGCTTGCATTTCACAGCTGAGATCCATAAAAAGAGTATAAACTTTCTTGACCTTAAGATCAATATAGAAACTAATGGTGAAGTGACCACCGAAGTATATAGGAAGGCTACGGCTGGTAACAGTCTCCTTCATTGGGAAAGCTGTCACCCGAAACCCTTAAAGAAAGGTATACCGGTCGCACAATATTTAAGAGCGAAAAGAAACTGTACAAATGAAACAGCTTTCGAGGAAGAATGTAAGGTTCTGTATCAAAGATTCCTGGAAAGGGGATACCCTAGAAAGGTGCTGTATAGGGCCTATAATAGAGTCAAGAGGATGGAGAGGGAGAGTCTGTTCAAAAGAAAGGTTTTAAAAAATGAAAAAACAATACGTTGTATTGGTACCTTTGATTACCAACACAAAAAAATTTATGGCATTCTTAAAAAATATTGGCATATTTTAACATCAGATAAAGACCTAAAGGAAGTATTGCCTAAAAACCCGTCGGTGACATACAGGAGGGGACAAAACCTAAAAGATATCATGGTTCATAGCCACTTCCAGAAGAAAACAAGTACAAAAAAGAACTGGTTATCCACACAGGGGTCATACCCATGTGGTGGATGCGTATTCTGTAAGTATATGGTGCCAAAGAAAGAGTTTATAAACCCCCATGATGGGAAGAAATATACTATTAGAGAATATATCAATTGTAAGAGTACTGGCGTTGTCTACGCGATACAATGTAGGTGTCCTAAAATCTACGTGGGAAAGACAATACAGGAATTGAGGAGGAGGATCTCGAGACATCTGAGTGCCCTCAATACTGACGATGATACACCCCTAGTGAGACATACCAACAAATATCACAAAGGGAGCCCAACAGGTCTAGAAATTTGGGGGATACAGAGGGTCAAAATAGGCCCGAGACAAGGAGATGTGGATAACAAATTACAACAGGAGGAGGCAAAGTGGATATATCGGCTTAAATCATTGTCACCGATTGGAATAAATGAAGGATTCACCTTCCTACCATTTTTGTAGAACAATGTAGCAGTAAAAAGAAAAAGAATGATATAAACAAATAATAACATATTACAGTACTCCTAGATTAGCAATGATAATGCTATGTAGACAGATTATTTAGAGAGGAGCGGAGTAGACCACCTACGTGGGTAGAGAAAATGTCTCTCTTAAAAAATAAAAAATATAGTAAAAATGAAGAAATAAAGAAAAGGAAGAAAATCCAATTCCCAAAATAGAGTAAAAAAACTATATATACCTCTAAAAAACAAAAGAAGAAGAAAATACTTACCGTGGTAGTGATGGGGAAGCCCAGGCTGTGGGGAGGGGTGTCTGGAATCTGGAATCAGGGGAGAAGTTAGAGATGGATGTATGGACCAGTGATTGATGACCTGGTATGAAAATAAAAAATATTAAAAAATAAAAAACAAAAAGGCACAAAGAGTTAGGAAAAAACAAAAAAATAAGCCATAATATATTGCCTCTCTAATAGAAGATATTTAGAAATTTGACCAAAAATTCCCCCTGAGGAAAAATTAGCCCTCACATTCATACATTTATATATGTATACGTATAAAGATATATACACACCATGAGAATAAGATATTATTAAAGTAAACAAAAGGAATAGCTTGAGGAACAAGAGTAGACACCTAACTAAATATGGAATTACATCACAACATAGGTACCCTGCTGAAGTAGAGTGTTATATGAAGGAGGCTCTGCTAGGAGTGAAATGAAGCCCCAGTTGGAAGGATGTGACAGCACAGATGTGGACAAACCTATGTTAAAGTCCATGCGCATGCGCGAAGCCGATAGGAAAATCAAATGACTGAAAATGTATAAGTCCCCGCGCATGCGCGAATATAATGGCAGTCTCGCGGCAGCACCGGTGAGGGCGGGCAGGTCCGGAGGTGTGTGCAGGTGACCCCAGGGATATGTCGCGCGGCCGTGAAGTACGAGCGTGGACAAATCGGTGTGGAGCCCGCACGCATGCGCTGAGTTAATGGTGATGAACTGATGACTGCAAAAAGTATAAGTTCTCACGCATGCGCGAACCGGGGCGCATGAGTTAATGACCCTAGAGACACGTCATGAAACTGTGAGTCATCAGTGCATGACGGACTGGGGCCAATCAACGATCAGTGGGTGTGAACAAAAGTAACAAACGGATACTATGTATCAGTAAATGATTGGTGTCTTAAAACATGTGATCGGAAACGAACCTTTAAAGGCTGGACTCCGCCCCCAACACTCACACCTGCATTATCCCCTGAAGACGCTGGTATACAGCGAAACATGTCGGGATGCAGGGTGTGTGAGTGTTAGGTTTTAGGCAGTATGATGTGGACTAAGCTCAAACATATGAGCAAATAAAGCTGCGTATCACAGGGACCCAGTAGCCAATAGAAAGTAATACTGAAGGCAGTGGCTACAAGGGGAAGGTGATTCATGGAGAGAGGTGGATAGGAGGTGATAAGAGGAGCATACTAAAAGCACAAGTAGTGCCATCACTAGGGAATAGGCTTGATCTAGATATGAACACACTAGAGATATACCAGAGGTATGATATCAAGCATAGACTGTGACGAACACTGTCATCTATGCCTTTATAAGAGATTATACCAATTCACAGGTTAATCTCCTTATTTCTCCTCCCTCCTCCCCCCCTCCAGCTCTCCCCCTACCCCTGTGTTATAGGAATAGAGGGATTTCAAACAAGAAGTCCACCTTACCAACAAGGCAGCAGCAACTGTGATAACAATTATAACTATAGTACAAAAAGTATTTACCAGAATAAATTTTAAAAAAAACACAGAGCCAGTCCGCACAACTGAAAGTTTTAATATGTGTCTTTAGCATTGTAATAGGATGGAATAAGATTAAAAGTATAACGTACATTTAAATAATGAAATAAAAGTGAAGTTTTATACACAAAAAAAAGGCAAAAAACAGTACTTGATCCAAGAACGTAAATAGGTCCATAGTGACCACTAGTCTGTAAAGTTAAAACGTTGACATGTACTGTGAGGTCAAAGGTCATTGAAAAAATGTACATAATGGGACCTAGAGCCTTCGCTGAATGGAAGAGTGGGAACATAAGTGAAGTATATCAGTGCCTCCACCCAGGTTAGAGCCTCTGTAGTACAGAGAGGATCTCTTCCTGGGACTTACCTATGAAGTGTAGTTAGTAGCCTTAACAAGGATTACTGTACTAATCTCACAGTCTGAAGAATACATATAGATACCACATAAGGTTATAACAGAAACTTTATAAGGGTAAGACCTCATGCACATGACTGTGCCGTTTTTTGCAGTCCGCAAACCGCGGATCCGCAAAAAACGGAAGCCTTCTGCAATTTGCGGAACGGGCGGTTCATTGTAGACATGCCTATTCTTGTCCGCAAAACGGACAAGAATATGACCTGCCATATATGACCTGCTATATATTTTTTTGCGGGACCTTGGAACGGAACTGAGTGCTGTCCGCATCTTTTGCGGCCCCATTGAAGTGAATGGGTCCGCATCCGAGCCGCAAGAACTGCGGCTTAGATGCGGACCATAACTACAGTCGTGTGCATGAGGCCTAAGAATGATAATAGTACATACATGCAGTACACTGAGAACGCAGCAGTATTGCAATACCGGGTGGCAGCTCAGGGGGTGCACCTCCGCTCTATCTTGATTCCCATGACTCTACCCGTGACAGTGACAGTATATAGGGCCCCCATAGTGCCCCCCATAATGTGTCACTATATAGGGCCCCCATAGTGCTTCCCCTCTTCTCCATAGTTCCCCCCATATTGTGCCAGTATATAGGGCCCCCATAGTGCTTCCCCTTTTCTCCATAGTGCCACCCAATATTGTTCCAGTATATAGAGCCCCCATAGTGCTTCCCCTCTTCTCCATAGTGGCCCCTATAGTGCTTCCCCCTCTTCTCCATAGTCCCCCCCATATTTTGGCAGTATTTAGGGCCCCCATAGTACTTTCCCTTTTCTCCATAGTGGCCCCCATAGTGCTTCCCCTCTTCTCCATAGTACCAATCCATATTGTGCCAGTATATAGAACCCCCACCCCCCTTCTTGCCACAGTATACTATAAATAATAAAAACAATAAACACATACACTCACCTAAAGAATTATTAGGAACACCATACTAAAACGGTGTTGGACCCCCTTTTGCCTTCAGAACTGCCTTAATTCTACGTGGCATTGATTCAACAAGGTGCTGATAGCATTCTTTAGAAATGTTGGCCCATATTGATAGGATAGCATCTTGCAGTTGATGGAGATTTGAGGGATGCACATCCAGGGCATGAAGCTCCCGTTCCACCACATCCCAAAGATGCTCTATTGGGTTGAGATCTGGTGACTGTGGGGGCCAATTTAGTACAGTGAACTCATTGTCATGTTCAAGAAACCAATTTGAAATGATTCGAGCTGTGGAGATGAGTGGTACCCGGTGGGGTCTTCTGCTGTTGTAGCCCATCCGCATCAAGGTTGTGCGTGTTGTGGCTTCACAAATGCTTTGCTGCATACATCGGTTGTAATGAGTGGTTATTTCAGTCAACGTTGCTCTTCTATCAGCTTGAATCAGTCGGCCCATTCTCCTCTGACCTCTAGCATCCACAAGGCATTTTTGCCCACAGGACTGCCGCATACTGGATGTTTTTCCCTTTTCACACCATTCTTTGTAAACCCTAGAAATGGTTGTGCGTGAAAATCCCAGTAACTGAGCAGATTGTGAAATACTCAGACCGGCCCGTCTGGCACCAACAACCATGCCACGCTCAAAATTGCTTAAATCACCTTTCTTTCCCATTCTGACATTCAGTTTGGAGTTCAGGAGATTGTCTTGACCAGGACCACACCCCTAAATGCATTGAAGCAACTGCCATGTGATTGGTTGACTAGATAATTGCATTAATGAGAAATAGAACAGGTGTTCCTAATAATTCTTTAGGTGAGTGTATACTTACCTTATGCTGCTGTCAGTGATGTGATGCAGGCCTCTTCCGGCCTGTGTCCCGCTCTGTACGGCTCAGGCGGCGCAATGGCCTCTGATAGGCTACTGGCCTAGTGCCTGTAGCCTATCAGAGGAACGGGCAAGGCAGACGCCTCTCCCCTGCTCCTCCACACCATTCATCTGTATCGCTGTCCTGAGGACGGCGATACAGATGAATATGGAGATAAGAGCTTCCACAATGGAAGCGCTCATCTCCACTCCTGCTGCCTCCGGACAGCTCTGCGGGCCAGATAAAAAGGTCCGCCGGGCCGTAGTTTGCCCATCACTGATGTAGATACTCAAAGATCTGCTTATCTACAGTTGCAAGAAAAAGTATATGAACCCTTTGGAATTATATGGATTTCTGCACAAATTGGTCATAAACTGTGATCTGATCTTCATCTAAGTCACAATAATAGACAATCACAGTCTGCTTAAACTAATAACACATAAATAATTAAATGTTACAATGTTTTTATTGAACACACCATGTAAACATTCACAGTGCAGGTGGAAAAAGTATGTGAACCCCTAGACTAATGACATCTCCATAAGCTAATTGGAGTGAAGTGTCAGCCAACTGGAGTCCAATCAATGAGATGAGATTGGAGTGTTGGTTACAGCTGCCTTGCCTTATTAAAAACACACACCAGTTCTGGGTTTGCTTTTCACAAGAAGCATTGCCTGATGTGAATGATGCCTTACACAAAAGAGCTCTCAGAAGACCTACGATTAAGAATTGTTGACTTGCATAAAGCTGGAAGGAGTTATAAAAGTATCTCCAAAAGCCTTGCTGTTCATCAGTCCACGGTAAGACAAATTGTCTATAAATGGAGAAAGTTCAGCACTGCTGCTACTCTCCCTAGGAGTGGCCGTCCTGTAAAGATGATTGCAAGAGCACAGCGCAGACTGCTCAATGAGGTGAAGAAGAATCCTAGAGTGTCAGCTAAAGACTTACAAAAGTCTCTGGCATATGCTAACATCCCTGTTAGTGAATCTACGATACATAAAACACTAAACAAGAATAGATTTCATGGGAGGATACCACAGAGGAAGCCACTGCTGTAAAAAAAACAAAAAAAACATTGCTGCACGTTTACAGTTTGCACAAGAGCACCTGGATGTTCCACAGCAGTACTAGCAAAATATTATGTGAACAGATGAATACAAAGTTGAGTTGTTTAGAAGAAACACACAACACTATGTGTGGAGAAAAAGAGGCACAGCACACCAACATCAAAACTTCATCCCAACTGTGAAGTATGGTGGTGGGGACATCATGGTTTGGGGCTGCTTTGCTGCATCAGGGCCTTGACGGATTTCTATCATTGAAGGAAAAATGAATTCCCAAGTTTATCAAGACATTTTGCAGGAGAACTTAAGGCCATCTATCCACCAGCTGAAGCTCAACAGAAGATGGGTGTTGCAACAGGACAACGAAACAAAGCATAGAAGTAAATCAACAACAGAATGGCTTAAACAGAAGAAAATACGCCTTCTGGAGTGGCCCAGTCAGAGTCCTGACCTCAACCCAATTGAGATGCTGTGGCATGACCTCAAGAAAGCGATTCACACCAGACATCCCAAGAATATGGCTGAACTGAAACAGTTCTGTAAAAAGGAATGGTCAAGAATCACTCCTGACCGTTGTGCACGTCTGATCTGCAACTACAGGAAACGTTTGGTTGAAGTTATTGCTGCCAAAGGGGGTTCAACCAGTTATTAAATCCAAGGGTGCACATACTTTTTCCACCTGCACTGTGAATGTTTACATGGTGTGTTCAATAAAAACATGGTAACATTTAATTCTTTGTGTGTTATTAGTTTAAGCAGACTGTGAGTGTCTATTGTTGTGACTTAGATGAAGATCAGATCACATTGTATGACCAATTTGTGCAGAAATCCATATAATTCCAAAGGGTTCACATACTTTTTCTTGCAACTGTATTCCTCCTAGTTATAAAGATTACACATGCCACTTGCCTTGGATTCCTAGAGACATAAGATGTCTCCTCACTGCAGCTCTGTTCCTCATGGTTCTAACTGACTGTGTTTACAAAACAAACCTTGTACTGAATCCCTGGGGTTTCTGAAGCAAAGCAGCAGGGGCAAAGAGGCTAAATACACTACATCTCAGCAGTATTAGCAGTTCCCAACATTAGCAAAAGCTAGGAAACTAGGGAAAAAAACACTCATTTTCTTTTAAAGCATCTCAATTGCAGTGCCAAGGTTCTCCCACCAATACAGCCAAAAAGTGGCCTCAGCAGTGATGTGTACATGAGCAGCATGTGACCGCAGAAGCACCGCAGAGGCTAAGTGGTCATGTCATACGTGGTTACATGACCATGGAAAAGAAACAGGGGGATAGGAGCCTTGACACTGGAATGGAGGAGCTTTCAAAAGGCCTCTTTTTTAGGCCTCTTTCACACGGGTGTCGCGTGCGAGGGCTGGATAGTATGCGGGTGCGTCTCTGGAAAATGCTTATTTTTCCGCGTGAGTGCAAAGCGTTTTAATGCGTTTTTCACACGCGTGAGAAAAATCGGCATGTTTGGTATCCAGACCCGAACCCGGACTTCTTCACAGCAGTTCGGGTTTGGGTTAGGTGTTGTGTAAATTTTATTATTTTCCCTTATAACATGGTTATAAGGGAAAATAATAGCATTCTTAATACAGAATGCTAAGTAAATTAGGGATGGAGGGGTTAAAAAAAATAATAATAATAAAACTCACCTCATCCACTTGTTCGCGCAGCCCTGCTTGTCTTCATTCTTCTTCTTTGGGGACCTTCTTTGGTTCCGTGCTCATCACATGGTCCATCATGTGATGAGCTCAGTGACATCACCAAAGGTCCTTTTCGCCCAGGTCATCAAAGAAGAAGAAAGAAGACGAGCCGGGCAGCACGAGGTGAGTTTAATTATTTTTTATTTTTTTTAACCCCTTCATCCCTAGTTTACTTAGCATTCTGTATTAAAAATGCTATTATTTTCCCTTATAACCATGTTATAAGGGAAAATAATAAAGATCGAGTCCCCATCCCGATCGTCACCTAGCAACCATGTGTTAAAATCGCACCGCATCCGCACTTGCTTGCGGATGCTTGGGATTTTCACGCAGCCCCATTCACTTCTATGAGGCCTGCGTTGCGTGAAAAACGCTGAATATAGAGCATGCTGCGATTTTCACGCAACGCACAAACAATGCGTGAAAATCACCGCTCATGTGCACAGCCCCATAGAAATGGATGGGTCCGGATTCAGTGCGGGTGCAATGCGTTCACCTTACGCATTGCACCCGCGCAGAAAACTCGCCCGTATGAAAGAGGCCTTAGTCTTGTTTTTTTTAACTATCCCCTTCCTGAGCAGATACATTTTCCTTTTTAGTACGTGTCTTTGAGAGCAATAACTTTTTTTTAACTTGGTTATGTAAATAATGCTTGTTCCTTTTTCAGTGATACACAGGGTTTTATTTGTCATGTTTATTTTAGCACTTTGTTTTTGTTTAATTTTTCATACCTGGGAAAATGTAAAATACTGAAAACAATACTAAAACAAATACGGTACTAGAAGCTAGAAAGAGTGTGTTTTTTATGAATTTATTATTTATTTTGTCTTTATGTTTAAAAAATTGTTTTTGTTATGTTACATTTAGCAGCTCCCATAAGGTCATACAATATATTTGAGGGGTATTTAACACTACATTTTTATTGCGGATTTCTTCTGCAACTGGGGCTGACATATGGGAAATACAGTGATCCCTCAAGATACAATGGCCTCAGGATACAATTTTTTCAATATACAATGGTCTTTTCTGACCCATCGTAGGTTGAAACTAGACTCAACATACAATGTCTCAGACTCAGTTCCTACCAATCAATGCCATTACTCGGGTAAAATAGCTGTATTAGTAGCCAGTTAGCAGCCATTCCTGACTGTTATATGTAAGGACATGTTTAATCTGTATTAGTTATCAGCTTATTTTTCTTAAATCTTTATTTACTCTTATCTTGGATGACATTTTAGGGCTTTGGAACAGATTACTTACAATGGTTTCAACATAAAATGGTTTTCCTGAAACCAATAAATATTGTAACTTGAAGGACCAATGTACAGCCCTTAGAGAGGTGTACAGCTGATCAGCAGTTAGCTAATCTGGGTGTCACGGCGCCGTCTAGGAGGCGGGCACATCCAGAGCGCGCGCGCAACATCAGTGCGTCCAGCGTCACCCGCACTCCTGATAATACTATGTGTGCATCTATCTGCATTCATGCTAATGGTTTTAGGGCTGAGCACCGAGCTAATCACTCGGTACTCGGCTGTGTAGTCTGTGTAAAGTCATGTGACGCTGGCCACAGCTCCCTATCTAGCTCCCTATTTAAACAGGCAATCTGCTGGCCACAGATTGCCTGTTATTTAGGTTCCACCTGCGATTTTGTCTTTCCTGGCGTACTGACCCCCTGCTGAACTCCTGACGATCCTCTGCTGACTCCTTTGGTACTTCACGACTCTCCTGGTATTTATGACCCCGGCTTCTCCTGACTATTCTCTGCTTGCTCCATTTGTACTTTGTAGATTTCCTGGTATTGACTCGGTCCGTTCACGTTCTGTTGTTTGTCTGTCTGTCATCCCTGCACTTATTCCAAGCTAGGGATTGCCGTCCAGTTGTCCCCTGTCATTAGGACTCGCGAGGCAAGTAGGCAGGGCCAGGGGTGAGGGTGGAGCGCAGTGGTCACTTCCCTCCCCCCTGTGTGTGTGTGTACGTGACCGTTACAGAATAACAGGCCTACTGAAACCACTGTACCATGAATCCTCTAGTGACCCTGACTGAGCATGTGTCAAACCTGACGCAGATGGTGCAGGAGCTAGGGGAGAAGATTCATTCCCTAGAAATAGGACAAGACGCCGCGGCTCCTCAGGCCTCTGGTCCGAACTTGAGCCCTCATATGGAGCCACCGATCAAGCTTCCAGAGCCCTTCTCTGGAGTTCGGAGGAAGTTTCACTCCTTTAAGGAGAGCTGTAAATTGTATTTTAGTTTACGCCCCTTGTCTTCCGGGTCGGAAAGCCAACGGGTGGGCATTGTTATTTCCCGCTTACAGGGGGATCCCCAGGAGTGGGCCTTTTCTTTACCCCCTGATGCTAGTTGTTTAACCACGGTAGAGGTTTTTTTTCAGGCTCTGGGTACCCTGTATGATGAACCAGACAGGGCCCTGGTAGCCGAAACTGCGCTGAAAGCATTGGTTCAAGGCAACCTCTCTGCGGAGGAGTATTGCACCCAATTTAGAAGGTGGTGTGTTCCCTCAGGGTGGAATGAGCCAGCTCTTAAGTGTCAATTCAGGTCAGGCCTATCTGATAATCTAAAAGACCTACTAGTGAGTTATCAGCTCCCTGAGACTCTTGAGGAGAACATGACCCTAGCAGTCCGACTCGACCGACGTGTGAGAGAAAGACGACAGGAACGACAGTTCTCTTCTCAGGTACTGGTCCAGTCTGAGGGTTGCACCAGGAGTGGTGTGGAGGTCTCATCTGAATAACCTATGCAAATTGGGATGACCAGAGGGGATCAGCACCGCAGACGTGGGATCTGTTTCTACTGTGGAGATACTGACCATTGGATCAATCAGTGTCCAAAGAGGATCCTTTCTGATAAGGCTTCCAAGACAAGACCACCAAGGGACCAGGTACTCCCTGTTATTACTAAGAGTAAGCTTTTAGTTCCTATAATAATTTCTCTGGGTTCTAATAAGTGGTCGGGTCAGGCCTTTATAGATTCGGACTCAGCGGCCAGCTTTATTGACCTGGGGTATGCTACTAGACAGGGTGTTCCAATTTTTGTTTTACCCACGGCCCATCCATATCATGGCCATCGACTCCACTCCCCTGGTGGGGGGTACTGTGAGGTCATGTACCTCAGAGATTTCCTTAGCTGTGGGAGTGTGCCACTTAGAGAAATGTTCCCTGTTAGTCCTAGAGAACTTACCAGTCGAGGTGGTATTGGGGATGCCGTGGCTCCAATTACACAATCCTACGATTGATTGGACCAGAGGGGAACTGGTGAGTTGGGGATCTGAGAATACGGGTTGGGTTCTCTGTGGAGACTGAGGTATTACCTGCAGTCATAAAGGAGTATGCTGATGTGTTCTCGTCGTCGTCCACAGAGGCTCTTCCTCCCCATAGACCTTATGATTGCGCCATAGTCCTGGAGAAGGGGGCAAGGTTTCCTAAGGGGCGTATTTACAATCTTTTCAAACCTGAACGTGAGGCCATGGAAGATTACATTAAGGAGAGTCTCATTAAGGGGCACATTAGACCCTCGGTTTCTCCCATGGGGGCGGGGTTTTTCTTTGTTAAGAAGAAGGATGGTGGTCTTAGTGTCACGACTGTGACTGATCCAGACAGGTCTGGGAGGAGAAGGTCGCAGCGACTTGCTACTCGCGATAGCTTGTGAGTTTGCTCCGTGGTTCAGGGTATGTCATCTGGGTTTTGCCTTGTGAACCTTTTTGTCCTGACTGGGAGTTTGTAGGCATCCTTCTCAGGTGAGTCCTGTCTGCCACTCCCAGCTACTATATTAGTTTCACTTTCACTTGCAGTCATTGCCAGATATAGTCCTTACTTCCAGTTCTATTCTGACCTTTGAAGGAGATCGTTTGATGGTGTTGCTGTGGAGCTCTTGTCCGGCGTGGACTGTCGTGATTGGGATCGCCTTCTCTGCTCGTGACTGGATAAGTCTATCTCTGATATAGTTTTTGTTGCTGTCTTCCCCTGCTGTTCTCCTAGACATGAGTGATGGTGACTAGTGCTCCCATCGGCCTTTCCCCACTCTAGGCTTGTTAGGGTGACTGAGGGTTTTAGGCATCCTGCTCGCCGCACGGGTTCACACCCCGTCTAGGGTATCAGGGCAGACAGGTGCCAGCTTAGGGTTAGTCAGGGGTGGCCATACTTTTCCCATCCGTAGATAAGGGTCCCCCTTCCCCTCCGTCTGGTGCGACACGACTGCTGCTGGGGTAGCGGTCGTGACAGTATATCTGGCCTTTTAAAAAAAAATTTAGAAAAAATTAAAATAAAAAAGTGACATTTTTTTTTTTTTTTTTTTTTTTTTTGCTTGCTGTTTTGCTTTGTATTTTGTCTGTTCCACTATGGATCCGGTTACGGTTTTGGCGAAACAATTACAGGGATTATCCCTTGAAGTGGCAGGATTAAAAGCAACAGTGCGGCAGCAGCAGCAGCCATCCTTGGGTTCCACCGTTGCTACGGGAAACCAAGGTACTCCTGAGCCAAAAGTGGTGTTTCCTGATAGGTTCTCAGGAGGGAGAGACCAATTTGTAACCTTCAGAGAAGCTTGCAAATTGTTCTTCAGGTTACGCCCTAGATCCTCCGGCGGTGAGGAACAACGGGTGGGTATTGTAATTTCTCTCCTGCAAGGAGATCCGCAGGCTTGGGCTTTCTCCCTACCATCAGACTCTCTGGCCTTACGATCAGTGGAGGAGTTTTTTGAAGCCCTGGGTCTCGTATATGATGACCCGGACAGGGTCTCACTGGCTGAGTCTAAGCTACGTAGACTTCGGCAAGAGAACCGGTCTGCTGAACTATATTGTTCCGAATTCCGTAGGTGGGCTACTGATACGTTATGGAACGACTCGGCCCTTAGGAGTCAGTTCTGCCAGGGGTTGTCTGAAAAATTTAAAGACGCGCTGGCGGTATACGAGGTCCCTGGGTCTCTGGAGGCTGCTATGTCTCTGTCCATAAGAATCGACAGACGACTCAGGGAGAGACTATTCAATTTTACGGAGGCCTCTATAGGGCAGGGATCGGTTTGTTATGATCCAGTCGAACCAATGCAAATAGGGGGCGCCACTAGACGGGTGAATCCTCCTAAGTTCCGCTGTAGGTCAGAGGTTTGTTTTCATTGTGGGGGGAGGGGTCATTTTGTAAAGGTTTGTCCCTCAGAACCCAAGAGACCACAAACAAAGGAGCCACCGGGAAAACTAGAGTCCCCAGATTGTGCGGAGGATAACAGTCTGGGCGTATTCGTTTCCTCCATACGCATGTCTCAGTTTTTGTTGTCCGCTACCGTTGAGGCGGGCAATAAGACTGAGATCTGTTCCGTCTTTTTGGACAGTGGGGCGGGGGTCAACTTGGTGGATTCACGGTTTGCTCAGGCTCTGGGTTTTACTCCAGTACCGATACGCAGAACTATTCCTGTTTTTGCCATCGACTCCTCCCCTCTTACTCAGAAAGAATTAACTCAGATCATTCATAATATCCATCTGCAGGTAGGGGACCTCCATAAAGAGCATATCTCGTGTTATGTCCTGGACGGTCTTCCGGCTCCTATGGTATTGGGGCTTCCCTGGCTGGTGACTCACAATCCAGTGGTGGATTGGCAGGCCGGGGAGATTGTGGAGTGGAGTGAACATTGTAAGGACAACTGCTTGAGTAGTAGGTGCTCTACACTCTCTGTAACATCTTTACCTGCCTTTCTGTCAGATTTTATGGATGTGTTCTCTGAGAAGGGTTGTCAGGGGTTACCACCTCATCGTCCATATGATTGCCCGATTAATCTACTACCTGGGGCCAAACTACCTAAAACCCGGTTATACAATCTTTCCGGGCCGGAGAGGAAGGCTATGAAAGATTATATTTCGGAGAGTTTGGCTAAGGAACACATCAGACCCTCTTCTTCACCTGTGGCTGCAGGGTTCTTTTTCGTTAAAAAGAAAGATGGGGGCCTACGTCCTTGCCTGGATTTCCGGGAATTAAACCGGATAACTATCCGAGATCCCTATCCTCTTCCTCTCATTCCCGACCTCTTTAATCAGGTTGCTGGTGCTAAATGGTTCTCCAAAATGGATCTCAGAGGAGCCTATAACCTGGTTCGCATCAAAGAGGGGGATGAGTGGAAGATGGCTTTTAATACTCCGGAAGGGCATTATGAAAATCTGGTCATGCCATTTGGTCTTACTAATGCGCCTGCGGTATTCCAACATTTTGTCAACAATATTTTTAGTCACCTTATCGGGAGATTTGTTGTGATATATCTTGATGACATCCTGGTCTATTCCCCGGATCTGGATACACATAAGATCCATGTGAGACAAGTGCTGCAGATATTAAGGGCCAACAAATTGTTTGCTAAGTTAGAAAAATGTATGTTCGCCGTAAAAGAACTGCCATTTCTGGGGTATGTGTTGTCAGATTCGGGTTTCCACATGGATCCAGAGAAAGTCCGTGCGATTATAGACTGGGATCTGCCTGAGAACCTGAAGGCATTGCAACGCTTCCTGGGGTTTGCCAATTTTTATAGAAAGTTTCTAAAAAACTATTCCTTGGTGGTCAAACCACTGACGGACATGACCCGAAAGGGATCCGATTTTTCCAAATGGTCACATGCAGCCAAAACTGCCTTTGCATCTCTGAAGGAGAGATTCACCTCGGCCCCTATTCTCGTACAGCCAGATGTCTCGCTTCCTTTTATCGTAGAGGTTGACGCATCAGAGGTGGGGGTGGGAGCGGTACTATCTCAGGGCCCGTCCCCTGGTGAATGGCGTCTGTGTGCTTTCTTTTCGAAGAAATTGTCTACTGCAGAAAGGAACTATGATATTGGCAACAGGGAACTTTTGGCTATTAAGTTGGCTTTTGAGGAGTGGCGTCATTTTTTGGAGGGGGCGGTTCATCCCGTCACGGTGATTATTGATCACAAAAACTTATTATATCTGGAGTCTGCTAAACGTCTCACCCCTAGACAGGCTCGGTGGTCGTTATTTTTTACTAGGTTTAATTTTGTAATAACCTATCGCCCGGGGGCAAAAAATACTAAGGCGGATGCATTGTCTCGAAGTTTTCCTGGAGGGGGTGATGTTGAGGTACCAGAGCCCATTTTGCAAAAGGGGGTGGTGGTCTCTGCATTACACTCAGGTTTGGAGGGGAGGGTGTTGGAAGCTCAGGGGGACGCCCCGGCCTCCTGCCCCTCGGGTAAACTGTTTGTGCCAGAAAATTTACGACTGGAGATACTAAAAGAACACCATAACTCCACACTGGCAGGACACCCAGGTAGTAGGGCAACCTCTGAGTTAGTGTCTCGTCGGTTCTGGTGGCCTAAATGGCGCCAGGAGGTGTTGAATTTTGTGTCTGCATGTGCTACCTGTGCTCGTTCTAAGGTAGATCATACTCGTCCGGCAGGGCGTCTTTTACCTCTGGCCATCCCCAACAGGCCTTGGACGCACCTGTCAATGGATTTCATTACGGATCTACCAGTATCAGCGGGGAAGACTGTTATTCTTGTAGTTGTTGACAGATTCAGTAAAATGGTGCACTTTATTGCTCTTGCCGCATTGCCTAATGCTAACACACTGGCTCAGGTTTTTATTGACCACATCGTGAAGCTTCACGGGGTCCCTTCCGATATTGTTTCGGATCGTGGTACCCAACTCGTTTCTAAATTTTGGAAAGCTTTTTGTTCTCGTTTAGGGGTTCATCTGTCGTTTTCTTCATCTTTCCATCCACAGTCCAACGGTCAGACTGAACGTACCAATCAAAACCTAGAGACATATTTGAGATGCTTTGTTTCCGAAAATCAGGAGGAATGGTCATCTTATTTACCGTTAGCCGAGTTTGCCATTAATAATCGTCGTCAAGAATCCACCGATAAGTCATCATTTTTTGGTGCGTATGGTTTCCATCCTCAGTTTTGTACGTTTAGTGAGGGGGGGCCGTCTGGGATTCCCGAGGAGGAACGATTTGCGTCTTCACTTTCTTCAGTGTGGCAGAGTGTGCAAGAAAGTTTGAAGAGAATTGGTGGTAGATACAAACGTGCGGCTGATAGGAAGCGCTCTGAAGGTCCGGACCTTGGGGTGAATGACTTGGTGTGGTTGTCTACCAGAAATATCAAGTTGAAGGTTCCCTCGTGGAAATTAGGTCCGAGATTTATTGGTCCTTATAGGGTAATTAAGATCATTAACCCGATGGCTTTTCGTCTGGAGCTACCTCAGACTCTAAGGTTCCATAATGTCTTCCACAGATCTCTGCTTAAGAGATATGTAGAACCTCCTGAACCATTGCCACTACCGCCTCCACCGGTGGTTGTTGATGGCAGTCTTGAGTTTCAGGTAGAAAGATTGTTAATTCACGATATGTTCGCCGCTCTCTTCAGTACCTGGTGCACTGGAAAGGTTATGGTTCCGAAGAGAGAATGTGGGTTCCAGCATCAGAGATAAAAGCGGACAGACTAATTCGGGCTTTTCATAGCTCCCATCCGGAGAGGCCTGGTCTTGAGGGTCCAGGGGCCCCTCGTAGAAAGGGGGGTACTGTCACGACTGTGACTGATCCAGACAGGTCTGGGAGGAGAAGGTCGCAGCGACTTGCTACTCGCGATAGCTTGTGAGTTTGCTCCGTGGTTCAGGGTATGTCATCTGGGTTTTGCCTTGTGAACCTTTTTGTCCTGACTGGGAGTTTGTAGGCATCCTTCTCAGGTGAGTCCTGTCTGCCACTCCCAGCTACTATATTAGTTTCACTTTCACTTGCAGTCATTGCCAGATATACACTGCGTGCAGAATTATTAGGCAAATGAGTATTTTGACCACATCATCCTCTTTATGCATGTTGTCTTACTCCAAGCTGTATAGGCTCGAAAGCCTACTACCAATTAAGCATATTAGGCGATGTGCATCTCTGTAATGAGAAGGGGTGTGGTCTAATGACATCAACACTCTATATTAGGTGTGCATAATTATTAGGCAACTTCCTTTCCTTTGGCAAAATGGGTCAAAAGAAGGACTTGACAGGCTCAGAAAAGTCAAAAATAGTGAGATATTTTGCAGAGGGATGCAGCACTCTTAAAATTGCAAAGCTTCTAAAGCGTGATCATCGAACAATCATGCGTTTCATTCAAAATAGTCAACAGGGTCGCAAGAAGCGTGTGGAAAAACCAAGGCGCAAAATAACTGCCCATGAACTGAGAAAAGTCAAGCATGCAGCTGCCAAGATGCCACTTGCCACCAGTTTGGCCATATTTCAGAGCTGCAACATCACTGGAGTGCCCAAAAGCACAAGGTGTGCAATACTCAGAGACATGGCCAAGGTAAAAAAGGCTGAAAGACGACCACCACTGAACAAGACACACAAGCTGAAACGTCAAGACTGGGCCAAGAAATATCTCAAGACTGATTTTTCTAAGGTTTTATGGACTGATGAAATGAGAGTGAGTCTTGATGGGCCAGATGGATGGGCCCGTGGCTGGATTGGTAAAGGGCAGAGAGCTCCAGTCCGACTCAGACGCCAGCAAGGTGGAGGTGGAGTACTGGTTTGGGCTGGTATCATCAAAGATGAGCTTGTGGGGCCTTTTCGGGTTGAGGATGGAGTCAAGCTCAACTCCCAGTCCTACTGCCAGTTTCTGGAAGACACCTTCTTCAAGCAGTGGTACAGGAAGAAGTCTGCATCCTTCAAGAAAAACATGATTTTCATGCAGGACAATGCTCCATCACACGCGTCCAAGTACTCCACAGCGTGGCTGGCAAGAAAGGGTATAAAAGAAGAAAATCTAATGACATGGCCTCCTTGTTCACCTGATCTGAACCCCATTGAGAACCTGTGGTCCATCATCAAATGTGAGATTTACAAGGAGGGAAAACAGTACACCTCTCTGAACAGTGTCTGGGAGGCTGTGGTTGCTGCTGCACGTAATGTTGATGGTGAACAGATCAAAACACTGACAGAATCCATGGATGGCAGGCTTTTGAGTGTCCTTGCAAAGAAAGGTGGCTATATTGGTCACTGATTTGTTTTTGTTTTGTTTTTGAATGTCAGAAATGTATATTTGTGAATGTTGAGATGTTATATTGGTTTCACTGGTAAAAATAAATAATTGAAATGGGTATATATTTGTTTTTTGTTAAGTTGCCTAATAATTATGCACAGTAATAGTCACCTGCACACACAGATATCCCCCTAAAATAGCTAAAACTAAAAACAAACTAAAAACTACTTCCAAAAATATTCAGCTTTGATATTAATGAGTTTTTTGGGTTCATTGAGAACATGGTTGTTGTTCAATAATAAAATTAATCCTCAAAAATACAACTTGCCTAATAATTCTGCACTCCCTGTAGTCCTTACTTCCAGTTCTATTCTGACCTTTGAAGGAGATCGTTTGATGGTGTTGCTGTGGAGCTCTTGTCCGGCGTGGACTGTCGTGATTGGGATCGCCTTCTCTGCTCGTGACAGGATAAGTCTATCTCTGATATAGTTTGTTTGTTGCTGTCTTCCCCTGCTGTTCTCCTAGACATGAGTGATGGTGACTAGTGCTCCCATCGGCCTTTCCCCACTCTAGGCTTGTTAGGGTGACTGAGGGTTTTAGGCATCCTGCTCGCCGCACGGGTTCACACCCAGTCTACGGTATCAGGGCAGACAGGTGCGAAGCTACGGGTTAGTCAGGGGTGGCCATACTTTTCTGCTGGGGTAGCGGTCGTGACACTTAGACCCTGTATAGATTACCGTAAATTAAATGAGATCACTATCCGGAATATTTACTCCCTCCCATTGATTCTGGATTTATATAACCAGGCATTAGGGGCGGCCTGGTTTTCTAAGATTGATTTAAGAGGAGCATACAATTTAATCCGAATCAAGGAGGGGGACGAGTGGAAAACAGCATTCAATACCCCGGCTGGTCACTTTGAATATCTCGTTATGCCTTTTGGACTCAGCAATGCCCCGGCTGTGTTCCAAAATTTCATGAACGATATTCTTAGGGAGTTCTTGGGAAAATTTATCATTGTATATCTCGACGACATTCTGATATTTTCCCCTGATTTTTAAGAGTCATGTGTTTCATGTTAGACAGGTGTTGGAGGTGTTGAGAGAGAACCAATTATCTGCTAAACAGGAAAAATGTGTTTTTGGGGTGCAGGAGATTATATTTCTCGGACACGTTCTGACTCTCCATGCCATAAAGATGGATCCTAGCAAGGTTTTAGCGATTAAGGGATGGGTAAGACCATCATCCTTAAAGGCCTTACAACGTTTCCTTGGATTCGCTAACTACTACCGTAAGTTCATAAAGAATTTCTCGGTAATCGCTAGACCACTGACCGACCTCACTAAAAAAGGGGCGGATCTGGAAAATTGGTCTACTGAGGCCTTAGATTCATTTGAAACCCTAAAGGATGCTTTCAGTAGCGCTCCCGTTCTAACCCAGCCAGATCAGGAAAAACCTTTTATTGTGGAGGTGGATGCTTCTGAGGACGGGGCAGGAGCAGTCCTCTCGCAAGGTCCTGCTACCCTCACTAACCTGAGACCTTGTGCTTTTTTTTCCAGAAAGTTTTCCCCCTCTGAGAGAAATTATGACATAGGAAATCGGGAGTTACTGGCCATTAAGTGGGCATTTGAAGAATGGAGACATTTTCTTGAGGGGGCAAAACATTGTGTTACTGTTGTTACCGATCATAAGAACCTAATGTTTCTCGAGTCGGCTAAAAGGTTAAATCCCCGTCAGGCTAGATGGGCATTGTTTTTTACTCGCTTAAATTTTTCCATAACTTTCAGACCTGGAAGTAGAAACGTGAAGGCCGACGCACTCTCTCTGAGTTTCTGTGCGTACCAGCCTACAGAGACTCCACCTGAAACCATTTTACCAGCTAAGGTCTTCGTAGCAGCCTTGTCTCAGGACATCACGACTCTCATCAAGGCTGAACAACACCTAGCTCCGCCATCCACTCCTACAGATAAGTTGTTTGTTCCCGTACAGTTTCGTCTCCAACTGCTGGGTGAGTGTCATGACTTTTTGTGGGCATTGAGGGCACTAAAGAGCTGGTTTCCAGATCATTCTGGTGGCTTACTTTAACTAGAGACGTCAAGTCTTATGTTAAAGGGGATATTAATTATTGATATTTATGCAAATCTCAATAATTAATATTCATAAATAGGCGTGAGTCGTCTTATGATAGCTCCGCCTATTTATGCCTTACTTAACAACAAATCGCTACTGATTGCCTTACACTAATCACTAAACTAGCTGCATGGGCCTTACTATCACTATACTAGGGCGGCGACTAGTAAAAACACCATACACTGTATTATGAACAATAAGGAATATTTATTACACAATACAATTATACAAATCTAACAATACGCTATATCTATATATATTCATAGATCAATGGATATGAATATATATACATATAGAAGTACACACCGCAGTATAGAAACGGTACTACAATAAACACAATACAAACCTAACTACACTACACAGCACAATCCCATATTCCACCCCACACACTAGCTATACTTACAATAATACACTTACATACTATAACACACTAATACGGTTCTGACTACGCTAACACAGTCCCAATTCCTCCCCAGTATCTAACTATAATTACAATAATACACATACATACACTTTATCCGGAGTCCACCCAATCCTAACCATATACTATCCCTACGGGGAAATTACAAGGGGTAAATACAGACACTGCTGCAGCGGGGGTAAACAGGGCAGCCGAAAGGGGTATCCGGGGTAATACCAGGGTAGCCTGGGGGAACACATGGGGATTAGGTATGATTACCAAGGGTACAGGGGTAAGGGTGTATGGGGGGAAACCAAGGGGAGCAGGGCTATAGGGGTACACAGTGTAGGGGAATCAGGGATCAGGGGAATCTGGGGATATAGTATATAGCAGGGGAATATATAGCAGGGGATTCTGGGGATAGTTGGTACTCAGCCATTTCCAGGAGCATGTGGCCTCTCTTGACTCTTCCTTCAGGGAGCTGTTCCCATCTCATATGACTCTGATTGTAGTCCAGATTCCAAGAGCCCCTGTTCCTGGTTTCAGGCTCCTATATCAGCCTCAGAAACAGCCCACCTCCCCCCCTCCTCAGGGATGTGACATCATAGAGTGACTGTGACGTATGCCTGCCAGTTGGCCCCCTGAGGCTAGCAGCACCACACGCCATGTCACAAACATAAGGAGGGGCCGAGCATAGTAACTAGGCTGATAAACTCAACAAAAGACCTTTGAAGTCCCCAGCCACCTGGAGACATATCCACCCCCCTGCAGCAACTGGCTGAACGCTGTGCCTATGGGGGGAATTTAAGTATTTATATATGTATATAGATACTTGGGGCGCATCTATATACATATATATACTCATTATAAACCTGGGGCATACATGGGCAATTATAGGCCCATATATATATATATATATATATCTATCTATATATATATATATATATATATATATACCTGGGTGAGAGCCATGGCAGATACACACATATAGATGTTTGGGGCACATCTACCTGCATGTACATATACACAATATAAAAGGGCCAATATACATGCATATATGTAAGAGCATATATACATATATATTTAAATCCAAACTTCCCTCAACAGTTGGCCTGTGAGGTTTGTGCGAGGTCTAAGATCCCTAGGACTCGCCCGGCTGGGGACCTACGACCCTTACCCATTCCCAGTAGACCCTGGTCTCATATCTCGATGGATTTTATCACTGATCTGCCACCTGCAGAGGGTAAAACTGTGGTTTGGGTAGTGGTCGATAGATTCAGCAAGATGGCTCACTTTATTCCCCTACCTAAACTCCCGAGTGCGAAGACCCTAGCATTTTTGTTTGTGGAACAAATTGTACGTTTACATGGCATTCCAGAAAATATTGTATCTGACAGGGGTGTGCAGTTTCTGTCCAAGTTTTGGAGGGCCTTCTGTCTGAGATGCCGGATTTCTCTGTCCTTTTCATCTGCTTATCACCCTGAAAGTAATGGACAGACTGAGTGCCTCAATCAGTCGGTGGAACAATTTCTCAGGGCATATATTGCAGATGATCAACAGTTGGGGGTGAAATACCTTCCATTAGCCGAGTTTGCTCTGAATAACCGTGTTAATTCCTCTGCTGGGGTCTCTCCTTTTTTTTGTAACTATGGCTTTCATCCTCATTTTCTTTCTGGGTCATCCGTCTCCTCCTCTAACCCTGAGGCGGATAGGCTCTCCTCTGAACTGTGCACAATATGGGCTCGGGTTCAATCGAACCTGGAAAAGGCTCAAGATACTCAAAGAGTCAAGGCCAATAGGAGACGTTCCACGGGGGTGAACTTTCAGGTGGGTGATAAGGTGTGGTTGTCCTCTAAAAATCTTTCACTCAAAGTTGCTTCAAGAAAGTTTGCTCCTCGCTTTGTAGGGCCGTACAAAATCGTAGAGGTGATTAATCCTGTATCATTTAGGTTAGAATTGCCCAACTCGTTCCACATTCACGATGTATTTCACAAGTCCCTACTAAAAAAAATACATCGAACCTATTGTACCGTCACAAGCCGCGCCTCTGCCTGTTCTGGTTAAGGATTCTGTGGAGTATGTGGTATCTAAAATTGTGGATGTCAGGAGAGTGCGTAATTCCTTGCAGTATCTGGTGCACTGGAAGGGCTATGGACCTGAGGAGAGGTCTTGGGTACCAGCTAGACTGGTTAAGAAATTTCATGAGAATCATCCCGAGAAGCCGTCACCTGAGTCCTTGGGTCCGGTGGCCCCGCGTAAAAGGGGGGGTACTGTCACGGCGCCGTCTAGGAGGCGGGCACGTCCAGAGCGCGCACGCAACATCAGTGCGTCCAGCGTCACCCGCGCTCCTGATAATACTATGCGTGCATCTATCTGCATTCATGCTAATGGTTTTAGGGCTGAGCACCGAGCTGATCACTCGGTGCTCGGCTGTGTAGTCTGTGTGAAGTCATGTGACGCTGGCCACGTCACATGACCCCTCTAGCTCCCTATTTAAACAGGCAATCTGCTGGCCACAGATTGCCTGTTATTTAGGTTCCACCTGCGATTTTGTCTTTCCTGGCGTACTGACCCCCTGCTGAACTCCTGACGATCCTCTGCTGACTCCTCTTGTACTTCTCTGCTCTCCTGGTATTTATGACCCCGGCTTCTCCTGACTATTCTCTGCTTGCTCCATTTGTACTTTGTAGATTTCCTAGTATTGACTCGGTCCGTTCACGTTCTGTTGTTTGTCTGTCTGTCATCCCTGCACTTATTCCAAGCTAGGGATTGCCGTCCAGTTGTCCCCTGTCATTAGGACTCGCGAGGCAAGTAGGCAGGGCCAGGGGTGAGGGTGGAGCGCAGTGGTCATTTCCCTCCCCCTGTGTGTGTGTGTGTGTGTGTACGTGACCGTTACACTGGGTCTTCTATGACCCAGAAGCTCGTGCAGATACCCGGCCCCCTAGAGGGCACATGCTCACTAGGAACAAGCAAGAAGCAGCATTGCTGCTTCCTGATCTGTATACATAGCACTCATTGAGTTCTGTGTATACAGCACTGGAGAAAGCAAGTACAGTAAAAAAAAAAAAATTGTACCTGTCTTCTGTATGGAGAGTCTGGCTGTGAATGACAGCTGGCTCCCAGCTGCTCCTATCCAGAAACGTACTTGTAGAGCAGACTGCCTGGATGTATATATTCAAGAGGCAGTCCAGAAGTGGCTAAACAATAAATTTTGTTGAGCCCTCAAAAAAAGTAAGTCACATTACTGGAAAAATGTACTGCAATATAAAGCTAGTAGCATTTATAGAACTAGGCCCCTTTGACTTATTAAGGCCTGGGATTATGATGCAAATAGCATCCATAAACAGGGGACCAACAGGTATAAGAACCAGATTAAGTGTCGGACTAACAAATGGGGGGGGGGGCAAGGAAGACACAAAACATTGGAGGGAAGGAGCGAGGCACACAGGTAGGGTAGTCAATAGTGCCTGTTTTTTTCTTTTCTTTTTCTTTTTTTACTTTTTAAACATTTTTCTGGCTATCAGGGCAGACAGCCCCTTTAATGACGTTTCCTATATCTTTGCCTTATTAATTACTTAAGTTACTCTACATAACGCAGCAACCTGATGACTCAAACTTTCTGTTTTTGTTGTTCGCTGTTGCATATTCTTTGAAATCAGATGTTCTGGTCTCACACTCAGGCCTCTTGCAGAAGAACATAAGGGCTCCGTGCCCGTACTGCAGCTCGCCAATTTCGGTCCGCAATGCACGGGCACCGGCCGCGGGCCAGCCACATGCAGATCGCGACCCCATTCACTTGAATGGGGTCCGTGATCCGTCCATTGTGCTTCTGTTCTGTGGTTCCATTCCGTTCCACATTGCATTTCCGGATTTGCGGACCCATTGAAGTGAATGGGTCCATATCTGTGATGCGGAATGCACACGGCCGGTGTCCCATGTATTGCAGACCCGCCGTATGCGGGACGCAATACGGCCACAGGGGACACACGGTCGTGTGCAAGAGGCCTCAGGAAGACCATCCAGATATGTGTGTATTGAGCTGAGAAAAAGATGCCATTTGTTCCTTCTCTATGGTTTATTGTTTGCTTGTTTTTTTAATAGCTGTTTTAATGGGCATTAAAAACGGAGTCAAAAAGGATGTTAAAAAGAGATAAACAGCCAGAAAATGGATGCACACGCATAAAATGACCATGAAAAGCTGACAGTTTATTCATTTTTAACAGCCGTTTAACTATCGTGTGATAGTCGCCTTAAGGTATATTACCAATGTCCCCCTCACTGTCCCTCTATCAGCCTTAAACAGCAAATACCTTACTGACTGATTACAATGCTCAGCCATGCACATTCTGGATTTTCTCTATCGTTATCTTTTCTTGATGCAAAGCTCCAAGGAGTGAGCACATGTAGCTCCTCTCACTTCCTCAGCAAGCACTAGTGTGATTTACTGAACCAGGGGCGGACCTAAGTCCATCACCTAGCTCCCTACAAGGGCAGAGTCAGGATTGTTAACATTGTTAACCCAACTTATCCATACAACACCATACTGGTTGGTACAATACAGTAGAACATTAAATAACATTTAAATGAGAAGAAACAATTTTGAAAGTACCCTATTCTGGGGTACTGCACTATTAACAAGGGAAATGGTAATGTCATGGACATTCCCGCGACAGGTGGCAGGAGATCAGTGAGACTGACAACACGTGGTTTGATCTGACAGGTTTTCCTTGTGGATCAATAGGAGTCTGTGTTGTTTCTGGTAATGGCCACACCCCTTTCCTCAGGTGCTGCTCGTGTGGTCATTTAACCTTCCTTATTTATTGTTGCTTCTCCCACAATGCTGTGCAGTTTATAGCTTCAGTTTCAGTTGTGGATTGTGTGGATCTCGGCTTAGCTCCTGGTGCTTCTATTGCTCTTTTGAAGTTAAGTCTTTCCTTTCCCTTTTTGTATTTTGTTTGGGTTCTGTGTGTTGCATTTCCCTATTGTTTGTATTAGGCCTGAAGGAGACTCCTGTTTTTCCTTCCTTTTGGAGGAACAGGTAGTCTTGTCCCTGCCATTAGTTCCAGGGCCCTATAGGGCTATATAGCACTCTATATATAGGTATTCCTGCGTATGAACACACCTACCTCTGGGGTCTGTTCATACTGGTAGTCAGTCAGGATTTTGGTTAGGGTCTTACTAGGAGCAGGGGCGTAACTAGAAGTGCCTGGGCCCCACAGCAAATTTTTGCATGGGCCCCCCGCCCAATTTTTTATATACTAATTTTACCCCCACCTGTCCTTTTTATTTTTGATAAAAATCTTTTTTATTTATATGCAAATTACCTTCCTAACGTGCCCAAAGGGCTGTCCCTCCGGCCGTTTGTGCCCAGCTGCGTCCATTATCGCCAAGCCCAGCACCGTCCCTCCATTAATTATTCACTGCTGTCCTCGTCTTTTTTTTTTTTTCTAAGTGTGCCGTAGTCTCGCGCATGCGCCGATGTTACTCACGTGCGGGCCCGCGCGGTGTCCTGGCAGCAGCCTCAAGTAATGTAATCGTGCATGCGCCAGAAAGCGGAGAAAGCTGGCGCATGCGTGATTACACTACTTGAGGCTGCTGCCAGGACACCGCATGGGCCCGGAAGTGAGTAACATCAGCGCATGCGCGAGACTACGGCGCACTTAGAAAAAAAAAAAGACGAGGACAGCAGTGAATAATTAACAGCGGGGCGGTGGTGGGCTTGGCGATAATGGGCGTGGCTGGGCACAAACGGCCGGAGGGACAACCTCTTGGGCACGTTAGGAAGGTAATTTGCATATAAATAAAAAAGATTAAACTTGACTGCACGCTGTCGGGCGCCGGGCCCCTTGTCAGCCCGGACCCCGAAGCAGCCGCTTCCCCTGCTTCCCCGGTAGTTACGCCACTAACTAGGAGGTGTCCATCTTCCTTCCCTAGTTCTCAGGCCTGATTCCCTGTTTCCCCCTTCCCTCTTATGCTAGGTGTGGTGTTTCCCTCCCACACCGAAGCATGACATTATAAACTGCCTAAACCGTAATTTTTTTGTTTGTGTGCAGCCATGGATCCTATTGCTGCACTGGAAGGTCAGCTGCAAGGGCTGTCTTTGGAGGTTGCTGACCTCCGCACAACCGTCTCGCAGATGCAGAGACCAAAGGCTGCTGGTCCTAGTGGTGGTTACCAGGCCTGTCTTGAACCTAAAGTTGCCCTCCTGGACAGATTCTCTGGGGGACGTGATAATTTCATTTTGTTTAGAGAGGCGAGCAAACTGTATTTTAGGCTACGTCCACACTCATCTGGGGATGAGAAACAGCGAGTCGGTGTGGTTATTTCCTTGCTTAAGGGGGATGCGCAGTCATGGGCTTTTTCTATGCCGACCGGATCGCAGTCTCTCCGGTCAGTAGATTAATTTTTCGAAGCTTTGGGTCTTATCTATTATAATACGGATTGGACCTCTCTAGCCTAAACCAAGCTACGCGGCCTTCGTCAGGGTGATCGTTCCGCTGAGATTTATTGCTCTGAGTTTAGGAGGTTGGCTACGGATATGAAGTGGAACGATCCTGCCCTCCGTAGCCAGTTTTGTCAAGGGTTATCAGAGCGGCTGAAGGACGCCTTGGCCTTTCATGAAACCACAGTGTCTCTGGAGGCTGCTATGTCTCTGGCTATACGCATGGATAGACGCCTGAGAGAGAGATCTAGGGGCCCCCACTCTCAGGACGTACTATCACATGATGTATCGTCCTCCTCTGAAACTTTTAAAGGGCTTCTGTCACCCCCAAAACACATTTTTCATTTTTCGGCTTGTTAAAATCCTTATTGAACGAATATTCCCTATATAGAGCTCTTACCTTTGTCTGTGGCTTCATTTCATTAAAAATCGATCTTTTAAAATATGCTAATGACTTCACTACCAGCAAGTAGGGCGTTTACTTGCTGGTAGCTGCCGCAAAAAACCGCCCCCTCCTCCTGTTGATTGACAGGGCCAGCGAGCGCTCTCCTCCTCCGGCTAGCCCTGTCAGCAGTAGACGCCCTACTTGCTGGTAGTCAAATCATTTGCATATTTTAAAAGATCGATTTTTAATGAAACAAAGCTACAGACAAAGGTAAGAGCCCTATATAGGGAATATTCGTTCAATAAGGATTTTAACAAGCCGAAAATGAAAAATGTGTTTTGGGGGTGACAGAAGCCCTTTAAGCTACTCCTGGGTTTATGTCTGGGGACGAACCCATGCAATTAGGAGGAGCTACTTCTGGATCCACTTTTAAGCATACTGATAATAGGAAGGGAGTGTGTTTTTTCTGCGGACAAAAGGGACATTTTATCAGAGTATGTCCATGCATTCAATGGCAAAAAGAAAAAAGAGGGACATTTAATTCCCATCTAACGCTTGGAGGGGTGAGAGGAGAGTCAGAAAATGTGCATTTGTCTTTTACTGGTAGTACCCAGTTTCTCCTGGCTGCTGAGGTGGCGCTAAAGTAAAAAACTATGGGAATTGATGTGTTTATCGACAGCGGCCCGGGGTGAACCTGATTGATGCTCAGTTCATCCGTATACACGGGTTGTCACCAAGTGCATTAGAAAAAAAACATTTCTGTTTTTGCTATTGATTCTGCACCTCTAGCTCAGAAGTGTTTATCTCAAGTGGTGCATGATATCAGATTAAGAGTGGATGACTTTCATCAAGAAATTATCTTGTGTTTTGTGTTGGAGCGTCTTCCTGCACCAGTGGTTCTTGGTTTACCGTGGATAAGCACAATCCAACTATCAATTGGCAAGCTAGACAGATTCTGGATTGGGGTGATTATTGCATTTACAATCGTCTGAATACATCTTTTTCATTTTTTTTATTTTTTTTTAAACTTCTCTTTAATGAAAAATATATGTACCAGTACATAGTAATCAAATAGCACACATTTAAGTAGACATCAAAATGGTAACATGTAGGGTTGTCCCGATACCGATACTAGTATCGGTATCGGGACCGATTCCGAGTTTTCTCGGCGGTACTCAGCCGCCGATACCCCGCCCCGATACATAAATAGAATACTATGGGCGTAACTATGGGCGGGGCCCGGTGCAGTCACTGTACTCTTACACCGGGCCCCGCCGCTCACCGAAGTATTTATAAACGTGAATCCTTATCCTGTTGTTAAGTTGAACTAACGCTGCCCTCTCCCATGTCCCCCCTGTATCCCCACAGCACTTACTTAAGCTTCCATAGCAGGCAGAGCAGACGGCAGCAGTAACGTCACTCACTGACGTAGAGCGCCTGCTCCGCCCCCTTTATGAGTGAAGCAGGCGGAGCAGACGCGCGACGTCAGTGAGTGACGTTACTGGTGCCGTCCGCTCTGCCTGCTATGGAAGCTTAAGTAAGTGCTGTGGGGATACAGGGGGGACATGGGAGAGGGCAGCGTTAGTTCAACTTAACAACAGGATAAGGATTCACGTTTATAAATACTTCGGTGAGCGGCGGGGCCCGGTGTATTGGGGGACACTGTTATGAGGGGGATCTGTGGATGACATATAGCAGTGTCATCCACAGATCCTCCCCATAACAGTTCCATCCACAGATCCCCCACCAAATAACAATGCCATCCTCAGATCCCCCCACCCCATAACAATGCCATCCACAGATATCCCACCCCATAGCAGTACCATCCACAGATCCCCATAACAGTACCATCCACAGATCCCCATAACAGTGCCATCCACAGATCCCCCATAACAGTGCCATCCACAGATCCCCCATAACAGTGCCATCCACAGATCCCCATAACAGTGCCATCCACAGATCCCCCATAACAGCACCATCCACAGATCCCCATAACAGTGCCATCCACAGATCCCCCATAACAGTGCCATCCACAGATCCCCCATAACAGCACCATCCACAGATCCCCCATAACAGCACCATCCACAGATCCCCATAACAGCGCCATCCACAGATCCCCCATAACAGTGCCATCCACAGATCCCCCATAACAGTGCCATCCACAGATCCCCCATAACAGTGCCATCCACAGATCCCCCATAACAGTGCCATCCACAGATCCCCCATAACAGTGCCATCCACAGATCCCCATAACAGTGCCATCCACAGATCCCCCATAACAGTGCCATCCACAGGTCCCCCATAACAGTGCCATCCACAGATCCCCCACATGACAGTGCGTCATCCACAGATCCACAGATCCCCCAAAACGGTCACATGACATTTAAAAAAAGTATCGGTATTCGGTATCGGTGACTACTTGAAAAAAAGTATCGGTACTTGTACTCGGTCCTAAAAAAGTGGTATCGGGACAACCCTAGTAACATGTCTCTTTTCCAATATCCTCATTGTACAATATAATGATCATATTGTTTTGAACATTCAATGTTTATTCTGTACATAAGGCATTGTTATATTCAATTTTTCCTCTTTCCGTTTTCTTTCTTTTCTTTTTCTCCCCCCTAACCTCCCAACCCCCTCCCCTCTGAACCAGCCCTCCCAACACCACAAAAAAACAACTTTCATCTCATAGATATGACCAATTCGACACTCATTAATTTAAGAACCTATTCAGTATCCTTCAGACAGAGCTATCTGACAAAAATAGTCCCTACTTTTCTCTATCTCTCCAAAATATACTAAGCTGGCATGTGATTTTTATGTATCTGAAACCAGGAGTCTGCAGGTTCCAGCTTTAGGTACCATTCGGTATGTATAAACGCAGTCACATGTGTTATTATCTCTCTATCTGACATTAACCCCTCCATGTATTTTCTCCACTTTTTAAAAAAGGGTATTGTCATTTTTGTCTTAGTCTGTTCCGCCTCTATTCGTTCCAAGATCATGCAATTTGTAGTCTGTTGCACTACTTCCTCTATTCCTGGTACCTTGGGTTGTAACCAATGATTTAGTAAACATCTCTTGGAAGCCAGGAGCAATACATGAAAAGCGTGCGGAATTTTGGAAGATTCTGCCGAACGCCCAACATGAAATAGTAACAGCTCTGGATCCATCTTGATCCTTAGATTCCATTTAGCATTTATCATATCAAGAATAGCTTTCCAAAAGGTGTTAACCATATTACATTCCCAAAGTCCATGTGTGACATCAGTGTCCGAAATTTTGCATTTCGGGCAGTGTGTCAATCTATCAGCTGGAACCCTAACATTTGTTTTCGGCTTGTAGAATCCGTATATTGCCCTACGAATTAGCTTGAAGTAGGTCTCCCTCCATATTTCGCTACTCACTACTTTCCTTATGAGAGTCCACCCATCCAGAAGTTGATCAGGTACCATCAGGTTCGGGAAAAATCTGAGCCATTTCTTAAACAGCGATGAATCCCCTAATTTAGTATCAATATCTCTCAGGGAGCTATATATGGTAGCTAGGTCTTTTTTTGTTTCTTTGGTGAGCAAGAAAGAATCAAAACTATTAGCTGAGAATTCGCGAGCTAACTCTTTGAGTCTAGATGTTAAAAATGATACTATCTGCTGGTAGGCCAAAAAGTGAGACATCGGTAGCTGGTATTTCAACCTTAGGTCACTAAAGGTATGTAATTTCTTGGTTTCTCGGTTCCAAAGGTGGTCTACAGAGTTTATCCCCCTAGTTTTCCATTGGATAAATTGGGCATTGATGGATAAGGCCTCAAATTCTGGATGGCCCCAAAGGGACATACGTTTGGAAACCAAGAAAGGAAGAGCAAATTTCTTTCTCACAGCCTTCCATGCAGCGATTGTATCTCTAAATAGAATACTACTTCTTATCTCAAGAGGTAGATGCGAGAATTTGGTATGTAACAGTGCATTTAAACACCAGGGTCTAGCCATCTCCTTCTCAACTTGTAGGATCGAGTAATGTGATGTGCCATGCACCCAATCTAAACTATGCCTTAATAAACTAGCCAGATTATAGTTTCTGATGTCAGGGAACCCCACTCCACCCCTGTCTTTTGATCTAACTAGAGTCTTCAGGGATATTCTGCTCCTTTTGGATTGCCAGATAAACCATCGAAAGTTCTTTTGAAGACTTTGGATAGCTTTGTGCTTCAGTAGTATCGGTAACGCCTGCATAGGATATAATAGTTTGCTAAAGCTCATCATCTTTACCAGCGAGCATCTACCTAGGAACGAGATAGGTAAATTCGCCCAGGAATTGAGCTCTGTGGTAATTTTTTTTAAATAAGGGAGGGTAGTTTACAGTATAAAGAGTATCAGGTGTTTTACCTATTTTTATACCCAGATATTTAATATGTGTATTAGTTACTACAATCGGTAAATTCTGTAGCTCCCTAGTATTTATAGTAGGTGAAGGAGATAAATTCGGTAATTCACTCTTAGTTTTATTAATTCTAAAGCCTGAGAATTTACCAAAATGTTCCAATAGGTCAAATAAAATCGGAATATCAGTTTGGGGATGCGACAGGAATAATAAGAGGTCGTCCGCAAATAAAGCATGTTTGAGGGTCTGGGATTTGATGCTAATGCCTCTTATTGACTGATCTTGGTGAAGTGCTCTTGACAATGGTTCTAAAGCGATGTTGAATAACAGTGGTGAGTGCGGGCACCCCTGTCTGGTGCCTTTTTGCAGTTCAAAGTGATCTGAGAAGAATCCCGGTATTGAGATCCTAGCTAGCGGGGAGTTATATAAAGTTTTGATATAATCTCTAAAAGGTCCTACAAATCCCATCTCATCCAGCACCTCGTTCAACCATCTCCAGCTCACATTGTCGAACGCTTTTTCTGCATCAATGGCAAGTAGAGCTGAAGATGGGTGACGTCGCGGGTTTATTTTGATGTCATCCAGCACTGCAAGGACTTTGCGAATGTTATATACCGCTGACCTGCCTTGAATAAAACCTACTTGGTGCGAGGAAATGAGTCTCTGGCAGGAAGGCAGCCAACCTATCAGCAAGGATTTTGGATATGTATTTCAGGTCATTATTTATCAGGGAAATCGGGCGATAGGATGAGGGCAGAGTATGGTCTTTTCCTTCTTTCGGCAGGACTTTTATGTATGCTGTATTCATATCCTGAGGTATCCCCTGGCCTTGTAGGATTTGATTATACAGGGACACAAGAACTGGTACTAACTGGGGGGCTACCGCTTTGTGAAACTCATTGGTGAACCCATCTGGTCCCGGTGCCTTCCTATTACTAGAGTTTGAGATAACTCTCTGGACCTCTTCTACCGTTATGGGTTTATTCAAGCTGTCTAACTCGTCTTGGGAGGCCTTCGGAAGCGACAAGCCATTTAGCCATAGCTTTCCTTGTGTGTCGGGTGTCTCTCTGGCCGCATAAAGGTCAGCGTAGAATTTCCTGAAGAGATCAACCATTTGCTCAGGTTTTGTTGATATAACACCCCCAGCATCCCTTAGCGCTGTTATATGTGTAGACAGTCTCAAACCTTTTGCTAGGGAAGCTAAAAGTTTTCCCGCCTTATTCCTATATTTATAGTACTTCGCTTCCTTCTTTTTACCCTCTAGCTCTTCCTTTTTTTTCAGCCAACTCTCATATGTGTTTTTAGCCTCTATCCATCTGCTCCTGGTGGTTGTAGATGGATGCGTCAAATGTTGTGTATATGCATCCCTAAGTAGCTCTGCTAATTCTCGCAATTTTGTGTCAACTTTTTTCCTCAGACTGGCAACATATGCCAATATCTTTCCCCTGAGTACTGCTTTACCTGCTCTCCACACCAGTTGAGACTCACTAGTGGCTGAATTCTCCTCCCAATATTCTAACCACCAATGATTTAGCATTTAAAGCATTTCCACGAAGTTTTCATTGGATGTTAAATCCGATGGAAACCTCCAGAGGAAATCCTTCCCCCTCGGTATAGTATCCGCGATTTCCAATATCACCGGGGCATGATCCGAAATGACTAAGTCTCCAATTTCTGCTGACACCGTGCGCCTCAATATGGAGTCAGAGACCAAGAAATAATCCAGATGCGACCAGGAGTTGTGTGGTTGTAAGAAATGGGTAAACTCCATTTCCTCTGGATGGGTGGATCTCCAGACATCATGCATATATGTAGGTCAGCCGTCACCCTACTCAAAATGGCGTCTCTATATCTGGGCTTAGGGCGATTTTTTTGCATTATTTCGTCTATCCTCCAAGCAGGACATAACTGCATTCATGTCACCTGCTATCAAACATTGGGATGTTGTATCCTGCAGAACCTTATTTCATAGGTCATTAAAGAATACCGTATTACTCTCATTTGGTCCATAGACGTTGTATGCAGAGTACTCAAGTTGTGTGCAGTAGGTGTTTCTGGGTGATGTAGTGCAATATACACTAACCTGGTACAGCTGACTCTCTGCAAGGGCAGGTATAGGTAGAAATAGTTCGTGACGCCAGTGCCAAGTAAACGGTGGCACGCCGTTTGCGGATGCAGGAATAAATTGAGGAAACGTAGTATTAAAACAGCACTCCAACTTTAGTAGTTTTCCAGCAGAGACAATAGTGGAATCGCAGTTCCTTGGCATACAGTCGATTTTGCAATTCGGTCGATGCAGGCAATTCAGTTACAGCAAGGTAATTACAGAGTGTTGAACACAGGACTTGCAGCACAGGAGCTAGCACTCTAATTCTGTCTGATCCTGGAATATAGCATATCTTCACCAAGGCCCATTAACCTAGTTCTGGCTTTATATCCTTGGCTATAGCTTTAATCAGTACCTCCTCTGTCTTTCTGAGTACCTCTTGCTTTCCTGATCTTTGCCTCTGTCTCTCTCAGCTTCTGGAAACTTCCTCAGGCTCTAGAAACTTCTGAGCTGTGGTCTAGACTGACTTCTGCACTCCACACTAGATCAGGTTACACTGACTTTCCCTTCCTTGTCTGGCCCTTATATAAACTAGGGCTCCCTAGCTCCCTCTAATGCCTAAGAGCTGGAATGACACCCCTAGCCGGCCTGTACTTGCAAGTTTCATAGCAACAGGGAAATACATGCATTACATTACATGACATTTTATAAAACTGACATATAACAACTTCCCCATAATTAGGAGGGACGACAGCACACCAAGTGACACTTTGGTAGTGACGGGTATTACAACTCCCGTACACTACATACCCCACTGCTTTAAGCTGAGTACGACCTCGTACTCCATCATGGGTCGCCCAACTGGAATCTCTACCTGAAACAGAAAATAGAGACATGCAGGCATACATACATGTAATTCATCTGCATTTACATTTACATCAGGTCCAATTGGCAAAAGTGAAGTGTGGTGACAAGGGGCGTCGTTCTCTTCTCTCAGGATAGTGAATGGAACGGGGGCGCTGACCTGGCACAGCGTAACATTAGAACCAGGATAGTCCATGACAATGAATAAGTCCATGATAAAACTGTAGAAAACGGTATAAAAGTTCTTGGAGGCTCAAAGAACAAACATGAGTCCGTACCCAGGTTATTTCTTATTAATCACAGAGGCTCTCATGCGGTGGAGTCCATCTCTGGGCACATTTCCTTAGTATGAAGTTGCACAATAAAATGACAGCATAATAACGGAACTACCCAGGGGTTTCCTGTGGGTGTAGCACAGGCAAGGGCTCACGTGGGGGAGTCCATTCTTGCGCACAAATGTCCAACAAGGTATTGCCCGTGGCAACTGTTTGGGAGGAGACACCACCAGAATAATCAAAGTCTCCTAAACGGACTGGCGGACGTCCCCTGGTCATCCGGGTAGACCTTCTCAACACAGGGGTCTCCTCTTCCCTTAGCAACGAGGTAGAAGGGAGAGGAGCAACAGGAGGGTCTCCATCCGTGAGACCTCGGTCAGGAACAACTGGAACAACAGGAACAACTGGAACAACAGGAACAACAATATCCACTACAGGGGGAACTGGATCCAGGGCATCTTGAACCGGCTCTTCTGGAGGTGAAGCTACAGTAGGTGCCGGAGCAGGCACCAGCAAGTTCAACCAAGGTGTCAGGAGCCAATGCATGGGATCAGCGTCATACCTGAGATTACTGACAGCCTGCATAGGATCCTCGGGCGGTATTGCTGACTCTGACACAGGATATTCAGATCCGGAACTCTCGGCACTAGGTTCTGGTGTCAGGCAGAGCTTCAACCGGTTTCGGTGTACAATTTGGGATCCCTTGTCTTCCCGGGTGATCTCATAAGTGTGAGTTCCAACATTTGGGATTGCAGTGACAACATAGGGACTTCGCTCCCACTTACTGTCCAATTTGCTGGTACGACGGTTATTCTTTAACCATACCACGGCCCCTATGGTCAAGGGTTCTGCATGGGCTGCCTGATCATAGTCTCTCTGCTGTCGGTCTCTAGCAAGGTCCATACGTTCCTGAACAATGGCTTTGGCTGCATCTAATCGCCTTTGGTGCTCAGCAACCCAGTCGGTGTTAGGTAATGGGTTAATGCAATCAGGCACATGTATGTCCAATGAATGATCAGCAGGCAATGTCCCTTGGCGCCCAAACATCAAGTAAAAAGGGGTATACCCGGTGGAACAATGTATGGTATGATTGTATGTGAACATGAGCTGTGGCAACAGACTGGGCCAATCTCCTCTGTTCTCAGGAGGCACGGCCCTCAGCATCTCTATCAAGGTCTGATTCATTTTTTCACATAATCCGTTACCTTGAGGATGGTAGGCCGTCGTCCGGATCTTCTTACAGTGGTGTAAGCGGCACAGTTCATGGAACAGATGGGACTCAAAAGCAGGTCCTTGATCGGTGAGGATCTTTTCTGGACATCCATAGGGCAGGAGGAAGTGCTTCCAGAACATTTCGGCTGTAGTCTTGGCTGTCTGGTCTCTCACAGGCACTGCTACAACAAACTTTGTGAAATGGTCAATAATAGTCATGGCATAAGCATACCCTGAGCGACTAGGCTCCAGTTTTACATGGTCGATGGCGACAAGTTCAAGAGGACGAGTACTTACAATGGGTCTCAGTGGTGCCCTCTGATCATGGTGCTCACTTCGTTTCAAGGCACAGGCTACACACTCTCGACACCACTTCTCCATGTCTTCTCTCATGCCTACCCAGTAAAACCGCTGGCGGATAGTAGCTTCAGTCTTTTGGACCCCAAAGTGACCGGATTGATTGTGGTACATCTCCAACACCATACCTGCATCTCGTCGGGGTATGAGAATCTGGTGTACTCTTTCGTTGGACACTGGGTCTAGGCTTCTCCGTAGCAATAGGCCCTTTTGTATGAAGAGTTGATGGCGCTGTCTCCACAGTTTGATGAGCTCAGGATCTGCACTCTTACGCCGAATCCTCTCAGGGGCTCTGCCACTAGTAATGAAGTCCAACAACTCACCCAGCACTCTACTTTCCGACTGTAGTTTCACCCACCTTTCTTCTTTAGGATCAGGCCTACTGGAGGGTGAAGGAACTGCAGCTCTGTTATTGGTAGCTCGAGCCTGATCCTGTTGAGCAAATTTGTTATAGAAAGCCGGCATCTCTACATCTTCCCAAGCATCTCGCACATCATCAGGAGCTGTCTCTGTGGGAAGCCTGGATAAAGCATCAGCGTTATCATTAGTACGTCCAGCACGATACTTTACAGAGAAATTATAGTTGGCAAGGCGAGAGGCCCATCTCTGCTCCAAGGCCCCCAATCTAGCTGTATTTAGATGTGCCAGAGGGTTATTGTCAGTGAATGCAATGAACGGGGTGGCGGCTAGATAATCCTTGAATTTTTCCGTCACCGCCCACACTAATGCCAGGAACTCTAGTTTGAAGGAACTATAATTCTGGTCATTTTTCTCAGCTCCTTTCAGGGAGCGGCTTGCATATGCTATCACTCTCTCTTTTCCCTCTTGGATCTGGGCTAACACAGCTCCCAGGCCTCGCTTGCTAGCATCGGTATAAAGATGGAAAGGCTTGCTATAATCTGGATAACCTAACACAGGAGGCTCGGTCAGTTTCTTTTTTAGCAATTGGAACGCTATCTCTCTTTTCTCATTCCACTCAATGGGCACAGGAGTTCTAGGACTCTTTTTGGGTTGCCCCCTCAAGAGTTCCTGGATAGGATCAGCTATTTGAGCAAAATGGGGGATAAAACGTCTATAGTAGCCGGCAAAACCAAGGAAACTCCTCACCTCTTTGACGGTAGTAGGAACCGGCCAATTACGGACAGCTGCTAATTTATCAGGGTCAGGTTGCACGCCCTCTCCGCTTACCACATGCCCCAGGTATCTTACTGCAGGTTTGAGCAGGTGACACTTGGATGGCTTTACCTTCAAGCCATATTTGATAAGGATTTCAAATACTTCTGCCAAATGTTTCAGATGGTCCTCATATGTTTTTGAGTACACAATGACGTCATCAAGATACAGCAGCACTGTTTCGAAGTTTTTGTGACCCAAACACCGTTCCATTAGTCTCTGGAAAGTTCCTGGGGCATTACATAGCCCGAACGGCATACAATTGAATTCAAACAGGCCCATGGGAGTAGTGAAGGCAGTCTTTTCTCTATCTGCAGGGGCCATGGGTACTTGCCAGTAGCCACTGGTCAAGTCCAATGTGGAGAAATAGGCAGAGGAGCCCAGAGCAGTTAGTGACTCCTCAATGCGGGGCAGTGGGTATGCATCTTTGTGGGTTATTTGATTAATTTTCCTATAATCCACACAGAAACGGATACTACCGTCCTTCTTCTTTACAAGAACCAGGGGTGCAGCCCACGGACTACGGCTGTCCCGGATCACATTAGAGTCTTTCATTTCTTGGATCATTTCCTTTACAGTCTGATATGAAGTAGGTGGTAAGGGTCTGTATCTCTCCTTGATAGGAGGATGAGAGCCAGTAGGTATGGTGTGTTGTATGACACTAACCTCTCCATAGTCAGTAGCATGCTTACTGAAGGCCTGGTGGTGCTCCTTGACAAGCTGTATAATCCCTTCTTGTTGCCGTTGGGGGGTATTCTCGTCCCCGACATGGAGCTCTTCCCACCAGGGCACTTGTGGCTGGGTCACCGGCGAACATCTGCTGTCTGCAGCTGGCGGCTTTTCTGTCACTGGAAGACGAATGATGTCTTGGAAGGACACCTGGGACAGCTGGGCAACAGGGCAATGCTTAGTAAGCGCAACAGGATGATTACTCAGATTAATCAGACGGACAGGTACTTTACCTTGAGAGACGTTCACCAGGCACTTGGCAGCTCTCACATAAGGGTAATCCTCCATCTGGAGTGGTTCCACCAGGGCTGGATAATCTCGGCCTTCGACTCCCAGGACAGCACGACACCACAAAAGAGTTTGAGAATTAGGAGGCAAAGTCACAGGCTTAATATCACGGATCCTGGCAGTACAAATTTCTCCTTTCCCATTAGCAAACCTCTGCTGGGCACTTAACACAGTAATAGTCTTTTGAATCACCCTCCTGGATGCAGAGGAAGCAGTGGGCAAAGTCTGATGTAATACAGCAAGTATTTCTGAATAACAGTTTTTGAAAACATTGGTGCCTAGAATGACAGGATGTCCTCCTCTGTCACCGGCCTGTACTACGATCACTCCCTGTTGAGGCAAGGTTACTTCTCCCACCTGCAGGGTGGGTTCCCAGTATCCATGAATCTTTACTGGTTTGCCATTGCTGGCGATAATTTCCACCCAGGATTCAGGCGGTTGGGTCAACTGGTTGGTGTCCCAGAACTTTTCAAATGCAGGCAGCTGAATAGTAGTGACCTGAGACCCAGTATCTAATAGGGCTTCAAAGGGGACCCCGTTGATCTCTATATTGATTTTAGGATGGGATCCTACATACCGCGGCATCCAATTTGGATCATCTGGACCTAGTGTTCTACCTCCCGAGGGATGGTCCTCAGCCTCAGGGGTTGCCCTGTTTAACTGCCAGCAAGTGGATTCTGTGTGTCCCAGCTTTTTGCAGTATGTACACACGGGCTTCTTGCGACCTCTATTACGCCTCCCAGGATCCCTGGGGTGAGTCTCTTGGTAAGGAGGTGGGAACGGCCTAGGAGGTGACAGGAACTCTTCTTCTGTCATTATGGGTTTTTCCCATTCCTCTATTTTTCTGCACACTTTCTCTAGACTTTTAGTGAGGTGATTTACTTGCTCTGTCAGCATGGCAATAGTATCAGTAGCTGACACTTGAACAGCTTGGCCGGCCTCAGCTCGGTTAGTGACAAGCGGTTTTGGCTTGCAGGCTGATGACTCAGATAGGGCGCCCAACTCAGGAGATACTGTGGACCCCAGAATTTTTATAGCCAGTTCTTTAAAGTCCAGAAAGGCACTGTTAGGGTGCTGGGCGGACAGCATCTTTAACTGGGTCCTTATTTGTTCACTAGACACCCCGTTGATAAATTGTTCCTTCAGGGTCTGGTCCCGGTTATCAGCCTCTTTGGGATCTATCTGGATTACAGCCCCTAAAGCCTCCTGAAGTGATAGGGCATAGTCACGGAGGGACTCACCGGGCTTCTGTCTCTGGCCAAAGAAGTGCATCTTTATCTCTGAGGCAGTCCTAGTTTCAAAAGTGGCTCTGAGGCGGGTGAAGATCTGTTCTAAAGTACTCCGCTCAGTAGCAGGCCAGGATAACACTTCCCTGCGGGCAGCTCCCTCCAGCTGCGCCAGCAGGATTTCCATTTGCTGGTCGGCATTTATAGGGTACAATCGGAATAGTGCCAGCAACTTTTCTTCAAAGTCCCTTAGGGTATGGGTCTCCCCCCTGTAGCGGGGGAACCATGGGGCCCCGAAATAGTAGGGCATGGTAAAGGGCATCATGCTGGGGGCCGCCGGATGACCAGGAGCCGCAAGCTCTCCTGGGGCCGGCTGCTCAGGCACTCCTGGCTCTGACATGGTAGTCTATTAAGAGGTGGCCGCTGGCGACTAAAGAGGCCGGTACACTCCCCTTCCCTCCGGTTACAAGTGCTTACCGGTATCGTCGGGCTTGCGCAGGTCAAGTCTCGCGAGGTTCCGGACGTCCTGAGCACCCGATGACGCAGGAGAAGCAGGGCCGCGGCGGTGCGATGATGAAAAGGGGCGGGACTCTCTGTGTCTTTGCAGGGATCCGCCCACGAATGTCCTCAGCGGCGCGGGAAACTTTACTCCAGGCAGCCGGTGGCCATCTTTAGCAAAACGCTGTCCATTCACTGACAGCAAGCAGGATTGTAAAAAGTCTATAAATCCACACTCCAATGCGGCGATTTTCTTCCTCTGTATAGCGCAATACTGCACAGCGCTTTTTGGAAGTTTTTGGTACACTTTGGGTATAATTTTCAGTCCACAAAGTTCACTTTCAATAAACAGGAAAATTGTCACTTTGGTCACAGGGCAACGGTATAAGGCACAAAGTTCACGCTTCTTGCACTAGAAAGCGTGCGTATCCTGTTCGTGACACGCCAAAAGAGAGGTGCAGAGTACTCAAGTTGTGTGCAGTAGGTGTTTCTGGGTGATGTAGTGCAATATACACTAACCTGGTACAGCTGACTCTCTGCAAGGGCAGGTATAGGTAGAAATAGTTCGTGACGCCAGTGCCAAGTAAACGGTGGCACGACGTTTGCGGATGCAGGAATAAATTGAGGAAACGTAGTATTAAAACAGCACTCCAACTTTAGTAGTTTTCCAGCAGAGACAATAGTGGAATCGCAGTTCCTTGGCATACAGTCGATTTTGCAATTCGGTCGATGCAGGCAATTCAGTTACAGCAAGGTAATTACAGAGTGTTGAACACAGGACTTGCAGCACAGGAGCTAGCACTCTAATTCTGTCTGATCCTGGAATATAGCATATCTTCACCAAGGCCCATTAACCTAGTTCTGGCTTTATATCCTTGGCTATAGCTTTAATCAGTACCTCCTCTGTCTTTCTGAGTACCTCTTGCTTTCCTGATCTTTGCCTCTGTCTCTCTCAGCTTCTGGAAACTTCCTCAGGCTCTAGAAACTTCTGAGCTGTGGTCTAGACTGACTTCTGCACTCCACACTAGATCAGGTTACACTGACTTTCCCTTCCTTGTCTGGCCCTTATATAAACTAGGGCTCCCTAGCTCCCTCTAATGCCTAAGAGCTGGAATGACACCCCTAGCCGGCCTGTACTTGCAAGTTTCATAGCAACAGGGAAATACATGCATTACATTACATGACATTTTATAAAACTGACATATAACAACTTCCCCATAATTAGGAGGGACGACAGCACACCAAGTGACACTTTGGTAGTGACGGGTATTACAACTCCCGTACACTACATGTAGATACTTAGATTTTCTGATTGTAGTTGGAGGATAACATGTAAAAGTCTGCCCTCGCTATCCTCCGTGCTTTTCACAATTTTACATTGCAAGAGCCTATGAACCAAAAGCAACACTCCTCCCTTGGAACCCTGCGCTGGGGAGCCAAGAACCAGACCTACCCACAGACGTTGCATGCGATGAAAATCAGATTTTGACAAATGTGTCTCTTGGAGCAAGGCGACGTCCGTGCGTAGGCGCGTTAAGTGTCTCAGGACCATGATTCTCTTATGCGGGGATTTCAGCCCCTTCACGTTCCACGTGACGATTTTAGTCATAGTTGCACTCTAACAAGAATATCACTAGTGTCGATTGGATCCAAATACCTATACAGTGACCACAATACTTGAGATGAGATAACCTTTAACCCCCTATAAACATTCTTTCCCCCTTATTTGTTTCCCCCCCTCCCGAAAAACTCAGAAAACCCACCATTATAATGCTCAGACCTCGCTTCTTCCCAACATAGCATTTTGGCGCGAGTCTTTGCCGCGCTGAGGCAATGAACCTAATCAGTACCCCCCTAAGAACCCTGTGCCGACATAATAATTTGCATCAGGACAACATGAATTCTGAACAAGAAAGTCCAGCCAAAGCGAACAAGGTGAGTACGGAATCTCTCACCTAAGAGTCCCAGCTTGAGGTAAACTTTGTTCGGGTCCACATAGATAGTTCGTACGGATCCCGACCTGAGTATGCTTGTTACTATAGTTCCATTGATCTAGAATATACAAAGTACAGTCCGTTTCGCCCCCACACTGACCTTCTAGTCACGGTGAAGCACGTCTTCGGATGTTGTCGCGTGGGAATCGCTCACCTTCCTTGCGTAAAATGTGTTGCAGAGCGCTCCTAGCCTCTTGAGGGTCTTGGTATGTAGCCACCGAACCTTCCATGTCATGTACTCTCAGGGTCGCGGGATATAAAAGTGCGAATCGTACTTGAGCGTTGTAGAGATCCGAACAGATCGTGGAGAATTCTCGCCTCCGTCTGGTCACTTCCGCTGAGAAATCTTCGAATAGAAGAGCTCGGGAACCCCTTAACATCAGGGGGGTTTGCTACTTTTGTAAGCTCTTAATATGGCTGCTTTTTCTGAGTAGTCAAGATAGCGCACTATCACCTGTCTCGGCCTTTGGGTGAGGGCCGCGTGGGCCGAAGGATCACGGTCTTGTCTCCCTGTCGATAACGGTGCCTGCCCGATCCTGTGGGCTCTTTCCACTTTACAGCGGGCCGATATGCTCAGCGCCTGTGGGAGTTCTTGTTCACATAGCTGAATCAGCTCATGCAGAGGGACCGTCTCCGCTATGCCCACCAGCCGCAGGTTATTTCTTCGTGAACGATTTTCCAGGTCGTCCAATTTTAGCATAATTCTTTTGTTTTCTTGCTGGAGTCTGGAATATTCAGAGCGGTAGTGTGACTGCTCGTCTACCAGCGAAGTGATTCTCTCCTCTGTCTCATCTAGGTGGCGGCCATGTTCTGCCAGGTCTTGACGAATCTGAGACAGGGAGGCCGAGACCGTGGTGGAGAGAGATTCCTGGAGGTCGGGCAGGATGCGTGCCGCTACCTCTAAGGCCAGTTGCTTGTAATCTATAGCGAAATCTTCTGGCTGGTCCACTTCTATATCAGGGTCCTCTTCTGATCGTAGCTGTGACGGTTCAGCTTGTGTCAGCTGAGGGGAACTATCCGCCGTGTTTCGCGCCACAGACTGCGACCTGGTGACTTTCAGAGGTCCCTTCTGCTTGTTCCTGCTCCCCATTGTTACTAAAAACCGGTCCATATGAAACCGGGAGGTGACTGTGGAAGATAGTCCCAGATCTTGACCTCTGTCAAGTCCGGTATAGCAGGGAGTTAGATTTGTAAGGCACAGGCTGTTGTGGAGCTTCACTCAGCACGTCTTGCCATGTTGGCGCCGGAACCGGAAGTCCCTTTTTCTGTTTTAACTACTAAGGCATTACCCTCTTTTATATCTGATTTTGCCGACGTGTTTTCTGAGAGGGGATGCCAGACTTTACCTCCGCATCGGGAATATGATTGTCCTATCAATCTTATTCCCAGAGCTTAATTGCCAAAATCTAGATTGTATAACCTTTCCGGACTTGAAAGACTGGCCATGAGAGAGTATATTACCGACAGTTTGGCTAAAGGACACATAAGACCTTCCAAGTCTCCAGTGGCAGCAGGGTTCTTGTTTGTTAAAAAAAAGGACGGAGGTCTTCCGCCATGTCTGGATTTCCGTGAACTCAATCGGATTACTTTCCGTGATCCTTACCCTCTTGCTTTGATTCCCGATTTGTTTAACCAGTTATTGGTGCCAAGGTGTTCTCCAAGTTAGACTTAAGGGGGGGCATATAATCTGGTTAGGATCAAGGAAGGGGATGAATGGAAGACGGCTTTTAATACTCCTGAGGGGCACTTTGAGAACCTGGTCATGCCTTTCAGGTTGACCAATGCTCCTGCGGTTTTCCAGCATTTTGTGAATTACATTTTTCATCACATTGTGAGGAGGTTTGTAGTCGTGTATTTGGATGACATTCTAATTTATTCTCCAGACATGGAAACACATCAGGATCACGTTAGACAGGTGTTACAGATCCTAAAGGACAATAAATTGTACGCAAAATTAGAGAAGTGTGTTTTTGCTGTACACGAGGTGCAGTTTTTGGGCTACCTGCTGTCATCTTCAGGTTTTCGAATGGATCCAGGAGAAAGTCTGTGCTGTATTGGACTGGGATCGACACGAAAATCTGAAAGCTCTTATGCGGTTTTTGGGGTTCACCAACTATTACCGAAAATGTATTCAGAATTATTCGACAATAGTAAAACCCTTAACTCACATGACTAATAAAGGGACGGATGTTTCAGTGTGGTCTGATTCGGCGTTGCGAGCCTTTTCTGCAATTAAGGAATGCTTCTCTTCTGCCCCTATATTGGTGCAGCTAGATGTATCACAACCTTTCATTGTGGAAGTGGACGCATCCGAGTTGGGGTTAGGAGCAGTCTTATTGCAGGGCCCGTCACCTGGTAAATGGCGTCCATGTGCCTTTTTTCTCTAAAAAACTCTCTTCTGCAGAGAGAAATTATGATGTGGGTAACAGAGAGTTACTGGCCATTAAGTTGGCTTTTGAGGAACGGCGTCATTGGTTGGAAGGGGCGATTCATCCAATCACGGTGTTCATAGATCAGAAAAACCTGGCTTACCCGGAGTCAGCTAAACGACTGAAGCTGAGACAAGCCAGATGGTCTTTGTTTTTCACCAAATTCAATTTCATTGTCACCTATCGTCCTGGGGTTAAGAACGTCAAGGCAGATGCCTCGTCACATAGTTTTCCTGGAGGTGGTGATTTTGGAAATCCGAGTCCGATACTGTCGGAAGGGGTGGTGATATCCGCTCTTTACCCTGAGGTGAAGGTGTTAGAGGCCCAGGGAGATGCATCGGATTCTTGTCCCTCTGGGAAACTGTTTGTGCCATCGGAATTGCGTCACAAGGTGTTTGAGGAACATCACTGTACGGTTCTTAAGGGACACCCTGGGAGTAGATCCACTGCTGACCTTATCTCTCGTAGATTCTGATGGCCGGGGTTGAGGACTATGTGTCAGCCTGTAGTACCTGTGCACGTGCTAAGGTGACACATACTCGGCCTTCCGGATATCTACTTCCGTTGCCCATCCTGTCCATACCATGGACTCAGTTATCCATGGATTTTATCACTGATCTACCTAATTCTTCAGAAAAGACAGTTATTCAGGTGGTAGTTGATCGCTTTAGTAAAATGGTGCACTTTATAGCGTTGCCGGGCCTACCTAATGCTAAAACACTGGCCCAAGTGTTTATTGACAACATTGTGAAACTTCATGGAATTCCCTCTGACATGGTCTCGGATCGTGGGACTCAGTTTGTTTCCAGATTCTGAAAAGCGTTCTGTACTCGACTGGTGGTACAACTGTCCTTTTCTTCGGCTTTTCATCCTCAGTCGAACGGACAGACGGAACGCACTAATCAAAGTCTGGAGACTTACTTGAGATGTTTTTTCTCTGAGAACCAGGAGGAGTGGTCTTCGTTTTTGTCTTTGGCAGAGATTGCCATAAACAATCGTAGACAGGAGTCCACTGGTAAGTCGCTGTTTTCTGGGGCATATGGGTTTCACCCACAGTTTGGCACATTTTCTGGTTCTGATACTTCAGGTATCCCTGAGGAGGAACGTTTTTCATCATCATTGTCATCTATATGGCGGAAAATTCAAAATAACTTGATGAATATGGGCAATAAGAATAAACATGTGGCTGACAGGAAACATTTGAATGGTCCGGACCTAAAAGTGGGTGATTCTGTGTGGCTGTCCACAAAAAACATTAAGTTGAAGGTAACTTCTTGGAAGTTGGGTCCAAGATTTATTGGTCCATATAAGGTCACTGCCATTAAAAATCCTGTAGCTTTTCATCTTGAACTTCCTTAGGCCTTGAAAATTCATAATGTGTTTGATAAATCTTTGTTAAAGAGGACCTTTCACTACTGTACAAACTAAAAACTAACTATATCAGTGGGCAGAGCGGCGCCCAGGGGTCCCCCTGCACTTACTAGTATGTCTGGGCACCGCTCCGTTCGCCCGGTATAGGCTCCGGTGTCTGCGCTACCTCTGACAGATTTTTTGTATGAGGCGTGTCCCTTGCTGCAGCGCTGGCCAATCGCAGCGCACAGCTCATAGCCTGGCTATGAGCTGTGCCCTGCGATTGGCCAGAGCTGCAGCAAGGGACACGCCTCATACAAAAAATCTGTCAGAGGGAGCGCAGACACCGGAGCCTATACCGGGCGAACGGAGCGGCGCCCAGACATACTAGTAAGTGCAGGGGGACCCCTGGGCGCCGCTCTGCCCACTGATATAGTTAGTTTTTAGTTTGTACAGTAGTGAAAGGTCCTCTTTAAAGAGATATGTTGAACCTTTGGAGCCGTATTCCTTGCCACCTGCTCCTGTCCAGGGAACGGTAGTTTGGAATTTCAGATCACCAAGATAATTGACTCTCGAGTTCTCCGTAGATCTCTTCAGTATCTTGTTCACTGAATGGATGGGTTATGGACCAGAGGAGAGGATTTGGGTACCGGCATCTGACATGAGTGCCTTTCGTTTGGTGAAAGCTTTTCACACGTCTCAATTGGATAAGGTTGGTCCTGGGTGCCCGGAGGTCACCCATAGAAGGGGGGGTACTGTCATGGACGTTCCCGCAACAGGTGGCAGTAGATCGGTGAGACTGGCAACACGTGGTTTGATCTGACAGGTTTTCCTTGTGGATCAATAGGAGTCTGTGTTGTTTCTGGTAATGGCCACACCCCTTGCCTCAGGTGTTGCTCATGTGGTCATTTAACCTTCCTTATTTATTGTTGCTTCTCCCACAATGCTGTGCAGTTTATAGCTTCAGTTTCAGTTGTGGATTGTGTGGATCTCGGCTGAGCTCCTGGTGCTTCTATTGCTCTTTTGAAGTTAAGTCTTTCCTCTCCCTTTTTGTATTTTGTTTGGGTTCTGTGTGTTGCATTTCCCTATTGTTTGTATTAGGCGGAAGGAGACTCCTGTTCATCCTTCCTTTTGGAGGAACAGGTAGTCTTGTCCCTGCCATTAGTACCAGGGTCCTATAGGGCTAGATATGACTCTAGGTATTCCTGCGTATGAACACGCCTACCTCTGGGGTCTGTTCATACTGGTAGACTGAACAACGCCCATCTGCCTGGGGCTTCTGAGCAGAGTATAAATGTAGTTGGTTCCTGCACTGCCCTGAAATTTGTAGCCTTATGTAAGTCCAAGAGAGGCGGTATATTAGTGTTAGGTACCCATCTGCGGAAGCCACCTTGACGCCCGACACATGTTCGATCAAAAATGTATGCAAAGAGCTTCTATTTTTTCATTTATAGTAGGTATAATACTACTTTAATCTAGAATGATCCCCATTTCTCAGCTCTATTGTTTGCATGAGAAATGTTGTGCAGCCATTTTTTTTATCAACCATGTTTGCTTGATGGATATGCACCTGTGATTATGATTATGAATGTGCTAGTCTAAATTTTCTTGTAGTATATATTGAGGGTAGAGCCTCGATTTAGACTGAGCAACGCCCATCTGCCTGGGGCTTCTGAGCAGAGTATAAATGTAGCTGGTTCCTGCACTGCCCTGAAATTTGTAGGCTTAGGTAAACCCAAGAGAGGCTGTATATTAGTATTAGGTACCCATCTGCGGAAGCCATCTTGATGCCTGGTAGATGGGCCCGACACACGTTTGATCAAAAATGTGCGCAAAGAGCTTCTATTTTTTCATTTATAGTAGGTATAATACCACTTTAATCTACAATGATCCCCATTTCTCAACTCTATTGTTTGCATGTGAAATGTTGTGCAGCCATTTTTTTTATCAACCATACTGGTAGTCAGTCAGGATTTTCGTTAGGGTTTTAGGGTACTTTCACACTTGCGGCAGAGTGATCCGGCAAGCAGTTCTATCACCGAAACGTGACAGTGTTCATGTCAGTAGAGCTGCACATCCTAAATTGTGGTCTTAACATTTAACAGTTATTTTCATTCAAAGGACTTTAAAGGGGCTTTGAAAGCTATGTACACCTTCGGGGCAATTTTTTTATAATTGCATTTTACTCATTTTGGCCTAAAAATCTATTTTCAATTGGTCTTTGTTAAAAAATAGTCAGCATTACTGTCAAAGGGTCAACTGTTTATATAGCTGTGAGAATCGTACTTTCACTTTCACTTCGTGCCGGTCATCTAATAAACCTTATGTCTAAATTACTAAATGGTAATACTTAAGCCACATTCTTATTTGTAAGAATTTGTGAAAGTAGCCTTTAGGAGGTCAGAGATCAGAGATAAGGAGCCATCAGCTGAGCTGGCCGATGGAACACAGTAAAAATATAGAACCTACTACTAAAGAATCTCAAGGCTGTACAGAGAAAGGGGCTCAACATTTTTCAATAAACACCAATTAAAAAAATAATTTTTAGCTCAAAATGAGTACAATACAATAATAAACAAAATTGCCCCAAAAGGTGTACATAGTCTTTAAGGTAATACCGATTTTTTACCAAGTGCCTGCAGCCTGCCTCCTGAAACAGAAGATTCATATGTGCCTGCATCACACTGCTCCAGTCCTCCGCGCTGCCTCTGTTGTTTCCATCTTCCAGTCCCCACACTGTTTTCTTACGGTGGTGCATGGACATGGTCACATGTACCATTCCAGTCAATGACTGGCTTCAACAGTGATCACATGCAGCACATCATGGCTGAAGCCAGCCATTGCCTGGAGCGGTGCATGTGACCATGCCCATGCACCGCTGGAAGAAAATAGTGCAGGGTTCGGAAGATGGAGACAGTGCCGGGGCCAAAGAGATGGGGAACAGGTAAGTATGAATCTTTTGTTTCAGGGCGCAGGTTGAGGGCACTTGCTAAAAAATCAGCAGTACCGGAAAACCCCTTTAAAGCAAGATTGTCTCTATATGCAGTCAGCAGTCGGCATCTATCCTTGATGTTTTTCAGAGTCAATTTTAGAAGCATTTAATGATGTAAATGCCGAGCTTGGATGTCTAGAATTCTAGCATCTGCACTGATTTAGAACTCAGTATATCCCACAGGAGACATTCTCCCTTCAGTGAGGTAATGTGAAATGTCTTTCATTTAAAATTGCAATTGCAGCCATCTGGGCTTCATTTAATATTCAGCAGATTCAGCAATCGTGTCAGAGCTACATAGCCCCAAGCATTACTATTTTTTAAGAAAATATTTGTATTTACTTTTGTATACTAAAGCTAGTTTCACACGAGCGTTCTGAGATCCGACAGGCTGTTCCGACAGGGAGCAGCCTGCCTGAGCTCTCTATATCCAGCATTGATGGACACCCGCCCCATTAACTATAATATATATATATAATATATAAATATATATATATATATATATATATATATACAGCAGTATTTATCAGGCTGATTCACTGAATATTTGCCAGGTTGTGGACAGATCTCCGCCAGTCACCATTATAGTTAATGGGACTGAAGGGCATTCAGCAGCATCTGGCAATACCGTATCCTGAGAGGTCCGGCAGGCTATTCCCTGCCGCAACAGCCTGCTAGATCTCTAAACACTAGTGTGAAACTAGCCTAAAGCTGCTTTCACACAGTCAGTGGTGTTTGGTCAGTGATTTCCATCAGTGATTGTGTGCCAAAACCAGATGAAGGTCTAAAACATATGCAATGAGCTGGACCGGGGTATGCACACTGACGCCAATTTATGCAGCAGTGGGTCAGGATATGGGTATAATAGTCTATAGTTTTGTTCGTGATGCCAATTGCAGCGTGCGCAGGGTACTGTCACAGGGCCCTTTAAAGGTGTTATAACGCACGTCCCAGTTTAGGAATGCCAGAGTGGTGTAATGTCTCTGTATGGTAATGATAATGGTGTCAACGGTGTCTCCTACCTGGGTACGGCTGGACTCCTGGATCCTGGCTCACTTGCAATAAATTGAGTGTAGTGCTAGTAGGAGCAATAGAGGAATTTGCAGCAGAAATTGAGATCCAGACCTTTGGTAAAGTTTAAACTTGTCTTTACTGGTTGTAACTTTCATCCAAGCAAGATACAGCTTTAGCCTTAGGTCCCAGCAGGTATTGGCAATGGTTGGCAGGAATTTATCTTCTGCTCTCTCATGTACCTGGAGCTTGCAGGAAAGGACGCCTGCTTTGTAGCTCTATACTGTGGCAGGAATTTGGCTTCTGCACTCTCTATCTTCTGCTGTCTAGGGACTGGCTAGCTGAGGAGGAATATGGCTTCTCCTGGGTCTCTGGACTGTACTCACAGTTATCTTCTCAGGGTATGCTTTCTTCCTGGAACTGGAGTTTGTCTGCTTGCTTCATCCAGCCGAGGCTGCAACTTCGCACAGCTATTGAAGAGGAGAGGACCAACATTCCACAGGCCACAGTCAACAACCTGATCAACTCTATGCGTTGGAGAAGTGTTGCACTGCGGGAGGCAAATGGTGGCCACACCAGATACTGACTGGTTTTCTGACTCCTCCCAGTAAGGCAAAACCTTGCACATTTCAGAGTGGCCTTTTATTGAGGGCAGTCTAAGGCACACCTGTGCAATATTCATGCTGTCTAATCTTGATATGCCACATCTGTGTGGTGGGATGGATTATCTCGGTAAAGGAGAAGTGCTCACTAAGGCCTCTTTCACACTTGCGTTGTTGGGATCCGGCATGCACTTCCGTTGCCGGAGGTGCCTGCCGGATCCGTAACAACGCAAGTGTACTGAAAGCATTTTAAGACGGAACCGTCTTCCAAATGCTTTCAGTGTTACTATGGCACCCAGGACGCTATTAAAGTCCTGGTTGCCATAGTAGGAGCGGGGAGCGGGGGAGCGGTATACTTACAGTCCGTGCGGCTCCCCGGGCGCTCCAGAATGACGTCAGAGCGCCCCATGCGCATGGATGACGTGATCCATGTGATCACGTGATCCATGCGCTTGGGGCGCCCTGACTTCACTCTGGAGCGCCCGGGGAGCCGCACGGACGGTAAGTATGCTGCTCCCCTGCTCCCCGCTACACTTACCATGGCTGTCAGGACTTTAGCGTCCCGGCAGCCATGGTAACTATTCAGAAAAAGCTAAACGTCGGGTCCGGCAATGCGCCGAAACGACGTTTAGCTTAAGGCCGGATCCGGATCAATGCCTTTCAATGGGCATTGATCCCGGATCCGGCCTTGCGGCAAGTCTTCAGGATTTTTGGCCGGAGCAAAAAGCGCAGCATGCTGCGGTATTTTCTCCGGCCAAAAAACGTTCCGTACCGGAACTGAAGACATCCTGATGCATCCTGAACGGATTACTCTCCATTCAGAATGCATTAGGATAATCCTGATCAGTATTCTTCCGGCATAGAGTCCCGACGACGGAACTCTATGCCGGAAGACAATAACGCAAGTGTGAAAGAGCCCTAAGGCTACTTTCACACTTGCGTTTTTCTTTTCCGGCATAGAGTTCCGTCACAGGGGCTCTATACCGGAAAAGAACTGATCAGTTTTATCCCCATGCATTCTGAATTGAGAGTGATCCGTTCAGTATGCATCAGGATGTCTTCAGTTCAGTCGTTTTGACTGATCAGGCAAAAGAGAAAACTGCAGCATGCTACGGTTTTCTCTCCGGCGAAAAAAACTGAAGACTTGCCTGAATGCCGTTTTCTCCCATAGGAATGTATTAGCGCCGGATCCGGCATTCAGAATACCGGAATGCCGGATCCGTCCTTCCGGCCTGCGCATGCGCAGACCAATAAAAATGTGAAAAAATGTACAAGACGGATCCGTCTGTCCGCATGACAAGCGGAGAGACGGATCCGTCCTTGCAATGCATTTGTGAGATGGATCTGCACCCGGATCCGTCTCACAAATGCTTTCAGTCAGCAGCAGATCGGCGGATTCGGCGGGCAGTCCCGACGACGGAACTTCCTGCCGGATCACACTGCCACAAGTGTGAAAGTAGCCTAACACAGATTTAGACAGATTTTGGAACAATATTTGAGAGTAATGGGTCTTTTGTGTATGTAGAAAATGTTTCAGATCTTTGAGTTCAGCTCATGCAAAATGGGAGCAAAACCGAAAGTGTTGTGTTTATATTTTTGTTCAGTGTATATAGATCATGCAATCTTCCCAAATCACCAAAGGAATGCAAATTCTTTCTCTACATATCTTGCAGTTCCCAACTAAGTAGGGGAACACGGCACTAGGACACTACCCAGTAACTTAAAAGTGAAGACTGCCAGTTGGCTATTTACTTCTATATACCGTATAGAATTTTTGAATACACAGTGCATAGGTCATCATTAGACAACAGTAAACATTTTACAGCAGTGAACCATAGTATTACAGCATTAGCTCTTTAGCAGTGAACCAGCAGGTCACTGCACAGCCTCTTCAACTAGCCGTAGATACAATATGGAGTGTTTGAGGCCGCCACCCTGGGCTTAATGCTCTGGGGGCCTTATGGCTACCCAAAACATCCATCAATATTCCTAGGCAACATTTTATTCAATACCCCACGTTTGAATACTACGACGGGGTACAGGAGCCCATGGATTCCGCCCCCACTGTTAACTCTCATAGGCAACAGGCCACTAGGCCTGCAGCCTATGCGGCCATAGGCACAGACAGGTGTGATGATGTCATCGTAACTGCCTGCTTCCGAACGTAGGTGGTGTGATGACATCATCACGACTGCCTGTGTCGTGAACAGGCATCTCAAGCCACAGGCCTGAAGAGTAGATGGCGGGATTGGGTTGAGTATTTTGGGGGGGGGGTTATTTTTTTTATTTTGTCACTACTTATGGCAATACTAGTAGAAATAGCCATGACTGGGGGCAATAAGCATTTCTGGGGCAATAATCACTACTGAAAAGCATATAACTACTGGGGGCACTACAGGGGCAGTGTAACTACTGAGGGGTTGTAGTGGGCATTATAACTGCTGAAAGCATTATTACTACTGTGGGTACTATAGATGGGCTTTATTACTACTGGGGCACTATAGAGGGTTTTTTTTTTTACCACCTGAGGAACTTTTGGGAGGGCTTTATCACTATTGTGGGGACTATAGATACATTATTACTGCTGGGACTATTGTGGGAGGAATTCCAGTAAGTGTATAATGTGATTGAAAAATGAATCAAGGCAACATAGGAGGCAATATGGACAAACACAATACATTAGTAAGTGCCTTGTATTAACTTTCTCTACATGATAAATGCCATTTGCTGAAATGAGACAACCTCTTTAAATTCTGAACTGGGTAATATCAGTCAGTTCTCATTTTTGACCAGAAGATGTCTCTGTAGTCTTAACAAATGCAACAGTAATTTAACAGCTAAAAGGATTTAAAGGGAACGGGGATATATTAAACGTTGATGAACTTCCAAACTGTAGCTGTAAAACACAAAAATCAAGTTACATTGTGTAAGAGTTATTATTGCAGTAGCCAATCATAGACCTTTTAGGACCGACTTCTAGCCATGACACTATTTGCATTATTAGTACAACCTATTTAACCATCCAAAAGATGGAAACAATGTGTGACCACAATAATGATACCAAAAACCCCACAAAGGGGACACACAGTACATACAATAGCTTTATTAGACAATAGTAAATTACAAACAATCTAAACCTTAATTGAAAATGAAGCAGCAATACAAGTAGGCGCTGCGACAAGCAGCTCACCTGCTGCACCAAGAGAAACAGATTACCACCATCTAGAATGCTCACTTCAATAGTACATGAAGGGGCACTAGTACAGTAGCTGTAATACCACCAGGTCAATTGAAACTTTCACCCAAAAATCTTAATATTAAATGCCACTATGAGGCTAGTCAATGGGCTCAAACAGTGGACTCAGTATATGAATTAATTAGGGACTAAGTATTGTAATGAAAAAATACCTTGGGATACGATCTCTGGACAGCAGGGAGCACACCCCGACGCACGTTTCGCTACCGCTTTCTCAAGGGGCCTGTCTGACCACATCACCCCACCATCATATATACCTCATGCATTAATTAAAACAAGGGGAGACACCTGTGCAGGAGAAGTGTATTCACCTTAACCTAGGCGTAGTCTCGCGAGAGCGCGCCAACCGTGATGTCACTAATGATGCACAAGTCTCGAGAGAGTACGCACGTAAGGTGTCACATGATAATAGTGATGTGACCACACCCTCGTCGCGATCCCAGCGCAACATAGCATACCCAGTATAAAGAAATCCTTATCGCAGCCTGCATAATAACCGGGTGCCATCAGGTATCTATGTTAAGATAGCAGCAAACAATTCATCCATATCCATCCATATAAAAGCAGTTTTATATCTGCAACATGATAGATATAAATAATATTAAATCACAGTGAATCAAATCATATACTGAATATATAGATGAATAAAACCACACTGACTAGAACGCATGTTATACAATAGTTATTAGATATCAAGATCCATGATTGTGATAAATAATTATTATGATAAGCTAACCCTATAATATCATCCTATAATACATAAATAAATCTTCATCCAGTGACCAATTATTATGATAAAATATACCGTACATTCATAAACATAATTATATTGATAAAGTGCATCAGTGCAATAATTAGAGGATAATAAAAGAAAAAGGAAAATAAAAAGATAATAGTGAAGAACAGTGCTGAAGTGACAAGTGCTGTGTGACCAAGTGACATGCAGAGAATAGATAAAAAATTGAGGATGACGACCAGTGTTAAAATCCAAATATTATCACTAAATGACCTTCGACATCTTCATTATTACTATTACCAACATTTGTAATACAATGTCAACGGCGAATATAGTTATATGCTATATGACAAACATATTTTGTCTTTAGGGAAAGGGTCAGAATTCCGTCTTCAGTTGTATTGTTCAAAACCAAATGACCCCTATCCCAGTCAGTATTCCATGAAGACCATCTTCGTCCCTGTCTCAGTATCCCCCACATCAAATACAAAAATACTCGAAGATCTGAAATGTGTATATATAATTGATATAATTAAGCAGAGGGGATATGTAAATATGTGTATAATATGTATGTGTATAATGTGTACAAATGTCTTTAGTTGGCCGGCGCATGCGAAATATGAAAAGCTGTTCCTCTGCCCATAATGGGCAGAGCAGTGCGCAGGTGCGGGCCACTTCCCAGCCTGACTTTTTCTCTTGCCGCTCGTGACGTCCTCCGGCTGAAGGCAGAGGAGGAGGTAATAATAGGACAGAAGGACGGGCCAGAGGGCTGAAAGAGGTGTGTTTTTCTGGGCACATCGACCAGTAACGCCGCCCCTGGGCACCTTCAGAAGCTCATTTGCATACATTTAAAAAGTGTTTTTTTCAAGATCTGGACGTGGGACACAGTAAACAAAGGTAACATTGTAATGAGGGTCAAAGAGTCTATAACCTTATCTAAGTGGTCTAAAACGGTCAGATTAGGTGAAAGACTCCCTTTAACAGTTCCTAGAGTACCTGTCACCAAAAAATGCAATGCAATCTCACATCACCCTGTTATACAGCAGGAAGACCTGAGCAGATTGATATATAGCTTTGATGGAAAGGATCGGTAAAACCTGTAATTTTAACATTTACAGTCAGGTCCATAAATATTGGGACATCGACACAATTCTAACATTTTTGGCTCTATACACCACCACAATGGATTTGAAATGAAACGAACAAGATGTGCTTTAACTGCAGACTGTCAGCTTTAATTTGAGGGCATTTACAGCCAAATCAGGTGAACGGTGTAGGAATTACAACAGTTTGCATATGTGCCTCCCACTTGTTAAGGGATCAAAAGTAATGGGACAGAATAATAATCATAAATCAAACTTTCACTTTTTAATCCTTTATCCTTAATCCTTTGTAGTCAATTACAGCCTGAAGTCTGGAACGCATAGACATCACCAGACGCTGGGTTTCATCCCTGGTGATGCTCTGCCAGGCCTCTACTGCAACTGTCTTCAGTTCCTGCTTGTTCTTGGGGCATTTTCCCTTCAGTTTTGTCTTCAGCAACTGAAATGCATGCTCAATCAGATTCAGGTCAGGTGATTGACTTGGCCATGGCATAACATTCCACTTCTTTCCCTTAAAAAACTCTTTGAATATGAGCAGATAATATTGCCCGAAACACTTCAGAATTCATCCTGTTGCTTTTGTCAGCAGTCACATCATCAATAAATACAAGAGAACCAGTTCCATTGGCAGCCATACATGCCCACGCCATGACACTACCACCACCATGCTTCACTAATGAGGTGGTATGCTTAGGATCATGAGCAGTTCCTTTCCTTCTCCATACTCTTCTCTTCCCATCACTCTGGTACAAGTTGATCTTGGTCTCATCTGTCCATAGGATGTTGTTCCAGAACTGTGAAGGCTTTTTTAGATGTCGTTTGGCAAACTCTAATCTGGCCTTCCTATTTTTGAGGCTCACCAATGGTTTACATCTTGTGGTGAACCCTCTGTATTCACTCTGGTGAAGTCTTCTCTTGATTGTTGACTTTGGCACATATACACCTACCTCCTGGAGAGTGTTCTTCATCTGGACAACTGCTGTGAATGGTGTTTTCTTCACCAGGGAAAGAATACTTCAGTCATCCACCACAGTTGTTTTCCATGGTCTTCCGGGTCTTTTGGTGTTGCTGAGCTCACCGGTGCGTTCCTTCTTTTTAAGAATGTTCCAAACAGTTGTTTTGGCCACGCCTAATGTTTTTGCTATCTCTCTGATGGGGTTGTTTTGTTTTTTTAGCCTAATGATGGCTTGCTTCACTGATAGTGACAGCTCTTTGGATCTCATCTTGAGAGTTGACGGCAACAGATTCCAAATGCAAATAGCACACTTGAAATGAACTCTGGACCTTTTATCTGCTCATTGTAATTGGGATAATGAGGGAATAACAGACACCTGGCCATGGAACAGCTGAGAAGCCAACTTTCCCATTACTTTTGGTCCCTTAACAAGTGGGAGGCACATGTGCAAACTGTTGTAATTCCTACACCGTTCACCTGATTTGGATGTAAATACCCTCAAATTAAAGCTGACAGTCTGCAGTTAAAGCACATCTTGTTCGTTTCATTTCAAATCCATTGTGGTGGTGTATAGAGCAAAAAATGTTAGAATTGTGCCGATGTCCCAATATTTATGGACCTGACTGTATATCTCCAGCCCTGAACAGCAAATGCAGACCAAAAAGTACTTGTTTTTGTTTTACAGATTTTCCTATGGATGTTGCAGCAAGTTTTAGGCTACATGCACATGACCGCAAGTCGCGGATCCACAAAACACGGATGGTGTCCATGCATGTACCGCAATTTGTGGAACGGCATGGACAGCCTTTAATATAACTGCCTATTCTTGTCCGCAGGACAGGTTATATATTTTTTGCGGACCACAGAACGGAGCAACGGAAGCGGACAGCACACGGCCCCATTGAAGTGAATGAGTTTGCATCCAAGCCGCCAAAACTGCGGCTCGGATGCGAACCAAAACAACGGCCGTGTGCATGAGGCCTTAGGCCTCTTACAAACAACCTTTTTTTTTCTCGTTTACGGGATATTTTTTGCGGTCCGTATACGGTCCGTATACGGAACTATTCTTTTTAATAGATCCTCAAAAAACGGAATGTACGCCGTATGCATTCCGTTTCCATATTTCCGTTTTTCCATTCCGTTGAAGGATAGAACATGTCCTATTATTGCCCGCAAATCACGTTCCGTGGCTCCATTCAAGTCAATCGGTCCGCAAATAAAACGGAACACATACGGAAATGCATCTGTCTGTCTTCCGTATCCGTTCCGTTTTTTGCGGAACAATCTATTGAAAATGTTATGCCCAGCCCAATTTTTTCTATGTAATTACTGTATACTGTATATGGCATACGAAAAACGGAACGGAAAAGCAGAACGGAAACGGAAACACAACGGAAACAAAAAACAGAACAACGGATCCATGAAAAACGGACCGCTAAACACTGAAAAAGCCATGTGGTCGTGTGAAAGAGGCCTTATATGGATGAAATCCCCAGCAGATGTCTGTGGCAAATCTGTGACATTTCGGCTTTGTTAGTACTAATGATTGTAATAATATAATTAATTAATTAGTATAGTTATATATTGTAATATATATATATATATATATATATATAATTTGGGATGCTGTGTAAAATGATTTACAAATCTTATAGACCCATATGCATTCTATGATCTATTATCAATAAAATATCAGTTGAAAGTTAGACATTTTACTATTTCATGAAAAATAGTAACTTGATGGGAACAATGTATCTGAAAAAATATTGGGATAGGGCCATGTGTACCATTGTATAGAATTCGCTCTTCTTTTTTATTTTGTTTTTAATTTTAAACATTTATTAAGAATAACAGGTACAGATGCAAAAGAAGAGTAAAAGACATTATAGGAAGCGGTATATACAGTGGGGGAAATAATTATTTGACCCCTCACTGATTTTGTAAGTTTGTCCAATGACAAAGAAATGAAAAGTCTCAGAACAGTATCATTTCAATGGTAGGTTTATTGTAACAGTGGCAGATAGCACATCAAAAGGAAAATCGAAAAAATAACTTTAAATAAAAGATAGCAACTGATTTGCATTTCATTGAGTGAAATAAGTATTTGAACCCCTACCAACCATTAAGAGTTCTGGCTCCCACAGAGTGGTTAGACACTTCTACTCAATTAGTCACCCTCATTAAGGACACCTGTCTTAACTAGTCACCTGTATAAAAGACACCTGTCCACAGAATCAATCAATCAAGCAGACTCCAAACTCTCCAACATGGGAAAGACCAAAGAGCTGTCCAAGGATGTCAGAGACAAAATTGTAGACCTGCACAAGGCTGGAATGGGCTACAAAACCATTAGCAAGAAGCTGGGAGAGAAGGTGACAACTGTTGGTGCGATTGTTCGAAAATGGAAGGAGCACAAAATGACCATCAATCGACCTCGCTCTGGGGCTCCACGCAAGATCTCACCTCGTGGGGTGTCAATGGTTCTGAGAAAGGTGAAAAAGCATCCTAGAACTACACGGGAGGAGTTAGTTAATGACCTCAAATTAGCAGGGACCACAGTCACCAAGAAAACCATTGGAAACACATTACACCGCAATGGATTAAAATCCTGCAGGGCTCGCAAGGTCCCCCTGCTCAGGAAGGCACATGTGCAGGCCCGTCTGAAGTTTGCCAATGAACACCTGAATGATTCAGAGAGTGACTGGGAGAAGGTGCTGTGGTCTGATGAGACCAAAATAGAGCTCTTTGGCATTAACTCAACTCGCTGTGTTTGGAGGAAGAAAAATGCTGCCTATGACCCCCAAAACACCGTCCCCCACCGTCAAGCATGGGGGTGGAAACATTTTTGCTTTGGGGGTGTTTTTCTGCTAAGGGCACAGGACAACTTATTCGCATAAACGGGAAAATGGACGGAGCCATGTATCGTGAAATCCTGAGCGACAACCTCCTTCCCTCTGCCAGGAAACTGAAAATGGGTCGTGGATGGGTGTTCCAGCACGACAATGACCCAAAACATACAGCAAAGGCAACAAAGGAGTGGCTCAAGAAGAAGCACATTAAGGTCATGGAGTGGCCTAGTCAGTCTCCGGACCTTAATCCAATCGAAAACCTATGGAGGGAGCTCAAGCTCAGAGTTGCACAGAGACAGCCTCGAAACCTTAGGGATTTAGAGATGATCTGCAAAGAGGAGTGGACCAACATTCCTCCTAAAATGTGCGCAAACTTGGTCATCAATTACAAGAAACGTTTGACCTCTGTGCTTGCAAACAAGGGTTTTTCCACCAAGTATTAAGTCTTTTTTTGTTAGAGGGTTCAAATACTTATTTCACTCAATGAAATGCAAATCAGTTGCTATCTTTTATTTAAAGTTATTTTTTCGATTTTCCTTTTGATGTGCTATCTGCCACTGTTACAATAAACCTACCATTGAAATGATACTGTTCTGAGACTTTTCATTTCTTTGTCATTGGACAAACTTACAAAATCAGTGAGGGGTCAAATAATTATTTCCCCCACTGTATACTCAGAGCTCCGCCCGATACTGGTCAAGTAACACAATTAGATTATGTAATTTTAGCATTCCCTCTTCTTTTAATAACAGTCTATAAACGTCTGGGAAGTGAGGAGACCAATTGCTGGAGTTTTGGGAGAGTAATGTTGTCCGATTCTTGTCTGATGTAGGATTCTAGCTGCTCAACAGTCTGGGGACTTCTTTGCCGGATTTTTCATTTAACGATGCGCCAAATGTTTTTATCGGTGAAAAGCCTGGACTGCACGCAGGCCACTTTGGCAACCAGACTCTTCTTATATAAAGCCATGTTGTGATGGATGCAGTGTGTGGTTTACCATTGTCTTGCTGAAATATGCAAGGCCTTTCCTGAAAGAGACATTGTCTGGATGGGAATATAAGTTGTTCCAAAACCTCTATATACTGTTCAGCACTGACAATGCCTTTCCAGATGTGTAAGCTGCCCATGCCACAGACATTAATGCAACTCTGTGTCGCCTGATGGCCAGTAGTTTATGAGCACCTAATATTGACTGTTGGGATATATATATATATATATATATATATATATATATATACACTGCTCAAAAAAATAAAGGGAACACTTAAACAACACAATGTAACTCCAAGTCAATCACACTTCTGTGAAATCAAACTGTCCACTTAGGAAGCAACACTGAGTGACAATCAATTTCACATGCTGTTGTGCAAATGGGATAGACAACCAACAGGTGGAAATTATAGGCAATTAGCAAGACCCCCCCCAATAAAGGAGTGGTTCTGCAGGTGGTGACCACAGACACTTCTCAGTTCCTATGCTTCCTGGCTGATGTTTTGGTCACTTTTGAATGCTGGCGGTGCTTTCACTCTAGTGGTAGCATGAGACTGAGTCTACAACCCACACAAGTGGCTCAGGTAGTGCAGCTTATCCAGGATGGCACATCAATGCAAGCTGTGGCAAGAAGGTTTGCTGTGTCTGTCAGCGTAGTGTCCAGAGCATGGAGGCGCTACCAGGAGACAGGCCAGTACATCAGGAGACGTGGAGGAGGCCGTAGGAGGGCAACAACCCAGCAGCAGGACCGCTACCTCCGCCTTTGTGCAAGGAGGAACAGGAGGAGCAATGCCAGAGCCCTGTAAAATGACCTCCAGGAGGCCACAAATGAGCATGTGTCTGCTCAAATCTTCAGAAACAGACTCAATGAGGGTGATATGAGGGCCCGACGTCCACAGGTGGGGGTTGTGCTTACAGCCCAACACCGTGCAGGACGTTTGGCATTTGCCAGAGAACACCAAGATTGGCAAATTTGCCACTGGCGCCCTGTGCTCTTCACAGATGAAAGCAGGTTCACACTGAGCACATGTGACAGAGGTGACAGAGTCTGGAGACGCCGTGGAGAACGTTCTGCTGCCTGCAACATCCTCCAGCATGACCGGTTTGGCATTGGGTCAGTAATGGTGTGGGGTGGCATTTCTTTGGAGGGCCGCACAGCCCTCCATGTGCTCGCCAGAGGTAGCCTGACTACTATTAGGTACCGAGATGAGATCCTAAGACCCCTTGTGAGACCATATGCTGGTGCGGTTGGCCCTGGGTTCCTCCTAATGCAAGACAATGCTAGACCTCATGTGGCTGGAGTGTGTCAGCAGTTCCTGCAAGATGAAGGCATTGATGCTATGGACTGGCCGCCCGTTCCCCAGACCTGAATCCAATTGAGCACATCTGGGACATCATGTCTCGCTCTATCCACCAACGTCACGTTGTACCACAGACTGTCCAGGAGTTGGCAGATGCTTTAGTCCAGGTCTGGGAGGAGATCCCTCAGGAGACCATCCGCCACCTCATCAGGAGCATGCACAGGTGTTGTAGGGAGGTCATACAGGCACGTGGAGATTTTGTTGTCAGCACATTCAACTATGTAAAGAACAAAGTATTTCAGAAGAATATTTAATTAATTCAGATCTAGGATGTGTTGTTTTTGTGTTCCCTTTATTTTTTTGAGCAGTGTATATATATATATATTGAGGGGGTTTGCTCTGGTAGGCAGATGGTAGCGGTGGCAGTATAGAGGCTCAGGAGACAGGTTTTGTGTCCAAACCGTGCTCTTTTATTCACTCCAGTGCATCACATCAAAACTGTGCAATTCACACAACAGCAATGTTCATAAACCCCACCTCCCACAACGGAGCCCCAAACGCTGCAGGCGTCTTGGTGCCTGTTCACACAGTCTCTCACATCCGTGATCAGTACTACACCTTGTTGTGGGGTGGGTTTGTCCAAGTTCGTGCAAGTTAGACAGGCCACGTGTTTGGTCCTTCGCTGAGCCTTCAGCAATTGGGCAGTCTTTGTTAGACGAGCGGACTACAGAGCTCAGCCCGACCATGCGATCAGCCTCCCGTACAGCTTCCTGCTGTGAGACAGGAGACCACACTTCATCAGCCCCACAGTCAGTGAGCATCAAACCTATATTCACAGCCTTGGGTGTAGCAGGCAGACCACACCCACCGAGCATAGTGAAGGATTAACTCCTTCCCTACCCAATTAAGGCCATAGATAACCAACATGCCAGGAGCAGTGTAGACTGGCAAAACCCAAAAGACCCGGCTCTTACTCCACCGGGGCCACGACCCCCGGTGGCACGTATCTTCCATCCACTACCACTCCAGACCCTCTCTTACATATCCCCCCCCCTTTGTTCACCCCTGAAGGCTTAACGACCCTGTTCAATCCTACCGGGGTGAACACACATATAGCAGTGTACCCGGGAAAGGGCATCAGCGTTCCCTTGCAGGCGACCTGCCCTGTGCTCAACCCTGAACTTAAAATTCTGGAGGGATAAGAACCATCTGGTGACCCGAGCGCTCCCCTCCTTAGCCTGGCTCATCCACCGGAGAGGGGAAGTGGTCAGTCACCAGACGGAACCTTCTCCCCAACAGGTAATACCTGAGAGATTCAAGTGCCCACTTGATGGCGAGGCATTCTCTTTCTACCACGCTGTACCGGGTTTTCACTGGGGTGAGCTTGCGGCTCAGGAAACCAACGGGGTGTTCTTCACCATTGATTTCCTGGGAGAGTACGGCCCCGAGGCCTACTCCAGAGGCGTCCGTCTGAACTATAAACTCCCGTCCGAAGTCGGGCGTCACCAGAACTGGGGACCCGCATAGGGCCGACTTCAAACGGGAGAACTCCTCTTCCGCCTGCTCATCCCAGCGAACCATTACTGACTTCCTACCTTTCAGGAGTCCTGTCAACGGGGCAGCTATAGTGGCGAAATGTGGGTTGGCGGTCAATCCTGCCTTCCTGAGCAAGTCTATCACTGCTTGAACCTTCGACAAGTGACTTTCCCAGTCCTGGCTAAATATGATTATATCATCCAAATATGCTGAGGCATACCGGAGATGTGGTCTGAGGACGATATCCATCAGCCGTTGAAACGTGGCTGGAGCACCGTGCAACCCGAAGGGCAACACTCTATAATGGAACAGCCCTTCCGGCGTGACAAAGGCGGTCTTCTCTTTTGCTGTCTCTGTTAAAGGTACCTGCCAGTACCCTTTTGTGAGATCTATCACTGAGAAATACTTGGCTTTACCCATTCGCTCTATTAACTCGTCTACTCGCGGCATGGGATAGGCGTCAAACTTTGAAATCTCGTTTAGTTTCCGGAAATCATTACAAAAACGTAATGATCTGTCGGGCTTTGGGATAAGAACGATCGGGCTAGCCCACTCGCTTCTAGACTCCTCAATGACCCCTAACTTCAGCATAAACTTTACTTCCTCTGAAATGGATTGTCGCCGAGCCTCCGGTACCCGGTACGGTCGTAAACTGACCTTTTCCTGGGGCTCGGTGACAATGTCATGTTGGACTAGATTGGTACGTCCCTGGAAGGTTAGAGAACACGTCTTTATTTCTGCTAATGAACTCCTTCACTTCTTGAGTCTGCTTAGTCGACAAACCGCTACCTATCTTTACTGTAGGGGTGTCCTCTGGTACCACCGTAGGGCCGGGGACGTTCTCTGCAGCCAAGACAAAGCGCGGGTCATCCCCAAGGAGACTTTCTCTATCTTTCCAGGCTTTCAGTAAATTAACGTGGTACACCTGCTCGGGCTTCCGCCTTCCTGGCTGGTATACCCTGTAATTCACGGGCCTAACTTCTCTCTTATCTCTTACGGCCCTTGCCACCTGGCCAGGAACTTGCCGTCTATGGTGGGCACTAGTACTAACACTCGGTCGCCCGGGTTAAACGTCCTTACCTGGGCGGGCCGGGTTGTACACGCGGCTCTGGGCCAGCTGTGCCGCTTCCATATGTTCACGGACTATGGGCAGAACTGTCCCTATCGGTCCTGCATCTTCTCGATGTGCTCAACTATGCTTTTGTGAGGGGTAGGCTGTTGCTCCCATGCCTCTTTAGCGATATCCAACAGCCCTCGGGGATGCCTACCATACAACAGCTCAAATGGTGAGAACCCCGTGGACGCCTGGGGCACTTCTCGCACCGCAAATAACACATACTGTAGGGCAGCAAGAGGTCCCAGTCCTTTCCGTCTTTTGCCACCGCTCTCTTGAGCATGGACTTTAGGGTCTTATTAAAACGTTCCACCAGCCCGTCAGTTTGGGGGTGATAGACGGACGTACGCAAGTGCTTAATATTTAATATCTTGCAGAGCTCCCTCATCACTTTGGACATGAAAGAGGTCCCTTGGTCCGTCAATATCTCCTTCGGGATCCCCACCCGGGAGAACACCCCATCAGCTCCTTGGCTATTAGCTTGGCTGACGTGTGGCGCAGGGGTATCGCCTCAGGGTAGCGAGAAGCGTAGTCTACTATGACCAGGATATGTTGGTGGCCTCTGGCTGACTTGTTAATGGGGCCCTACCAGGTCCATAGCGACCCTTTCGAAAGGTACTTCAATAATAGGCATGGGCACCAGGGGACTACGATAGTGAGGCTGTGGGCTGGTCCTCTGACACTCTGGACAGAACTGGCAAAACCTCCTGACTTCCTCATATATCCCCGGCCAATAGAAACTCTGCAGTATACGTTCCTGAGTTTTCTGGACCCCCAGATGTCCTCCTAACACATGAGTATGCGCCAAGTCTAATACCATGCGGCGGTACGGCTGGGGTACCACCAACTGTTCTATCACCTCTTGCCGGACTTTGTCGACCCGGTACAGTAGGTCTTGGTTACAGGCCAGGTGGGGAAATTCTGAGTCGGCTCCCGGGTGCTGAGCCACTCCATTGATGACAGTCACCCCCTTCTCTGGCCCGTGACAATGTTGGATCCTGGAGCTGGGCGGTCCCGAATGTGTCTCGGGATACTTCTAGTTCTGTAACAGATGGGGCTGCCACCGGCTCACCAGCCAACCCTTCTAGGGACAAGCTATCGGGGTGACACTCTTCCTCCCTATTGGTGACCCCTACAGCTGGTAGCCCCTCTTCAGGATCAACGGGCACCGGCTCTGCACCCCGTCCCTCCCAGAGAGACCCAAAACAGGGGACAATCCCTACCTAGGATGGCAGCGTAAGGGATTTGTCGCCCCACCCCAACCACCTGCTGTATTTCCCTTCCGAGGGTAGACAAGGTCACACAGATTGTAGGATATTCTCGCCGGTCCCCATGAATACACACAATACTAATGGTTTGCTTGCCTGGGCCACGACTGGCCACCAGGGACTAGTGCACGAGGGTCACTAAGCTCCCCGAGTCCAGCAATGCCTTAACTGGGTGTCCATTAATAGAGATGGTACACAACGGAGGTGTATCAGCGGATAGCAGCGAAGCAGCAACATACACTGGCTGGCCGAAAAAGGAGGACCGGCGTGCAAACCCGCAGTCCATGGGCTCTGCCGCCCTCGGGCAGTTGGCAGCAATGTGTCCCAGGCCCTGACAGTGCCAACATCTAATCCCCGGGGCCTCTCGTCTCCCCAGGTTTGGCCTCCCAGGAGTGGAAATCACCCCCCCCCCCCCTTAAGCGGTTGAGCCCCCTTCTCAGGTCCCCTTTGTGGCAGGGAGATGTGACGCAGCTTTTGCAGGGAGGCGGAGTCTCGGACCAAGTCCTGGGTTGCCATGTATCTCTCGACTAGGCCAACCACTTGCTCCAGGGTGCCTGGATCACCTTGTCCCACCCAGTGCTGCATTGCTCTTGGGAGGGTACGCACCAAACGATCGACCACCACCCGTTCCACCATCTGCGAGAGGCTCAATGTCTCAGGCTGCAGCCATATTTTTACCAGGTGTAACAGGTCATAGGCCTGGGACCGAGCAGGCCGGGACTCGGAGAAGGCCCACTGGTAGACTCGATGTGCACGCACATAGGTATTAACCCCAAGACGAGCCAACACCTCCCTCTTCAGCCTTCATAGCTCTTGGCTTCCTCCTGACTGAGGTCGAAGTAGGCCTTTTATGCGTCTCCCACTAAAATGGCGCCACCTACTTCGGCCCACTGTTCTGCCGGTAACCTTTCCTGTTCCGCAGTGCGTTCGAAGACCATCAGGAATGCCTCAATATCATCCTCGGGGCCCATCTTTCTTAACGCTGAGCGCACCCTTATCCCGGGCAGCAGGTAGGATTGCGCTCCCCCCCGGGACGGCTTGTTGTTGTAACACACGCATGGACTCCTGCATAGTCGCCAATTGCTGGGCCAGTAGACTATTCAACTGCCGCTGGTCTCTCAGGGCTTCCTCATGTCTCCGAGTAGCCTCCTCATTACTTTGCACCAAGTGTCTAACGGCCTCCTCCATCTTATCTGGAGCCCACAAAACTTGCCGGCTTAATATATGACATACAGTCCAAACAACACAATTTTCGGCCTCACTGCCATTTGCCCGCTGAAGCCACCAATTGTGGGGGTTTGCTCTGGTAGGCAGATGGTAGCGGTGGCAGTATAGAGGCTCAGGAGACAGGTTTTGTGTCCAAACCGTGCTCTTTTATTCACTCCAGTGCATCACATCAAAACTGTGCAATTCACACAAACAGCAATGTTCATAAACCTCACCTCCCACAACGGAAGCCCCAACGCTGCAGGCGTCTTGGTGCCTGTTCACACAGTCTCTCACATCTGTGATCAGTACTACACCTTGTTGTGGGGTGGGTTTGTCCAAGTTCGTGCAAGTTAGACAGGCCACGTGTCGGCCTGGACAAGGGATTGGCTCCGGCCACAGGATCCCTTCTTTTGGTCCTTCGCTGAGCCTTCAGCAATTGGGCAGTCTTTGTTAGACGAGCAGACTACAGAGCTCAGCCCGACCGTGCGATCAGCCTCCCGTACAGCTTCCTGCTGTGAGACAGGAGACCACGACCCCCGGTGGCACGTATCTTCCATCCACTACCACTCCAGACCCTCTCTTACAATATATATATATACACCCACAATTAATACAGTCATTGTTTTATAATACATATTATAGCTGTAATAATATATATTATTATTATTATTACTACACTTATTGATACCATAATAATAATAAGGGCAATAATAAAAGCATATCCTAAACTGAAATGTGGATATGAAATTGATAACCTTAAATATTTTGCATTGCTCCTGGAGTGTAAAAACTGTATGGTTCCTATGAAAATAGCCATATTTTGTGACCTGCTTTTTTTAAAAATAACCTTTATTACCCTGACTTCAAAAATCGGTTATCCAGAAATGTATAACAAAGTTATCCAGAAAGGGAGATGCCACCTGCAGACACTAGTCTATAGAAGAGCTGAATTAAGCCATGGAAAATACACTCATCTGTTACACAATGTAAACTTTGCCATGTGCAATCTCAATGAGAGAGTGAACTGCGCAATTCAATGAAGCTTTGTTGAAAAAAATGGTACTAAAGGAACAGATGGTAGAAATGCTGTCTATAATGAAGAGAGCTTGAGAACTCCCCTGAGGCACAGGACAAGAGATATTGAAGCTACCAAGATGGTGTATTTCTTTTGGTTGCGCTCAGAAGTAATGTATTCAAATTTCTGACTTCTATACAAATTATAATGTATAACAAAAGCAAGTCTTCTGAAGGGAAACAACTATTATATAACTAGTGATGAGCGGCAGGGGCAATATTCAAATTCGCATATTTTGCTAATATTTTGTCGAATATTCGTCATATATTCGCAAATTCGCTATTATTTTCTTGATTGCGAAAATCGGCAATGTAATATTCGCGTTTAAAGCGAACGCAATACAGGCGTGGGTCACTTTTGCTACATTTTCCAAGCTGCTAGAAGTTTCCTGAGACTGGAGAAAATGGTTGGCACGGAAAGAACATTAAAAATGGCTTTATATGCAGATAGAGTGCTCCAATATATTCGCAATTGCGCAAATCGGCAATTAATGATGCGCATATTTTGATGCAATACGCGAAACTTAACATTTTAGCAGGTCTGACTACATATTACTGATTGGTGCACTAAGTATTGTTGTGACATCACAGCACTATGTCTGTACCATGTCTGTATGGACAGCAGAACCTATTACACTACCTAACACCCTGCACTGCAAACAGCTGCACTATATCAGGATCTAACCTACATGACTATCTCCCACTAACTATCTGTATTATATACTCTCACCTAAAGAATTATTAGGAACACCATACTAATATGGTGTTGGACCCCCCTTTTGCCTTCAGAACTGCCTTAATTCTACGTGGCATTGATTCCCCAAGGTGCTGATAGCATTCTTTAGAAATATTGGCCATATTGATAGGATAGCATCCTTGCAGTTGATGGAGATTTGAGGGATGCACATCCAGGGCACGAAGCTCCCGTTCCACCACATCCCAAAGATGCTCTATTGGGTTGAGATCTGGTGACTGTGGGGGCCATTTTAGTACAGTGAACTCATTGTCATGTTCAAGACACCAATTTGAAATGATTCGAGCTTTGTGACATGGTGTATTATCCTGCTGGAAGTAGCCATCAGAGGATGGATACATGTTCTCATTCTGTTTACGCCAAATTCGGACTCTACCATTTGAATGTCTCAACAGAAATCGAGACTCATCAGACCAGGCAACATTTTTCCGGTCTTCAACAGTCCAATTTTGGTGAGCTCGTGCAAATTGTAGCCTCTTTTTTCTATTTGTAGTGGAGATGAGTGGTACCCGGTGGGGTCTTCTGCTGTTGTAGCCATTTGCCTCAAGGTTGTGCGTGTTGTGGCTTCACAAATGCTTTGCTGCATACCTCGGTTGTAACGAGTGGTTATTTCAGTCAACGTTGCTCTTCTATCAGCTTGAATCAGTCGGCCATTCTCCTCTGACCTCTTGCATCCACAAGGCATTTTTGCCCACAGGACTGCCGCATACTGGATGTTTTTCCTTTCTCATACCATTCTTTTGTAAACCCTAGAAATGGTTGTGCGTGAAAATCCCAGTAACTGAGCAGATTGTGAAATACTCAGACCGGCCCGTCTGGCACCAACAACCATGCCCGCTCAAAATTGCTTAAATCACCTTTCTTTCCATTCTGACATTCAGTTTGGAGTTCAGGAGATTGTCTTGACCAGGACCACACCCCCTAAATGCATGGAAGCAACTGCCATGTGCTTGGTTGACTAGATAACTGCATTAATGAGAAATAGAACAGGTGTTCCTAATAATTCTTTAGGTGAGTGTATATATAAGCTATCTAACTATCTATCTAATGTAGCATAGCAATGACACTGCTGTCTCTCTCAGAACTCCATAAACTACAGAAAATGGCTGCTGGGGAGGTTCTTATATAGTAAGGCCTCTTTCACACGGGCGTCATGTTTTTGGCCCGGATAAGATGTGGGTGCGTCGCCGGTAAAATGCACGATTTTAATGCGTTTTGCACGCGCGTGAGAAAAAATCGGCATGTTTGGTACTTTCCACACTTGCGGCAGGATGGATCCGACAGGCTGTTCACACTGTCGGATCCGTCCTTCCGCTATTTCGCCGTGCCGCCCGCTCCGTCCCCATTGACTATAATGGGGACAGGGCGGAGCTCCGGTTCTGCAGTTCGCGGTGTGAGAGGCAGCCGGACTAAAAAGTAGGACATGCAGGACTTTTAGTCCAGCGGCCTTTCGTCGTGCACTCTGCCATGCTGCGCCGGAGCTCCGCCCGTCCCCATTATAGTCAATGGGGACGGAAGGCAGCGGTCGGCGGGACGGCAAAATAGCGGAAGGACGATCCGACAGGGTGAACAGCCTGTCGGATCCATCCTGCCGCAAGTGTGAAAGTAGCCTTAGGTTTTGTGTAGATTATAATTATTTTCCCTTATAACATGGTTATAAGGGAATATAATAGCATTCTGATTAGTACAATAGCGCTGGAGGGTTAAAAAAAATAAAAAATAATATAACTCACCTTAATCCACTTGTTCGCGCACCCGGCTTTTCTTCTGTCTTCATCTTTGCTGTGCAGTAGAGAAGCTGGGCTGCGCGAACAAGTGGACTAAGGTGAGTTAAATTTAATTTATTTTTTTTTATATTTTTTTTAACCCCTCCAGCCCTATTGTACTATGCATTCTGTATTCAGAATGCTATTATTTTCCCTTATAACCATGTTCTAAGGGAAAATAGTAATGATCGGGTCCCCATCCCGATCGTCTCCTAGCAACGTGCGTGAAATCGCACCGCATCCGCACTTGCTTGCGGATGCTTGCGATTTTCACGCAGCCCCATTCACTTCTATGTGGCTGCGTTGCTTGAAAAACGCAGAATTATAGAACATGCTGCGATTTTTCAAGCAATGCAAAAGTGATGCGTGAAAATTACCGCTCGTGTGCACAGCCCCATAGAAATGAATGGGTCGGATTCAGTGCGGGTGCAATGCGTTCACCTCATCGCACCCGCACGGAAAACTCGCCCGTGTGAAAGGGGCCTAAGAGGTAGGCAACTTTCCTATCAGTTGCTAGGGATGTTGCTAAGCTCAGACAAAGACATTGCAGCCTTCACATTGGCCCACAAGCAAGAAGCAGGGAGGGATCATGGGTTCAGATTAAAAAAAAATCTAGCATATTCGAAAATACGAATATGTATCACTATATTCAAAATAATCGTGAATTCTTGAAGTGCAGATATTCGCGAATAATATTCGCTATTCGAATATTCGTGCCCAACATATATATGACACATCAAATAAGAAAATCACTTTACACTAAATCACCACAAATCATGTGGAAATAAGAGTCAGGTCTATGAACCTGACATGTTACAGAAACATTATCCAAGAACAGAACAAAAGAATTTGACATAAAAAAATGCCCCTTGGAAGAAATAAACTTCTAGTAGCAATAACTGAGGAACAGATAGACATACAGTTATATGAAAAGATGTTCCAGAATTGTTACTGAATAAGTAATGCAAGTAGTTACTAAAACAAGAATGTTTAAAGAGGACCTTTCACCTTGAAAAACATTGTGAACTAAGTATGCTGCCATGGAGAGCGGCGCCGGGGGATCTCACTGCACTTACTAATATCCCCGGGCGCCGCTCCGTTCTCCCGTTATGCCCTCCGGTATCTTCTCTCACTAAGTTATAGTAGGCGGTGTCTGCCCTTGTCCTGTGGGCGTCGCCTTCTTCTAGGCTGCAGCGCTGGCCAATCGAAGCGCACAGCTCACAGCCTGGGAGAAAAAAACCTCTCAGGCTGTGAGCTGTGCGCTGCGATTGGCCAGCGCTACAGCCTAGGAGAAGGAGACGCACACAGGACAAGGGCAGACACCGCCTACTATAACTTAGTGAGAGAACATACCGGAGCCTATAACGGGAGAACGGAGCGGCACCCAGGGGTAATAGTAAGTGCAGTGAGATCCCTGGGCGCCGCTCTCCATGGCAGCATACTTAGTTCACAATGTTTTTCAAGGTGAAAGGTCCTCTTTAAGGAGGACCTTTCACTTCTCCTGTCATGTCTGTTTAACCCCTTAAGACCCGTACGGCGGTGGTGGATGTAACTTAAGGACCACTGGCGTACATGTAAGTTAAAAAATAAAGTTTTACAAAAAAGAAAGTTTCAAGTAAAAAAAAACAAAAAACGTCCTTTTCCCCAAATAAAGTAAAAAATAGGGGGAAAAAGTAGACATATTAGGTATCGCCGCGTCCATATCAACCGGCTCTATAAAAATATCACATGACCTAACCCCTCAGGTGAACACCATAAACATTTTTTTATAAAAACTGTGCTAAAAAAAACTTTTTTTGTCACCTTACATTGCAAAAAGTGTAATAGCAAGCGATCAAAAAAGTCATATGCAACCCAAAAATAGTGCCAATCAAACCGTCATCTCATCCCGCAAAAATTATACCCTACCTATCACAATCGCCCAAAAAATAAAAAAAAACTATGGCTCTCAGACTATGGAGACACTAAAACATGATTTTTTTTTTTTTGTTTCAAAAATGATATTACTGTGTAAAATTTAAAATTTTAATAAATAAAAAAGTATACATATTAGGTATTGCTGCGTCTGTAAGGACCTGCTCTATAAAAATATCACATGACTTAAAAAAAAAACCTGTGTCAAAAAAGCCATTTTTTTCACCTTACATCACAAAAAGTGTAATACCAAGCGATCAAAAAGTCATACACACCCCAAAATCATACCAATCAAATCGTGATCTCATCCCGCAAAACATTAGACCGTACCTAAGACAATCGCCCAAAAATAAAAATAAACTATGGCTCTCAGAATATGGAGACAATAAAACATGATTTTTTTGTTTAAAAAATGCTGTTATTGTGTAAAACTTAAATAAAAAAGTGTGGGTTTCCTCCGGGAACTCCAGTTTCCTCCCACACTCCAAAGACCATACTGATAGGGACCTTAGATTGTGAGCCCCATTGGGGACAGTTGGATGATAATGTCTGTAAAGTTCTGCGGAATATAGTAGCGCTCTATAAGTGCATAAAATAAATATTAGGTATGGCTGCCTCTGTAAGAACCTGCTGTATAAAAATATCAGATGACCTAACCCCTCAGGTGAACCACCATAAATAAAAGAAAAGAAAAGAAAAAGTGTGTCAAATAAGCCATTTTTTGTCACCTTACATCACAAAAAGTATAATACCAAGCGATTAAAAAAGTCATATGCACCCTATAATAGTACCAATCAAACCGTCATCTCATAACGAAAAAAATTTAGCCCATACATAAGACAGCCGCCAAAAAATAAAAATAAACTATGGCTTTCAGAATATGGAGACACTAAAATTATTATTTTTTTTAATTCTTTATTATGTAAAACCAAAACAACAACACAAAACAAGTAGTCATATTTGGTATTGTTGCGTCCGTAACAACCTGCTCTATAAAAAAAACACATGATCTAACCTGTCAGATGAACATTGTAAATAACAAAAAATAAAAACGGAGTCAAAACAGCTATTTTTTTGTTACCTTGCAATCAAAAATCATATGTACCCTAAAATAGTACCAACAAAACTGCCACCTTATCCCATAGTTTCCAAAATGGGGTCACTTTTTTGGAGTTTCTATTCTGGGGGTGCATCAGGGAATCTTCAAATGTGACATGGCAATTAAAAATTATCCCAGAGAAATCTGCCTTCCAAAAACCATATGGTATTCCTTTCCTTCTGCGCCCTGCCATGTGCCCATACAGCAGTTTACGACCACATATGGGGTGTTTATGTAAACTACAGAAACAGGGCAATAAATATTGAGTTTTGTTTGGCTGTTAACCCTTGCTTTGTTACTAGAAAAAAAAAGATTAAAATGGAAAATCTGCCAAAAAAGTGAAATTCTGAAATTTCATCTACCTTTTCCTTTAATTTTTGTGGAACACTAAAGGGTTACCAAAGTTTTTAATACAGTTTTGAATACCTTGAGGCGTGTTATTTTCCAAAATGGGGTCACTTTTTTTTGAGTTTCTACTCTGGGGATGCATCACGGGGGTCTTCAAATGTGACATGACAGCTTAAAATTATCCCAGTAAAATCTGCCCTCCAAAGATCATATGGCGTTCCTCTCCTTCTGCGCCCTGCCATGTCCCTGTACAGCAGTTTACGACCACATATGGGGTGTTTCTGTAAACTATAGAATCAGGGTAATAAATATTGAGTTTTGTTTGACGGTTAACTCTTGCTTTGTTAGCGAATAAAATGGAATTAAAATGGAAAATCTGCCAAAAACGTGAAATTCCGAAATTTCATCTACATTTTCCTTTAATTCTTGTGGAACACCTAAAGGTTTAACAAAGTTAGTAAAATCAGTTTTAAATACTTTGAGGGTGTGTAGTTTCTAAAATGGGGCCATTTATGGGTGGTTTCTATTATGTAAGCCTCACAAAGTGACTTCAGACCTGAACTGGTCCTTAAAAAGTGGGTTTTGGAAATTTTCTGAAAGATTTCAAGATTTGCTTCTAAACTTCTAAGCCTTCTAACGTCCCAAAAAAAGAAAATGTCATTTACAAAATGATTCACACATGAAGTAGACATATGGGAAAACTTTTTTAGGAGGTACCACTATCTGTTTTAAAAGCAGAGAAATATAAATTTTTAAAATTGCAATTGTTTCCAAATTTTTTGTAAATTTGTTTTTTTTTTTTATAAATAAAAATGAAATATTTTGACTCAAATTTACCACTGTCATGAATTACAAAAATGCAAACAGTTGGCACTCCTCCTCACGTATCGTGGTGCTCGCGTCCAGGGTGGGAATAACCCGCTTCAATATTCAAAGGAAAAGACGGCACTTCACTCCTTGTTCGTGATAATGTTGCTTTATTGAAAGCATAGAAGAGACACAGCGTACAAGCGACACGTGTTTTCGGCTCGAATGCGAGCCTTTGTCAAGCATCATTTTGCTTGACAAAGGCTCGCATCTCGAGCCGAAACACGTGTCGCTTGTACGCTGTGTCTCTTCTATGCTTTCAATAAAGCAACATTATCACGAACAAGGAGTGAAGTGCGGTCTTTTCCTTTGTCATGAATTACAATATGTGATGAGAAAACAGTCTCAGAATGGCCTGGATAAGTAAAACGTTTTTAACGTTACCACCCACATAAGGTGACAAAATGTCAGATTTGCAAAAAATGGCCTGATCCTTAAAGGGAACCTGTCACCTGGATTTTGGGTATAGAGCTGAAGACATGGGTTGCTAGATGGCGCTAGCACATCCGCAATACCCAGTCCCCATAGCTCTGTGTGCTTTTATTGTGTATAAAAACCGATTTGATACATATGCAAATTAACCTGAGATGAGTCAGAGCTTGAAAATATGACTCTTCTCTGGTCACACAAGTAAGATATGACTCTTTTATGTTAATTTGCATAAAAGGCGGGAAGTACAAAAATGCATAATACTTACTGAATTCGTCTGCAAATGAAATTAAAAGTGTAATTTATATGTTTAGGGTAACACAATTGAACATTTAGAAACGCTCAGTGAGGGTAGCATAGTAGAGGTGACAGGTTCCCTTTAAGGTGAAAAATGGCAGGGTCCTGAAGGGGTTAAAGGCTATGGACACTTTGTGCACTACAAAATTAATAAACCCCACTCTTACCGTTAATGCAGCACATAATAAATTCCACTTGTTAGCTTACTGGTACAGGGCCGGCGCCACCTGTAAGGCGACCTAGGCAGCCGCCTAGGGCGCAATTTAGCAGGGGGCGCCGGCCCCGTGCGGTTTACAAAGAAAGCGTTGCCGCAAGTTTTTTTTTAAAGTACGGCGGCGGGCTCTCCCCCTCACCCCTAGCGCAGCCTGAAGAGAGGGACTGACACAGGAGGGAAGCGCCTCTAATGCACTTAGTGTGCACTTCCTTTCAGTCGGGCCGTGTACAGGAAACAAATGCTCCTGTACCGCGGACCGAACAGAGCTCGGCCACGCTACATTAGAGGTGGGGGGGAATGAGACTGACAAGGGAGGGGGGGGGAAATGAAATGACAAGGGAGGGGGGGGGGAATGAGACTGACAAGGGAGGGGGGGAAATGAGAGTGACAAGGGAGGGGGGAGCAAATGAGAGTGACAAGGGAGGGGGGAGCAAATGAGAGTGACAAGGGAGGGGGGGGGGGAAATGAGAGCGACAAGGGGGGGGGGGGGGAATGAGAGTGACAAGGGGGGGAGAAGAGTGTGGACAAGGGAGGGGGGAGAAGAGTGTGACAAGAGAGGGAGGGGGGGAGAAGAGAGTGATAAGGGAGGGGGGGAGAAGAGAGTGATAAGGGAGGAGGGGAGAAGAGAGTGACAAGGGGGGGAGAAGAGAGTGGACAGGGGAGGGAGGGAGAGAAGTGACAAGGGAGGGGGGAGAAGAGAGTGACAAGGGAGGGAGGGGGAGAGAAGAGAGTGACAAGGAGAGAGAGGGGGGAGAAGAGAGTGACAAGGGAGGGGGGGGAGAGAGAGTGACAAGGGGGGGAGAAGAGAGTGACAAGGGGGGGAGAAGAGAGTGACAAGGGGGGGAGAAGAGAGTGACAAGGGGGGGAGAAGAGAGTGACAAGGAGGGGGAGAAGAGAGTGACAAGGGGGGGAGAAGAGAGTGACAAGGGGGGGAGAAGAGAGTGACAAGGGGGGGGAGAAGAGAGTGACAAGGGGGGGGAGAAGAGAGTGACAAGGGGGGGGAGAAGAGAGTGACAAGGGGGGGAGAAGAGAGTGACAAGGGGGGGAGAAGAGAGTGACAAGGGGGGGAGAAGAGAGTGACAAGGGGGGGAGAAGAGAGTGACAAGGGGGGGAGAAGAGAGTGACAAGGGGGGAGAAGAGAGTGACAAGGGGGGGAGAAGAGAGTGACAAGGGGGGGAGAAAGAGAGTGACAAGGGGGGGAGAAAGAGAGTGACAAGGGGGGGAGAAAGAGAGTGACAAGGGGGGAGAAAGAGAGTGACAAGGGGGGGGGAGAGAGTGACAAGGGGGGGAGAAAGAGAGTGACAAGGGGGGGAGAAAGAGAGTGACAAGGGGGGGGGAAGAGAGTGACAAGGGGGGGAGAAGAGAGTGACAAGGGGGGGAGAAGAGAGTGACAAGGGGGGGAAGAGAGTGACAAGGGGGGGAGAAGAGAGTGACAAGGGGGGGAGAAGAGAGTGACAAGGGAGGGAGGGGGGGAAGAGAGTGACAAGGGAGGGAGGGGGAGAAGAGAGTGACAAGGGAGGGAGGGGGGAGAAGAGAGTGACAAGGGAGGGAGGGGGGAAAAGAGAGTGACAAGGGAGTCCCCAGAGCCAGACCAAGAGCCAGACTGCAGCCAGAGACCAGATCATCTTATTTTCCTGGTGGTAAGTAGACAATGCAATATGTTTATTATTTAATTGTTTAGTTATTAATACTACATTGGAAACTTATTTACCTCACATTAAGGCTCCATTCACACGTCCGCAACGTGTTTTGCGGATACACGGAGCCGCAGAGCCACAAAAATGGAAAGCGGCAATGTGCGTTCCGCATTTTGCGGACCGCGCATTGCCGGCCACTAATAGAATATGCAGTTCTTGTCTGCAATTGCGGACAAGAATAGGACATGTTCTATTTTTTTGTGGAACGGAAGTGCGGACCCGGAAGTGCGGATCCGCAATTCCGTGTCCGGGCAGCACATCGTGCTGTCCCATAGGAATGAATGGGTCGCATTTCCGTTCCACAAAATGCAGAACGAAATTGCGGACGTGTGAATGGAGCCTAAAAGGACACTATACTGCGTGCAGAATTATTAGGCAAATGAGTATTTTGACCAATCATCCTCTTTATGCATGTTGTCTTACTCCAAGCTGTATAGGCTCGAAAGCTACTACCAATTAAGCATATTAGGTGATGTGCATCTCTGTAATGAGAAGGGGTGTGGTCTAATGACATCAACACACTATATTAGGTGTGCATAATTATTAGGCAACTTCTTTCCTTTGGCAAAATGGGTCAAAGAAGGACTTGACAGGCTCAGAAAAGTCATAAATAGTGAGATATCTTGCAGAGGGATGCAGCACTCTTAAAATTGCAAAGCTTCTGAAGCGTGATCATCGAACAATCAAGCGTTTCATTCAAAATAGTCAACAGGGTCGCAAGAAGCGTGTGGAAAAACCAAGGCGCAAAATAACTGCCCATGAACTGAGAAAAGTCAAGCGTGCAGCTGCCAAGATGCCACTTGCCACCAGTTTGGCCATATTTCAGAGCTGCAACATCACTGGAGTGCCCAAAAGCACAGGTGTGCAATACTCAGAGACATGGCCAAGGTAAGAAAGGCTGAAAGACGACCACCACTGAACAAGACACACAAGCTGAAACGTCAAGACTGGGCCAAGAAATATCTCAAGACTGATTTTTCTAAGGTTTTATGGACTGATGAAATGAGAGTGAGTCTTGATGGGCCAGATGGATGGGCCGTGGTGGATTGGTAAAGGGCAGAGAGCTCCAGTCTGACTTAGACGCCAGCAAGGTGGAGGTGGAGTACTGGTTTGGGCTGGTATCATCAAAGATGAGCTTGTGGGGCCTTTTCGGGTTGAGGATGGAGTCAAGCTCAACTCCCAGTCCTACTGCCAGTTTCTGGAAGACACCTTCTTCAAGCAGTGGTACAGGAAGAAGTCTGCATCCTTCAAGAAAAACATGATTTTCATGCAGGACAATGCTCCATCACACGCGTCCAAGTACTCCACAGCGTGGCTGGCAAGAAAGGGTATAAAGAAGAAAATCTAATGACATGGCCTCCTTGTTCACCTGATCTGAAACCCCATTGAGAACTGTGGTCCAATCATCAAATGTGAGATTTACAAGGAGGGAAAACAGTACACCTCTCTGAACAGTGTCTGGGTGGCTGTGGTTGCTGCTGCACGCAATGTTGATGGTGAACAGATCAAAACACTGACAGAATCCATGGATGGCAGGCTTTTGAGTGTCCTTGCAAGCAAGGTGGCTATATTGGTCACTGATTTGTTTTTGTTTTGTTTTTGAATGTCAGAAATGTATATTTGTGAATGTTGAGATGGTTTCACTGGTAAAAATAAATAATTGAAATGGGTATATATTTGTTTTTTGTTAAGTTGCCTAATAATTATGCACAGTAATAGTCACCTGCACACACAGATATCCCCCTAAATAGCTAAAACTAAAAACAAACTAAAAACTACTTCCAAAAATATTCAGCTTTGATATTAATGAGTTTTTTGGGTTCATTGAGAACATGGTTGTTGTTCAATAATAAAATTAATCCTCAAAAATACAACTTGCCTAATAATTCTGCACTCCCTGTATAGTCCCAGAACCACTACAGTTTAATGTAGTGGTACTGGTACTGGTGGCTATAGCCTGTTCCTGCAGAGAAATAACACTGTGCAGTACTGGTGTGAAGGAGCACTATAGTGCCAGGAAAACCAAACTCATTTTCCTGGCACTATATAGTTGTTAGGAGTGGGGCACCCTCGTGTCCCCCTCCCACTGGGCTGAAGGGGTTAAAACCCCTTCAGCCACTTACCTTTCTCCAGCGCCGGCACTGGGAACTCTTCTCCCTGATCCTCCTCCCAGCTGCGAATGCGCATGCGGACGCATTCAAAACTATGTTCCGCGTCTTCCCACTATAATTTTCACAGTGAGAATCGCGGAAGCACCTCTAGCGGCTGTCAGGGAGACAGCTACAAGAAGCTTGATTAACCCTAAGGGAAACATAGCAGTTATTTTAATTTAAATGCTGAGAAAGGGGTGGAACATATGTGATGTCATGATATGGGCAGATCATCTGATAAGGGGGAGGGGGGGGGGCGGCAATTTTTATCTTGCTAGGGCGGCAAAAATCCTTGCACCGGCCCTGTACTGGTATCAGCTTTGCTTCACATGCCCTCAGAAATGCTCTGATATGAGTTTTGCTGAGTGCTGTCATCTCTGTGAGAATCTGTGGGCGTTCCTTTGGGTTTCACATACACCAGCACAAGCTCTGCTGCCCCGCCCCCACATCTGTTACACAGCACAGCTAGCAGCCACTTACATATAGGCTGCTAAAACTTGCAAGAACTAGGTAGTAAAATTTCATTCCAATCCACAACATGGTGAGTCTTACAGTATGCTACCGCTTGTAATAAGCAGATCTATTTCTCACTTTCTTTCTGTAGATTATTCTGTCCATTATTTGTAGACACAATAGATATTTCTGCTGATAACGTTAGTGCAGCGATCTACAGTCAGAACATGGTGTTATGAGCAGGATATGGTTCTGCAGCGTCCCACTTAGGACACGTGGGAGCTGCAGAGTTGCTGGGGGGCTGCATTGCTGTGTTGCTATGTCGTTCTGCATTACATCTTGTTGTATCCCTGTTCATAGGCTGGTTAGGTGTGTTTTATACATCCCACCACTAGATGGGGATAGCACTTAGTCTATATAAATACCTAGGGGCTCTTTCACACTTGCGTTGTTGGGTTCCGGCATAGAGTTCCGTCATCGGGGCTCTATGCCGGAAGAATCCTGATCAGGATTATCCCAATGCATTCTGAATGGAGAGAAATCCGTTCAGGATGCCTTCAGTTCCGGAACGGAACGTTTTTTGGCCGGAGAAAATACCGCAGCATGCTGCGCTTTTTGCTCCGGCCAAAAATCCTGAACACTTGCCGCAAGGCCGGATCCGGAATTAATGCCATTGAAAGGCATTAATCCGGATCCGGCCTTAAGCTAAACGTTGTTTCGCCGCATTACCGGATACGACGTTTAGCTTTTTCTGAATGGTTACCATGGCTTCCAGGACGCTAAAGTCCTGTTTGCCATGGAAGAGTGTAGTGGGGGAGCAGTATACTTACCGTCCGTGCGGCTCCCCGGGGCGCTTCAGAGTGACGTCAGGGCGCCCCACGTGCATGGATGACGTGTCGCATGGATCACGTCATCCATGCGCATGGGGGCGCTCTGAGTCATTCTGGAGCGCCCCGGGAGCCGCACGGACTGTAAGTATACTGCTCCCCCGCTCCCCACTACTACTATGGAGCCAGGACTTTAATAGCATCCTGGGTGCCATAGTAAACCCTGAACGCATTTTGAAGACGGATCCGTCTTCAAATGCTTTCAGTTCACTTGCGTTGTTACGGATCCGGCGGGCACTTCGGCAAATGGAGTGCATGACGGATCCGGACAACGCAAGTGTGAAAGAGGCCTTAGTCAGGCCTAGTGTGGGAGTTAGTTGTTGGTTGTTAGTGGAAGTGATGCAGTTCAGTTGAGACTCCACATCAGAGTAGTGATTGAAGTCAGAGGCAGCTATGTGATAGTGCAAGGTATGAGGGCAGGAGAGCGTTTTCCTCCTGTGGTCCTCTTAGTTTCTTTCATCCTACAACCAGAGGATAGAGTTGCGTCCTGGAAGAAAACCAAGCAGAGAGACATCGGTGATAACAGCCACTACCTAAGGCTTAACGGCCCACCTTTGCACATGGTGGAGGACAATTAGCTACTGGCAGCCTCACCATAAAGTATAGAAGACAGACTAGCTACCTGTTCAAGGCTTGGAAGATACAGAATTATAGTACTAAGCATACCCAAAAGAGTACTACTGAACCGCAGCCTGAGTCAGGACCTAGCCAAACCTATTAACAGTGGATCAACAGAATTCCTCCTATATACCAAGAGACTGTATTCTGTCTGGATGTATATGCTGCAAACTAAAACCAGCTACAGTAAAAGTTGTGAGTTGTATCCTACCACTGTCTACCTCATTCTTCAATACCACTATCACAACTGGTTGTACCACCATAAACGGTACTGGCATCACGACAAATACACCCAAGGGACCTAGCCGCCACAAGCACCCTAAACACCGCCGTCATCAAGGGCACCTCAACTCCATCTAGGTGGTGCTCCCTACCACAGAGCGTGCCCCGGAGGGTTTTGTGCTGTCTTCCTCATCACTGTGCTGCCGGCCAGGGAGGCTTTCTGCTAACCGTGAGTAACCCGATGAACTGTATTATTACTGCCCTCATCGGCCCACCGTGCACCCTAACGTGTCGCCCCTGCGGTTCTGGCACGCCACAGTTCTCATTACTGACAGCTCTCACTACTGCGCTCTCTTCTAAATACAGTATTTTGTGCAGTCCGCACAGTGAGTGGTCACTAGTCCCAACAGATTAGTACAGTGTGACGACACACAATGCTATGTACACATATACTGTAAGTACCCAAGGGGGGAGATTTATCAAAACTGCTGTAAAGTAGAACTGGCTTAATTGCCCATAGCAACAATCAGATTCCTCTTTTCATTTTCAAATGAAGCTGTGAAAAATGAAAGGTGGGATCTGATTGGTTGCTATGGGCAACTAAGCCAGTTCTACTTTACACCAGTTTGATAAATTATATATATGTATGTGTATGTGTATACTGTGTGTATATATATATATATAGAAAAAATGTCATCACTCTCAAACACTTTATTCACTCTGTAGTCGCACTGTTTTCAGCTCATTCACAGAGTCTCTTTTCAAGCTATGAGCTAAAATGTTGCAACTAGTATTGAGAGAACTTGTGTTTCAAGTTCGGCGTGCAATGCTCAGGTTATCTAAGAATTCTGTTATTGTGAAAGTTAGGGGTTTGAGCAGCTCTCACCTGTCGAGGATTCCACCGGTATAGCACGGACCAACTCCTTCACCCGAAAATAGGAGGAGATATGTAGATATGAAGAAAAGTGAATTTTGTCCAGCTTGTATTTGTGGCAATCGAAGGCTTTTATTCAATAATCAGTAAAATCCAGGTACAGAAAGCAGAGTCTACATGTTTCGGGCACAATGCAATTTCAGCCCTTACTCATGACAATTTCAAATACACTGTGAGTTGTTCTTATAGAGGAGAGGGGAAGAGCTATTCAGCTGAAGTAATCAGACTGAGAGTCAAACCCCTCCCTACTACAGGTGTGCACATAGGTAAAAAACATACCAAAGTTACGTTTTCATATAGTTCATTAAAACAATACATTCAAAAGATATAGAGGAAAAAGTGGGGAGGAGAAAGAAAGGAGAAATAAATGGAAAATGAATTTATAGTTAATACTGTAAAATAAGGTCAGTCTTTTATTTAACAAGAGGCTGGCGGCTTTCCAAACGGAAGATCCAATAGGATTCTCTGTTTAAAAGTTTCCGTTTTCTGTCACACCTCTTATTGGTTTTTTAACTTTTTCAATACCTTGTACTGACATATGAGAGACATCACCACCATGTACCATGGCAAGTGAAGATTGCCGCAGATATGTTGCGGTTCGCATGGTGCGGTATGTCTGATATATGTTTTCTGATGCGTGTTTAATTGCGTTGGTTGTGCATCCTACATATTGCAACCTACACTTTATGCATGTTATACAGTAGATTGCATGTGTGGTATTGCAATTAAGGAAGGAATTTTATTTTAAAAACCTGGCCATTAACAGTAGATTCAAAACTTTGACAGATTTTCATGTATTTGCAACAAGTGCAAACGGAGTGACCACACTTATAATTCCCTTTTGTAGACAACCAGGTACTCTGGGTTATACGGGATTTATCATTTTTGAAAAGGGATGGACTCACTGAGCTTGCTATAGTAGGTGCTTTTTGGCTGCACATTTAATGCCTTTTTGTGCCATTGCTGCCCATTTTTTGTCGCACGCTAGGACTGGAAAGTGCTTTTTCACAATGTTGCAAAATTGGAAATATTCCTTACTGTATTGTGTAACGAAAATATTTTTTCTGTCATGATTAGGTGTCCCTCTAGTGTTATCACCCTTTGTTTTTCTGCGTTTGTGGTTAACAATAGATTTCTATTCATGTTTAATACGTCTCTATTGCATTTTTCCATCATTTTTTGCGAATATGCTCTATGTGTCAATCTTTTTATAATATTTTGGGCCTCCGCTTTGTAGGTTGATTCATCACTGCAATTTCTTTTGGCCCCTGATTAATTCTCCTTTAGGTATATTCCTGATTGTATGTGTGGGATGGCATGACTGTGCATGCAATAGTGTGTTGCCTGCTGTTAATTTCCTGTATGTGCTAGTGTATATGGAGGCTGTGGCGGAGTCCCCCTGAGTCTGAGATCCAGGAACTCGATGTTATCAGTATTGTATTGGACGGTAAATTGGATACCGTTCACACATGCATTCAGATAGTCAGTAAATGGTGGTATGGCCGCCACACTACCGACCAAATAAAGATCAGGTCGTCGATGTAACGGCCATACCACCTTATGTGACCCGAAAAAGGGTTGGTGTCGATGAGGAGAAAGCTTCTCTCCCACCATGCCATAAAAATATTAGCAATGATAACATCGAGTTCCTGGATCTCAGACTCAGGGGGGACTCCGCCACAGCCTCCATATACACTAGCACATACAGGAAATTAACAGCAGGCAACACACTATTGCATGCACAGTCATGCCATCGACACATACAATCAGGAATATACATAAAGGAGAATTAATCAGGGCCCAAAGAACTTGCAGTGATGAATCAACCTACAAGCGGAGGCCCCAAATATTATAAAAAGATTGACAACATAGAGCATATTCGCAAAAATGATGGAAAAAATGCAATAGAGACGTATTAAACATGAATAGAAATCTATTGTAACCACAAACGCAAACAAAGGGTGATATACACTAGAGGGACACTAATCATGACAGAAAAAATATTTTCGTTACACAATTACAGTAAGGAATATTTCCCAATTTGCAACATTGTGAAAAAGCACTTTCCAGTCCTAGCGTGCGACAAAAAATGGGCAGCAATGGCACAAAAAGGCATTAAATGTGCAGCCAAAAAGCACCTACTATAGCAAGCTCAGTGAGTCCATCCCTTTTCAAAAATGATAAATCCCGTATAACCAGAGTACTGGTTGTCTACAAAAGGGATTATAAGTGTGGTCACTCCGTTTGCACTTGTTGCAAATACATGAAATCTGTCAAAGTTTTGAATCTACTGTTAATGGCCAGGTTTTTAAAATAAATTCCTTCCTTAATTGCAATACACACATGCAATCTACTGTATAACATGCATAAAGTGTAGGTTGCAATATGTAGGATGCACAACCAACGCAATTAAAACACGCATCAGAAAACATATATCAGACATACCGCACCATGCGAACCGCAACATATCTGCGGCAAGTCTTCACTTTGCCATGGTACATGGTGGTGATGTCTCTCATATGTCAGTACAAGGTATTGAAAAAGTTAAAAAACCAATAAGAGGTGGTGACAGAAAACGGAAACTTTTAAACAGAGAATCCTATTGGACTCTTCCGTTTGGAAAGCCGCCAGCCTCTTGGTTTAAATAAAAGACTGGACCTTATTTTACAGTAATAACTATAAATTCATTTTCCATTTATTTCTCCTTTCTTTTCTCCCCCACTTTTTTCCTCTATATCTTTTTGAATGTATTGTTTTAATGAACTATATGAAAACGTAACTTTGGTATGTTTTTTACCTATGTGCACACCTGTAGTAGGGAGGGGTTGACTCTCAGTCTGCTTACTCAGCTGAATAGCTCTTCCCCTCTCCTCTATAAGAACAACTCACAGTGTATTTGAATTTGTCATGAGTAAGGGCTGAAATTGCATTGTGCCCGAAACATGTAGACTCTGCTTTCTGTACCTGGATTTTACTGATTATTGAATAAAGCCTTCGGATTGCCACAAATACAAGCTGGACAAAATTCACTTTTTCTTCAAGAATTCTGTTATGTATTAAGGGTCCATTCACATGTCCGCAACTGTTTTGTGGTCCGCAAATTGCGCATCGCAAAACACGGACATCGGCATTTTGCGTACCGCACATGGCCGGCACTATGATAGAAATGCCTATTGTCCGTGGCTGCGGACAAGAATAGGACAAGCTCTATTTTTTTTTTTTTGTGGGGCCGGAACGGAAGTGCGGATGCGGACAGCACATGGTGGTGCTGTGTGCATCTTTTGTGGGCCCCATTGAAAAATGAATTGGTCCGCACCCCTTCCGCAAAATTGTGGAACGGATGCGGACCCATTATGCAGACGTGTGAATGGACCCTTAGTTATGGTTCGTGGTAGCAGAATCCATGACGGAATTCTTACATAATCCGAACCTTGTATGCCAAACTTGAAGCACAAGTTCACTCATCCCTAGTTGCGACCACAGGGGTGAATAAAGTGTTTTTCTTTTCACTCATTTTTTGTGAGAGTGCTGCCATTTTTTTAAATTCTTGAATTGTCCTGGATTTGTTGCCGGATCCATTTGCTGGCACCTCCATATTTATATTTGGCCTGATGTGCTGCCATTGTTATATACACTGCTCAAAAAATAAAGGGAACACTTAAAACAACCACATGTAACTCAAGTCAATCACACTTCTGTGAAATCAAACTGTCCACTTAGGAAGCAACACTGAGTGACAATCAATTTCACATGCTGTTGTGCAAATGGGATAGACAACAGGTGGAAATTATAGGCAATTAGCAAGACACCCCCAATAAAGGAGTGGTTCTGCAGGTGGTAACCACAGACCACTTCTCAGTTCCTATGCTTCTGGCTGATGTTTTGGTCACTTTTGAATGCTGGTGGGGCTTTCACTCTAGTGGTAGCATGAGAAGGAGTCTACAAGCCACACAAGTGGCTCAGGTAGTGCAGCTTATCAGGATGGCACATCAATGCGAGCTGTGGCAAGAAGGTTTGCTGTGTCTGTCAGCATAGTGTCCAGAGCATGGAGGCACTACCAGGAGACAGGCCAGTACATCAGGAGACGTGTCGGAGGCCGTATAGGAGGGCAACAACCCAGCAGCAGGACCGCTACCTCCGCCTTTGTGCAAGGAGGAACAGGGAGAGCACTGCCAGAGCCCTGCAAAATGACCTCCAGCAGGCCACAAATGTGCATGTGTCTGCTCAAATGGTCAGAAACAGACTCCATGAGGGTGATATGAGGGCGCGACGTCCACAGGTGGCGGTTATGCTTACAGCCCAACACTGTGCAGGACGTTTGGCATTTGCCAGAGAACACCAAGATTGGCAAATTCGCCACTGGCGCCCTGTGCTCTTCACAGATGAAAGCAGGTTCACACTGAGCACATGTGACAGACGTGACAGAGTCTGGAGACGCCGTGGAGAACGTTCTGCTGCCTGCAACATCCTCAGCATGACCGGTTTGGCATTGGGTCTGTAATGGTGTGGGGTGGCATTTCTTTGGAGGGCCGCACAGCCCTCCATGTGCTCGCCAGAGGTAGCCTGACTGCCATTAGGTACCGAGATGAGATCCTCAGACCCTTGTGAGACCATATGCTGGTGCGGATGGCCCTGGGTTCCTCCTAATGCAAGACAATGCTAGACCTCATGTGGCTGGAATCTATCACCAACATCACGTTGCACCACAGACTGTCCATGGAGTTGGCAGATGCTTTAGTCCAAGTCTGGGAGGAGATCCTTCAGAAGACCGTCCGCCACCTCATCAGGAGCATGCATAGGCGTTGTAGGGAGGTCATACAGGCACGTGGAGGCCACACACACTACTGAGCCTCATTTTGACTTGTTTTAAGGACATTACATCAAAGTTGGATCAGCCTGTAGTGTGTTTTTCCACTTTAGTTTTGAGTGTGAATCCAAATCCAGACCTCCATGGGTTGAAAAATTTGATTTCCATTTTTTAATTTTTGTGTGATTTTGTTGTCAGCACATTCAACTATGTAAAGAACAAAGTATTTCAGAAGAATATTTAATTAACTCAGATCTAGGATGTGTTATTTTTGTGTTCCCTATATTTTTTGAGCAGTGTATATATATATATATATATACACTCACCTAAAGAATTATTAGGAACACCATACTAATACGGTGTTGGACCCCCTTTTGCCTTCAGAACTGCCTTAATTCTACGTGGCATTGATTCAACAAGATACTGATAGCATTCTTTAGAAATGTTGGCCCATATTGATAGGATAGCATCTTGCAGTTGATGGAGATTTGAGGGATGCATGCACATCCAGGGCACGAAGCCCCCGTTCCACCACATCCCAAAGATGCTCTATTGGGTTTAGATCTGGTGACTGTGGGGGCCATTTTAGTACAGTGAACTCATTGTCATGTTCAAGAAACCAATTTGAAATGATTCGAGCTTTGTGACATGGTGCATTATCCTTCTGGAAGTAGCCATCAGAGGGATGGACATGGTCAGAAACAATGCTCAGGTAGCCGTGGCATTTAAACTATGCCCAATTGGCACTACAGGGGCCTAAGTGTGCCCAGAAAACATCCCCCACACCATTACACCACCACCAGCAGCCTGTACAGTGGTAACATGCATGATGGATACATGTTCTCATTCTGTTTACGCCAAATTCGGACTCTACCATTTGAATGTCTCAACAGAAATCGAGACTCATCAGACCAGGCAACATTTTTCCAGTCTTCAACAGTCCAATTTTGGTGAGCTCGTGCAAATTGTAGCTCTTTTTCCTATTTGTAGTGGAGATGAGTGGTACCCGGTGGGGTCTTCTGCTGTTGTAGCCATCCGCCTCAAGGTTGTGCGTGTTGTGGCTTCACAAATGCTTTGCTGCATACCTCGGTTGTAACGAGTGGTTATTTCAGTCAACGTTGCTCTTCTATCAGGTTGAATCAGTCGGCCCATTCTCTTGACCTCTAGCATCACAAGGCATTTTTGCCCACAGGACTGCTGCATACTGGATGTTTTTCCCTTTTCACACCATTCTTTGTAAACCCCAGAAATGGTTGTGCGTGAAAATCCCAGTAACTGAGCAGATTGTGAAATACTCAGAACGGCCCGTCTGGCACCAACAACCATGCCACGCTCAAAATTGCTTAAATCACCTTTCTTTCCCATTCTGACATTCAGTTTGGAGTTCAGGGGATGTCTTGACCAGGACCACACCCCTAAATGCATTGAAGCAACTGCCATGTGATTGGTTGACTAGATAATTGCATTAATGAGAAATAGAACAGGTGTTCCTAAAATTCTTTAGGTGAGTGTATATGTGATGCCTAATATGTGCATTTTTTAAAATTTTATTTTACACAATAAAAGCATTTTTTTAAAAAAAAATTCATGTTTTAGTGTCTCAATTTTCTGAAACCCACATTTTTTATTTATTTTTGGAAGATTGTCTTATGTAGGGGCTATTTGTTGCAGGATGAGATGATGGTTCGATTGGTACTATTTTGGGGCAATATGACTTTTTAATCTCTTGGTATTACATCTTTTGTGTTGTAAGCTGATAAAAAATTGCTTTTTTGGCACGGTTTTTACTTATATATTTTTTTTGCGTTCACCAGATGGGTTAGCGCATGTGATATTTTTATACAGCAAGTTTTTACGGATGCGACGATACCTAATAGTTTTTTTTATATATTTTGGTTATACACAATAAGAGCATTTTTGAAAGAAAAATCATGTTATAGTGTCTACATTTTCTGAAAGCCATATCTTTTTAATTTTTTGGGTGATTGTCTTAGGTAGGGGCTCGTTTTTTGTGGGATGAGATGACGGTTTGATTGGTACTATTTTGGGGTACATATGACTCTTTTGATCACTTTTTATGCCATTTTGTGGGAAGTGCGGTGGGCAAAATTGCAATTCCATCATAGTTTTTCTTTTTTTTTTACCATGCGGTAAAAGTACTTGTTCCTTTTATAGATCACGTTGTTACGGATACGGCGATACCAAACATGTTTAGTGTTTTGTTTTTTTTACATTTTTAACCCAATTATATATTGCGGATATAGGAAGAAGTTCGATTTTTTTGGTTTTTTTTTTTTTTTTTTACACCTTTTTGACTCAGGCCCACTTGGTTCTTAAAGATCCAGTGGGTCTGATACCTCTACAATACACTGCAGAACACTGTATCGTGTACTGCAATGTATTGTCATTCACAGTAAGCCTGATTAGGCCTCAGCCTATACCATGGCAATCCGGATGTCTGTGAAGGGGTACGGTTGCCAATGGTAACAAACCTGGACGCTGCCAAAGAGCGCAGCGGCCCAATGGGGGAGGGAGCAAGCGGCCTGATGGTTACTTTCCTCTATGCAGCGGTCCCTAAGAACCGCGGCATGGAGGGGTTTAAACGGCCAACATCGGTACAGCAGCAGTGTCAAGCAGAGTGTCAGCTCTATGTTACAAAACCTTGACTTGGGGGGGGGGAGGGGCGAGGGGGCTTTTTGCGTCCGCCGGCCATCTGAAGGAGGGGAAGGCGGGGAGGCTCTGTAGAAGCACTGGCCATCCTGAAGGGGGGAGGGTGGGTGGGGCTTGTTGCCTCGCCGGCCATCCTGAAGGAAGGGGGGCGCTTGTTGCAGCATCGGCCATCCTAAAGGGGGGCAGGGAGTGCTTGTTGCCATCCTGAAGGGGAGGGGGGTTATGGCTTGTATAGAGGAGAGGACGGCCATCCTACACGGCTGGGGGTAAAGGGGGGGGGGCGGCATAAGGCTGCTGCCACAAGCAGATTGTTAGCCCCTTCCATACAGAGGTCCCTAAGGACCTTGGCATGGAAGGGTTATGTCTGTAGTTTGAAGCAGACTGTCAGCTGTATGTTACAGCTGACAGCAGAGGTCGCACTACATTTTTTCCAGAAGAGTAAAATACTCCTCTTAACAATTTTGAGGAGTATTTTTAGCCGAGGAGGGAGTACAAATTTTGCGGTAGTTCATATATACTAATGTATAGGCCCACATAACATTATGAGGTGATATTTCTGCAGGGATACCATAGCTCAGTCTCCACTTGCCAAAAAATAAGCTGTAGGACAATTTTACATATATCCAACATCATCACTAAACATAAGACCACTGCTGCCATACACAGTGCCCACCTGACGCTGCCATCACAGTGCCCAACCTGACGCCTGCCATACACAGTGCCCACCTGACGCTGCCATAACTGCACCCACTGGCGCAGCCATACACTGCGCTCACCTGACGCTGCCATACACACCGCCCCACTGACACTACTATATACATATTACATACACAGCTCTACCACATGCCCATTACACAGATAGTTTACTATATGCACATTGCACACACAGCTCTGCTACATGTCCATTACACAAATAGAACTACTGTGTGCACATTACATGTACAATAGGCTGGTTACACTGACATAGCCTGCTTTATACACACCTTCCACACATAAAGTACTCTCTATTCTCACAGCACAGTCCTACAATGAGCCTGAGTTCTCCTAACTCCCTCACACAATGGCTGATCACATGACTGTGACTCACCACAGGTCCTATAACCACTATGTTGTCTGGAGCTGCTCCTGGTGAGAGATATGTCCATAAGGGGCGGGGCTTTATGTGTGACGGACCTGGCAGCTTTTGATACAGGGCTCCTGACTGGGTGGGGAATGAGGAGGGAGAGGGAGACAGTGCGCGCTCCCGTAAGACATTTTTTAAAGGGACTGTACATCAGGAAAGGACCTATTGTTTAAATCAAGTTTTTAAGTTAAAACATTGTTTTAGAAATTCTTGGCTGTTTGTATGTTTTTTTTTTTTTTTTTCATATTCCATGTCATATCATTCTTAAAAAAATCCTATAATAATGTACTGTATTTTTTTTACACTTGCCATTAGGCATGAAATATGTCAAGATTTCCTGTTCTTTGAGAGCAGCCACATGGGCCATAGACAAAATGGACAGGGGAATCACATTGACTTCTAGGGATGATTTTTCTAGATATGCTCTGTCCCCTATGCAGAGGTCAGGAGGGAGTAGATAAGCTGTGGAATCGCCTATTGTGATCGGTGAATCCTGTTATCTACTAAAAAGGGGATACCTGTCATTATAATCCTACCTTTAGTTATAATACATTGGCTACTGAAAAGTTATCCAAACAGTACTGAAAATCTCAACACATTATTAGTGCCAGTGTCGAAAACTGTGCGATTTAACAGATTTTTTAGAATATTGATAAGGAAAATTAAACATAAATCACCATAAATTCTAGAAAAATAGGTTTATAAATAAATACGATTTAAACAATAGGTTGTTTTCTGATGAAACATTTCCCAAAGTGCGTATGCCCTACGTGCTTAGGACATGGGACACACAACATTCAGTGCTCCACTGCAATGGCCAGGGTAAATTTTTCTGTCACTGTAATGAGGCCCCACTCTAATCTCAGTGAATCTGAATAAGTGACAGCTTTGCCGTACCTGGCAACATGCCAGAATTAAAAGGAAGCTTTCTCATAATAACCATAGGAATGTTATGGGACATAGACACAAGAAAACTATTATGGCTGTTTAAGCGGTCCTTTTGCAGTTGTGGCTTTGAAAACAACAAAAGCCCACGAAAATGGCTGTTTCACACTTGTTTACCTCACAAGACTTTTGTCCACTTGTTCAACGGTTTCAGAGGACAGGGAGGAAACTCAGAGGGGATTGAAACATACACTGGATGAGCAAAGTTGTTGGTCTTCTAAGAACTTAAGAAATGTATGTGATGATTACTGTTATTCATAATTTTTTATGTTGCTGCAGCAATGCTAGCTACTATTGACTTGCTAGTGTGGCATATGTCACTCAAAATTCAAATCTAGCATTGTACTCTAAGGTCTCTTTCACACAGGCTTCGGTGTGAGGGCCGGACAAGATGCGAGTGCGTTGCAGGGAAAATGTGTGATTTTTCTGCGCGAGTACAAGGTTTTAATGCATTTTGCACGTGCATGAGAAAAATCGACATGTTTGGTACCCAGACCCGAACTTCTTCCAGAAGTTTGGGGATCGGTGTTGTGTAGATTTTATTATTTTCCCTTATATATGGTTATAAGCGAAAATAATAGCATTCTTATACAGAATGCTTACAAAAATGTCCATTGGGGGGTTAAAATAATAAACAAATCTTAACTCATCCCATTCACTTGATCGCGTAGCGGATCTCCTATCTCTTTCTATCTTTCTTCAGGACCTGGCTAAAGGACCTTTGATGATGTCACTGCGCTCATCACATGGTCCATCACATGGCCCATCACCATGGGGATGGACCATGTGATGAGTGCAGTTACGTCACCACAGGTCCTTTTCATCAAAAATGAAAGAAGACATGCCAGGCTGAGCGTTCAAGTGGATTAAGGTGAGTTTAATAATTGTTTTTTATTTTTTAACCCCTCCATCACTATTGTACTAAGCATTCTGTATTAAGAATGCTATTATTTTCCCTTATAACCATGTTTTTTTTTTCCAATACTCCTAAATGTCTACCCTCGACAATCACTAGAATGAGGGTCCCAAGGCCCCACCATGTGTTCATGCGATGAGAAAGAATGGGGGCTCAGAACATCCATTCTAGTGATTGTAAAGGGTCCAGCAGTGAAATGTCCATTGTGGATCAATCCCTTTAAATAAAGAAAACAACTCTGCAAATAGTGTTCCAAATATCCTACCGTTTTTTGTCAACAGTTCTTATGCAGATCCTAAGTATGTGTTTCTTTGGCCATAGAATACAAACAAACTTTGTGTAGCCTGATCTGTGGAGACCCCCCTCTTTTCCTATACGTTACCTACCTCTTGCCTAGATAAATTTGGTGGGTCAGCAGGAGGCAGGGGACAGCTACATGACAATGTGATTGCAGGATCAGACTACGCAGTATTTTCTTGTAGTTTGTAACCATGTCGATACATAGGTCCACCATAGGAGCTTAATACAAAGGATTACTAATTAGTGCTATTTCTACAGTTATTTCATTTTTAATTTTACATACATTGCAAGTATTAAGAAAAATTCAAAGGTTTAATTTCCCTAGCACCCAGGACTGTACCATATCTGGTGACTGCTGTTTGTTTGTAGCGGCCTGCAGGAAGAACTTGAACCACCAGGCACACATTAGGGGCCAGCCAAGAAGTACTGCCAGCAAAGGTCTGGGTTAATTAGCCGCCCGAAATATTGGGATGGGACTTGTAGTTACTGCACTGTTATAACCTGCTGTACTTTCAGGCTACTTTCACACTTGCAGCAGGACGGATCCGACAGGGTGAACCAACCTGTTGGATCCGTCCTGCCGCAAGGTGTGAAAGTTGCCCTAATGTGGACCTGTTAACTTGTAAGCGGGTAAATGTATACTTCCCTTCCAGGTAAAGAGACCCTATGCTCAATATTAAAGATGGTTCAATGCTCAGTTGCTTGCAAAGAATAGTTTTATTGTTTTGTTTTGTTGCTTCTATATAAGTAATGTAAAATACAGTGTATATGCTTATATTGTGTGCAATTTAGTGTCAATTGTACACCTTCTGCATCTTGAATTGCAGGGACTGGTGGGCTTCAGTACTGATAAAAGGTGTGTTTTTGTGCCACGGGACAAGTGTGAATGGGCAATGTGTGATCTTTGCAAAGATGTTAGACCAGGAACCTGTTCATTGGAGAAATGTTGGTGAGTTGGGAGGCCAGAAAAGCCAGTGGAAAGATTGATAGTGGGTCACCTGGTGTTTTTTTTGGAAGACCCATAGGCAAGATTTGTTATTGTGAGAAATCAAGGCCTGGAATGTGTTAATGAGCTTAACTAATGACTATTGCCCCTTGGGATTATTGGTTGGGTCTGGTTTTGGCCATGGGAGGACAATTGCCAAGAACTGTGATGGTTGACTGGAAACGCCCCCAGTGTGGTAAGTATTACGTCATCAGCCAGGAGCAGAGGTATGTCTGATGAGTCTCTTATGGGGCTGGAACAGAGTGTTCAGTTGGGAGAAGCCTTGGGAAGATGCATTATCAATCGCTCATCCTATATTGTCTATTGTTTGACAGCAGCAGAGCGCCTATATATGAGGTAGCTCTGCCGACTTGCACTCAGGCTTATTTAACATAATTGAGCGGAGTGCTCGTTCATTGGGAAATTGGCGGCAGTATTACACTGCAGATGACCACTATGATGATTTAATGATCACTAATCTGCCTGTGTAATAGGCCCTTTAGGACTAAGGAAGGAGTAAAAATATTAAAGAGTCAATTTTGGGTTATTGGATAGGGAAGATATCAGAGATGTGAAGTAGGCTTGTTTGGCGAGGGTAAGGGCAGGTTTACAGATTTATGCCTCAATTTTGATTGTCCAGTCTTGTAAACTGTGGGTATTGCTTGCATCATGGCCGTGAGGCTCATAATGGACTACGTTTTAGTACTTTCTTCTGCAGGAATTTAGATATCTGTTTTTGTTGGCTTTAATAAAATATCTATGTATTCACATAGATTTTTGAATGTGTGACTTTTTTGTGTTGCTCTGCTTTTTGTGTTATGATTGTACCTGGTATTTATTTGGAGAATTTAGTCTTACACTTTGAGTTTCTTTTCTGTTAACAGAACAACTGTCAGGTCAGTAAACATGGCAGTCAGTCTAAATAACTTCATTTTCCAATCAATTTCTTTGGCCTAGGACCAAAATTTCTAGAATCAACAACGTTCTATATGGTGCAGGAGGACGGTTGACAAACAGACTTACTAAATCTAGCAAGTAAATTACCAATACTACCTAAAACCTACAGACTCCAAACAAAAGGCATATGATAAGATAAAGAGACAAATACAAACATACAACTGTATTCAGTTTATTTAGATGATAGTGGACATTTATTATTCCCCTGTACGCCAGAAAACTAGTGGCAAAATGTCACAAGGCACAGCGCGGTTCTGCAAATTTAGTGACTTGGGGGTTTGGAGCTTGCTGTGATACAGGCTGCCACTCTGGCGTGGTAATGGTCATACCAGATGCTGGTAATCATCCTGTGGTATGTCATTCCAAGCTCCTTTAAAACTAGGACTCATAGTTCAGCCAAAGATGGTTGTTGCTGCTTTGGATGGGAGATCCATTGCTCCATCCACTCCCAGACATACTTGACGGGGGAGACATCTGGTGATCGAGCTGGCCAGGGGAGCTGTCAGATACCTGAAAAGCATGTTGTATAGTGCAGGCAGTAGGACTTGTTTCATGATGTCGTGAACTATGGACAATATTCCCTTCACAAATACCAGATGGGGCCATGCTAGCCAATAGGGCCCCCACACCATGGACCACCTGGTGTTGGCCCCTGTGTGTCTCTGTACTTATAAATGATAGCAGTAGGCTCTCTCCTGTCCTCCTGTGAACGCTGATGTGGCCAGATGTACAAACTCAAAATAAGAAAGTCAGTTCCGAATAGTAAATCCTACTTTGAGCGCTGCAGGTTTCAGGCGTGGTGGGTTCCCATTACGCCGAATTCCAATCTTCAAAATATTAAAACCGCGCTACTCACCAGAGAATCCACCTCAGACCCACTTCAGCTTGCGTCAACATTAATCATACGCCCAATGACCGGTTTCTTGCTACACATCCATTCACCTGTCCTATAACAGCCAAGGTCAGATAGGCGGGGAAACAGTCTGAATTGTTTTGTCTGCCCTATATTCCTCGATGTTTGTGAATATAATAAAACTTGTGTGTGATTAAATCTCATTGCGGTGCTTCACTATCTTTGCCCTATCTGGCATTGGCTGTCTATAGGACAGGTGAATGGATGTGTAGCAAGGATCCAGTCATTGGTGTATGGATTAATGTCGACGCAAGCTGACGCTGGTCTGAGTGGAATCTCTGGTGAGGTTTTAATATTATGAGATGTACAACTCAGATGTGCCTTCTGAATCCGGCCACTGCTTCATAGCTTTCTGCAGAAATATCTGTGAGGTTTCTGACTGGACATGCTTCCAGATACATTTGTCACAAACTTATGTGTCAAGGTCATCTAACTCTCATACAACATTCATTCCTCGGTATTAGGGCCTATGCACACGGCGTTGTTTTGGTCCACATCTGAGCCGTAGTTTTGGCGCTCGATGCGGACCCCTATTCACTTCAATGGGGCCGCAAAAGATGCGCACAGCACTCCGTGAAGACATGAAGCCTCATACTATTTTAGAGGTAGCCCTAATGTCCAACAACTGGTTACAGGTGGATCTCATTCTCAGTAGAAAGAATTTAACTGAATCTGATCTGAGCATTTTTGGCGGTGTACCATAAAACGTATCTGAACCATGCAAGCCTCACCTTGCAACTCACAGGAATCAGATGCTTAAAGGGGAACCTGTCACGGGATTTTGTGTATCGGCTATAGGACATGGGTTGCTGAATGGCGCCTAGCACATCCGCAATACCCAGTCCCATAGCTCTGTGTGCTTTTATTGTGTAAAAAAAATTATTTTATACATATGCAAATTAACCTGAGATGAGTCAGCTCCTACCTCAACATGTCAGAGCGTTTTGGAAGCACAGTCAAAACAGGTGAAGCTACACAATATTAGACCAGTGGTTTTAATGGTATGGCTGATTGATCATAAAAGTATATGGAATGTTGATAGAGTGTAAAGAAAATAAAATATCTATGGTATGGGCCCCACCCTTGTAAAAAAAAAAAAATCACAGAATAGAGTGTCCTAACTGGGAGGAAATGCTCAACCCCCAAATACTGTAGCGTATTATAACCGTGCAGGAGCAGATCCTCCAATGTGATCCGTTTGCTAACGGCAATCCCGAGCAAAAATGCATACAATGGAGGATGCCGGCCCCACATGTACCACAGAAACATCCTACACAAGATGAAATACTGTGTGGATGAAAAATATAAGAGTAAGCAAATCACTGCAAATAGTGCACCACAATAGTATGCAATGACAATACACGGCTAAACCCTCACACCTGATGTTAAAAATGAGATCTTAGATAATATATTCCTGTCAGAAACATATCGGAACCACGCACCACGCCAAGGTATCTCAGTGTAGCGCGGGACCTACCGCCTAAACCTACCTATAGTGTCGTGAACACTCTCCGATAGGTGCCAAGGTCCGACTCACAGTCAAACTCCCACTTACCTCCAAAGTAAGCTCACTAATACAAAGGGAGGAGGAAGGAGGCTGTAGCCACACCTATAACAGGCCATGTGACACAGGGATTTTTGCTGGGGATTGCCGTTAGCAACGAATCACAAGTGGAGGATCTGCTCCCCCGGTTATAAGTACGCTAACAGTAATTAGGGGTTTGGCATTTCCTCCCAGTTCGGCAACTCTATTGTGTGATTTTTCTTTGATATGTATTAAATGTGCGGATGCCTTATCGTTTGGTAACATTCTAGTCCACCTGGTAGCCTGTGTCACATGGCTCCTGCTATAGGTGAGGCTCGCAGCCTCCTCCCTCCTCCGATTGTATTAGTGATCCGTACTTTAGAGGTAAGTGGGAGTTTGGCTGAGAGTGGACCGTGGCACCTACGGACAGTGTTTCACACACTATAGGTAGGTTAGCGGTAGGTCCCGCTCTACATCGAGATACCTTGGCTGGGTGCACGGGCTCCAATATGTTCCTGACAGGAGATTATTGGCTAAATCTATCTCTCATCAGTGTGAGGGTTTAGCCTTGTATTGTCAGTTGCATACTATTGTGGAGCACCATTTGCAGTGATCTATGGGCGCCCACCTGTGCCTCAGCATACTGTACTGCCATACAAATGGACCCACCAACCTCTGAATCCAATAACCCCTTTTGCACAGGGCCGGTTCTAGGTGAAATGGGGCCCTGGGGCGAAAAAACAATAGGCCCCCCCCCCCCCCCCCCCCCCCCCCCCCCCCATGCACACTTGCTGACTTGAACGTCCTGTATTGACTCTGGAGATTTAATTTGTGGACGTTCATACAGAAGAAACTGTATATTGTGTGGCACAGTGTATGCCTAATGTGTAATAAACATAACATATTTCACATGAAAACATTACAATTACTTGGCTTGGCCCTTGGGGATCTCGGACGCCACTTCAACACTTTGGCCAGGGGCTCGGCGGAGCTGATGTTTGTGTTTTATCCCTAATGAGCAAGATTTCATAATAAGGATTTGGAGAAGGAGCAGTGGGGTCGCAGAGCAGGGAGAGGCTGGTGCTGCTACCTAGGGGGTCATACCATGGGGGAGTAATAAAGCCCCCCCCCCCCAGTAGAAATAATTCTCCCTTATAATGTGACAGTGCAAAAAATACCCCCTTGTAATGCCCCCAGTTGAGCTAATGTCCCATAGTGCCCCCATAATGTGCCAGTATAAAATACCCCTATATAGTGCCCCAGTAAATGACCCTCATAGTGCTCCTCTCCCCCCTCCCTCCTAGTGCCCCCCATAATGTACCAGTATAAAATCCCCCATATATAGTTCCCCAGTAGATGCCCTCAGTGTCCCCCATAATTTGAAAGCATAAAATACCCCTTCTTAGTGCCCCCCGTAGATGACCCCATAGTACTCCTCTCCCCCCTTCCCCATAGTACCCACCATAATGTGTCACAGTATAAAATGCTACTGTACAGAGCTCCCCATATAAAATACCCCTTCTTTGTGGCCTCAGTAGATGCCCTATAGTTGCCCACCAATGTGCCAGTAAGAAGTGCCCCCATAGTGCCACTCAATAATGTGCCAGTAAAATGTTTGCCCCCCCCAATAGATGCCCCCAATCATGTGCCAGTAATAAGAGCCCCCCCCCCCCACCATCTTGTGCCAGTAACAAGAGCCCCCCCATATCATGTGCCAGTAGCCAGAGCCCCCCCCCATATTATGTGCCCAGTAGCCAGAGCCCCATGTGCCAGTAACCAGAGGCCCCCCATCATGTGCCAGTAGCCAGAGCCCCATGTGCCAGTAACCAGAGGCCCCCCATCATGTGCCAGTAGCCAGAGGCCCCCCCATCATGTGCCAGTAGCCAGAGCCCCCGCATATCATGTGCCAGTAGCCAGAGCCCTCCCCTTATCATGTGCCAGTAGCCAGAGCCCCCCCCCCCATACCATGTGCCAGTAGCCAGAGGGCCCCCCCCATCATGTGCCAGAGCCCCCCTCATATCAGTAGCCGCCAGTATTGTACACATATAAAACAAAAAAAACACAAACTTGCCTCCATGTCAGCGATGCGATCAGGCCTCTTCCGGCCTGTGTCCCGCGCTGTACGGCTCAGGCGGCGCGGATGACGTCATTGCGCAGCCTGCACCGGCCTCTGATAGGCTACCGGCACTAGGCCGGCAGCCTATCAGAGGAACAGGGAAGGGACACACTCTCCCCTGCTCCTCCGCACAGCCCATCTGTATCGCTGTCCTGAGGACGGCAATACAGATGACTATGGAGATGAGCGCTTCCACAATGGAAGCGCTCATCTCCCTGTGTGACTGTCCGCCGATGCCGCCACAGGGGCCCATGAAAATATATTTAGTTGCGGGCCAGCGAGGGCCCCTAAGGACTTGGGGGCCCAGGGGGCAATTGCCACCCTTGCCTTAATGGAAGCGCCGGCCCTGCTTTTTCATGTCAACAAGACAGTAATATTGGCCTCTATGACATCCCACACACTGTGGAGCCTTAAAGGGGTTGTGCAAGAATGGGGAAAGGGGGTAGTTTTGGCAACCTCCCCTCCCATACACACACACACACACACACACTTGGACGAACTGTAAATGAAAGTAACTTGCATGCTTCCTGACCCCAGCTCCCTGCTCCTTCTCCTCCAGGCCTACAGTGCTCCCACTGGGTTCGAGGCAGTGACAGTCTTCCCTTACATGACAAATTGTCACATGACACAAGGGGATCCTGTCTTTGCTGTGGCCAGTGATTGGCTGCAGCAATGTCCAAACCGAATGATGACATTGAGGGAGCCCAGAGAGGTATCCCAGGCCTGGAGGAGCAGCGAGTGGTGAGCCAAAGCCAGATAGTAGGTAAGTCATCTTTCCTTTACAGGTCCAGCCAAGTGGACAGATGATTTCAACCAAAAAGCGGTTGAAATTTAACAATGAATGATCGTTTAGCCAACTCACATTGCCATCATCTGAAAATAAGTCAGCTGTGTTTGAATTTTTTACTCAATAGTCAGACGAAAGATCTTTCATTCAAGGAAAGATCATTTGTGGATAAAAGCTCTTTCTTTCAAAGAGTGTTCCCACAAAGATCATTCCTTCATCACTCAGTTTCATTAAACATGTATGGCAAGTTTAAATATGAACTAAAATGTGTATTATTGTGTCTACCAAACAATCGTTCACCAGATGATTGTTTGTTCAGGTGCTGGCTGTATATTGCCAGCTTTAGTGAAGAGAGAGTGTAGTGTCCCACTAGTAAGGGTGGGCACTACACGAAGGTTAACATGTCTATTGCATTAATGTGATGTTAAATGTTCATTTCCCTGTGTTATCTGGGTGTCAGGCCTGTTAGGGTGTAGTTCAGCCTCCTAGACGTAAGAGGGAGCTAGAGAGTCCTGAGTATATATAGGTAGGCCCAGACAGGGAAGGGTCAGTGTAGTCCAGGTGGCTAGAAGTGTACCCTGGTCAGCCTGAAGTTCTGAGTCTAAGATTAGCTCAGAAGAGTAACCCCAGAAGAAGAACTTTCCTCCTGGGAGAAACCTGCAGTTACCCTCAAGCCAAGCAGAGACAATGCAACCAGCCAAGATAAGTAAGCTGTTGGGCAGAGGAACTATAAAGTGAGAGTAAGGATTAATACGGGAGGAAGATTAATTGCCAAGGATAAAAGCAGCATTTAGGCATCCGGGCCTTGGGATAGAAAGCCAGACCGAAGTGAGAAGATACAGCTAGTCTGAGCGTGTGTATTGCTATTACCCTCAAAGTATCTTACAAGCTAATACCTGCCAACACTGAAATAAGCCTGCTTGTGAAGCACTTGATATAAGGGACTGCATTACCATCTTGTTGTACAAGTTGGACTGTTAGGCCCCTTTCACACGAGCGTGTATTCCGCGCGGATGCGATGCAGGAGGTGAATGCATTGCACCCGCACTGAATACCGACCCATTCATTTCTATGGGGCTGTGCACACGAGCGGTGATTTTCACGCATCACTTGTGCGTTGCGTGAAAATCGCAGCATGCTCCCTCTTTGTGCGTTTTTCAGTAACGCAGGCCCCATAGAAATAATGGGGTTGCGTGCAAATCGCAAGCATGCGCAAGCAAGTGCGGATGCGGTGCGATTTTCACGCACGGTTGCTAGGAGACGATCGGGATGGAGACCCGATCATTATTATTTCCCCTTATAACATGGTTATAAGGGAAAAACTAATAGCATTCCTGACTACAGAATGCATAGTAAAACAGCGCTGGAGGGGCTTAAAAAAAAATAAAAAAATAATTTAACTCACCCTTAATCCACTTGCTCGCGTAGCCGCCGGCATCTCCTTGTGTCTCCTTTGTTGAAGGACCTATGGTGAGCATTAAATACAGTTACAGGACCTTTGATGACGTCACTCCGGTATCACATGGTACGTCACATGATCTTTTACCATGGTGAATCATCATGGTAAAAGATCATGTGACGTACCATGTGATGACCGGAGTGACGTCATTAAAGGTCCTTTACCCAGGTCCTAAAGAAAGGAGACAGAAGCAGATGCCGGCTGCGCTATTCAAGTGGACTAAGGTGAGTTAAACATTTTTTTATTTTTTTTCTGTATTCAGAATGCTATTATTTTCCCTTATACCCATGTTTCTAAGGGAAAATAATTACCATTTACAGAACACCGATCCCAAGCCCGAACTTCTGTGAAGAAGTTCGGGTTTGGGTACCAAACATGCGCGATTTTTCTCACGCGCGTGCAAAACGCATTACAATGTTTTGCACTCGCGCGGAAAAATCGAGGGTGTTCCCGCAACGCACCCGCACATTTTTCCGCAACGCCCGTGTGAAAGAGGCCTTATAAGTAAAGCACGTTTGGTTCACTATACCACCTGTGTACCTCACTTATTGCTATTGAAAACCGGTGTGCCACCGTTACAGGCACTGGCGTCACGATCCTTAAAGGGACCTTGCCCCAGGCACTCAAAACACCTGCAACATCCAGGGCACTCATCCACCATCAGGCCTGGTCCCCTACATACAGAGTGTGCCCCAGATGAACTTTGTGTCAGCCTCTCCTTCACTGTCGCATGCCTGCCCAGGGTTCTCCTATGAACAGTGAGTAACCCTCGATTGCCCATAACCGTGGACCTCACAATCGCAATACCCCTGCAGGTCTGGCGTGCTGCAAGAGGATAGCAGGATAGGAGCCTGATAAGATGACAAGAAAGCATCTTTCTCTGATAATAGAAAAACGGGAAGAAAAAGCGCATCACTCCAGAATAAATCCAAGCATATTTATTCACCAGGGTCACGGTGCAACGTTTCAGCTGTTCATGTATGGAGCAACTGAAATGTTGCCTTGATGGACATTGGGTGAATAAAGAGAGCTTCCTTTCTACTAGTTTCTACTTTCTACTACTACTAGTTTTTGAAACATATGTGTTACAAAGTTTCCTTATATTCACGACTACTATTCATTTATGGGGAAAAATTTTTAACACAGTCTAGTTTGGTACATAAGGATTTTTTTTATCTCCGCATTTCAAAGGCCATAACTTTTTATTTTTTTGGCCGACATAGCCATATTAGGGATTGTTTTAAGTGGGACAAATTTTATTTTTTAATTGCACCATTTTAAAACTATTTTGGTGGACGATAGCATGAAAACGCCACAATTCTGCCATTGCTTATATGTTTGTTTTTTTACAATGGTTTTTGTTATGTCTACTGTTACTACTTTGTTTTTGCTTTTTTAAAGACTGCTTTGTGCTGCCATATTCTAGTTACTATATATATATATATATATATATATATACACACACACAGTATCTCACAAAAGTGAGTACACCCCTCACATTTGTGTAAATCTTTTATTAAATCCTAAAGATATGACACTTTGAATATAATGTAAAGTAGTCAATTGTAGTAACAGCTTGTATAACAGTGTAAATTAGGTGTGACCTCAAAATAACACAACACACAGCCATTAATGTCTAAACCACTGTCAACAAAAGTGCGTACATCCTAAGTGAAATGGCTAAAATTGTGCCCAAAGTGTCAATATTTTGTGTGGCCAGCATTATTCTTCAGCACTGCCTTAACTCTCTTGGGCATGGAGTTCACTAGAGCTTCACAGGTTACCACTAGAATCATTTTTCACTCCCTCATGACAACATCACGGAGCTAGTGGATGCTAGAGAACTTGCGCTCTTCCACCTTCAGTTTGAGGATGCCCCACAGATGCCCAATAGAATTTAGGTCTGGAGACATGCTTGGCCAGTCCAGCACCTTTAACCTTAGATTCTTTAGTAAGGCAGTGGTCGTCTTGGAGGTGTGTTTGGGGTCATTATACATTGGAATACTGCCCTGAACCAGTTTCCGAGGGGAGGGGATCATGCTCTGCTTCAGTATGTCACAGTACATGTTGGCATTCATGGTTCCCTCAATGACCTGTAGCTCCTCACAGCCAGCAGCATTCATGCAGCCCCAAACCATGACACTCCCACCACCATGCTTAACTATAGGCAAAACACACTTGCCTTTGTACTCCTCACCTGGTTGCCCACCACACACGCTTAACACCATCTGAGCCAAATAAAATTTCTTTGTCTCATCAGACCCACAGACATGGTTCCAGTAACCATGTCCTTAGTCTGCTTGTCTTCTGCAAACTGTTTGTGGGCTTTCTTGTGCATCATCCTTAGAAGAGGCTTTCTTCTGAGAAAACAGCCATGCAGACCAATTTGATGCAGTGTATGGCGTATAGTCTGAGCACTGACCCTCTAACCCCTTTAACCTCTGCCGCAATGCTAGCAGCATGTCTATTTTGAAAGACTACCTGTGGACAGGCCGGTGCAAGGATTTTTGCCGCCCTAGGCAAGATAAAAATTGCCGCCCCCCCCCCCCCCTTATCAGATGATCTGTGGATGACGCACTGTTATGGGGAGGATCTGTGGATGACGCACTGTTATGGGGGGATCTGTGGATGACGCACTGTTATGGGGGGGATCTGTGGATGACTCACTGTTATGGGGGGGATCTGTGGATGACTCACTGTTATGGGGGAAGGGGATCTGTGGATGACATTTATGTCATCCACAGATCCCCATAAGTGTCATCTACAGATCCCCCATCAGATGCATCAGTGTGGAGGGAGAGGAGGCGGAGACACTCATGGTGGGCCCAGTGCAGTGATTCTACTCTAATACTCTGGGTCCCGCCGCAGCTAAGTCCCATTCAATCCGAATGGGTCCACAATTACTGTACTGTACTTACTGTAGTTCCTTATGTATAGCTTTAAGACGGCGCAGACTGCAGCTCCCTCCTCATGCGCCGCCCTGGCCTGCTTATCTCACTTTATGAATGAACAGGCAGACGGGCAGGCGGCGCATGAGGAGGGAGCTGCGGCAGGCGGCGCATGATCGAGCGAGTGACTGTCTGCGCCAATATACTGCTATACATAAGGTACTACAGTAAGTACAGTACAGTAATTGCGGACCCATTCGGATTGAATGTACTCTAACAGCTGCGGGCATGGTGTATTAGAGTAGAGTCACTGCACCGGGCCCCGCCATGAGTTTCCCCACCTCCTCCCTCCACACTGATACTTCGCTGGCCGCGCTGTGCAGCATAGCGGCCAGCGAAGTATCCCAATCCGCTTTATAAGACGCACGGCCATTTTCCCCCCACTTTTGGGGGGAAAAAGTGCGTCTTATAAGGCAAAAAATACAGTAAAATAATAAACATATTGCATTGTCTACTGACTACTTACCAGTCCAGGACAATAAGATGAGCTGGTCTCTGGCTGCAGTCTGGCTCTTGGTCGGGCTCTGGGGACTGGAGACAAACACGGTACGTACACCATTCAGGAATGTCGCCCTGGCTGGGGTCCTGGGGAAGAAGAAAGCAGCTGCACCTGCAGGCTGCACTCCAATCCAGGCAGGTAGGAGGCTAGGAGCCCACTTCTAGTTCTGTCCCAGAAGGCACAGGCACTGCACGACTGCACTGCCGCACTGGGGGTCGGGGGAGGCAAATTGCTGGTGGTGGGCCACTGTGGCTCTGGCTGGCTGCTGGGCTGCTGAGTGTGCGGCCTTGCCGCCTTCTCTTCTTCCTCCTTCGCTCCACCCCTCATTAGCTCCAAGTCAGCAGAGCTCCGCCTCCGCTCCACCCTCTGCACTGCAGCCTGAAGCCAGGTAAGCCGGCATAAGCTAGCAGCAGTTAGAACTTAGAATAGTCACTCAGAGTCAGGACGTCAGACCCCCCCCCCCCCCCCCCCCCCCCCCCCCCGCCCCCACGGCTTTACTGAGGCAGCAGCGCTCAGTCACAGACTGTCACAGTCAGGAGTCAGCAGGCGCCGGCTCAGCCCAGTGCTGCGCAGTGCGCAGCCTGCTGCCTGTGTGCGCGGCCTGTCTGACATGTGCCGCCCGCCGCCGCGGCCCGCCGGGATTCTTTAGAGCGCTCAGCCGCTCTGGCGGCGCAGCATGAGGGGCGCCGCCGGCCGCCACTGTTATGTTAGTTCTAACCAACTTCTTTTTTTTTTAAATCGCGGCGGGCGCCCCCTGCTATGTGGCGCCCTAGGCGACTGCCTAGTTCGCCTTACTGGTGGCGCCGGCCCTGCCTGTGGATATGACGCTGAGCATGTTCACTCAACTTCTTTGGTCGACCATGGCGAGGCCTGTTCTGAGTCGAACCTGTCTTGTTAAACCACTGTATGGTCTTGGCCATCGTGCTGCAGCTCAGTTTCAGGGTGTTGGCAGTCTTCTTATAACCTAGGCCAGTGGGGCGAACCTATGGCACAGGTGCCTGAGGCGGCACTCAGAGCCCTCTCTATGGGCACCCCATGCCCGGAAAAAGTGTATGGTGTACCAATTATGCCTTAGACTTTTCCTGCCATTCATCAGTGCTGGGCGCACAACACAGGCAGCACATTGAATGTAGGCAGGCTATTATAGCTAAAGTACATGAAGTACATGGAAGACATACTATATTGGACTGTTCAGGTTAATTTGCCGTGTTGGCACTTTGCGATAAATAAGCGGGTTTTTGGGTTGCAGTTTGGGCACTCGGTCTGTAAAAGTTTTGCCCATAACTGACCTAGGCCATCATTATGTAGAGCAACAATTCTTTTTTAGATACTCAGAGTTCTTTGCCATGAGGTGCCATATTGAACTTCCAGTGACAGTAGGAGAAAGTGTGAGAGTGATAACCCCAAATTAACACACCTGCTCCAATTACCACCCGAGACCTTCTAACACTAACGAGTCACATGACATCAGGGAGGGGAAAATGGATAATTGGGCACAATTTTGCCATTTTCACTTAGGGGTTGCCAGTGGTTTAGACATTATGTAATGACCGACGACACGCACAGGGAGGAAAACAGGGAAAGCCCTGCCCAAGGGAGAGGGAAAGGTGGTGACCCCCTAACTCACCTTGCGGCTGGCACCTGACTGCCCTGACGTCCCTAGACGGGTTCCTCACCCGTGCGGCGATCACGTGCCTAAACCCTGGCTTTCCCTAATATGAGCCCTGGATAGTGAACAGGCCGGTGGGATCGCTAGTCCACACCACTATCACTAAGAGGGAAACACCAGGGAGAGGACAGACAAAACATACAAAACACATACACCCAGGTGGGCGACCACAATAAACCAAAAAGGTCCAACAGGGATCTGGAGGGTAGCGTACTGGACCAACTACCAGCGAACGCAGCAACACAGCTCCAGAAGGTCAGAATAGATGTCCAGGCAGGAAGCTCTATCTCTGGCAACCAGAGAAGTGTGAGAGAGAAATATAAGGAGGTCTGGGAGTGCTGGACAAGGAACAGCTGAGGAGAAGGAGCTACGGATCCCTGAGTGAGCCAAAAGGGTTTGCTAAGCAAACCCAGAAATCTACCATAAGGAAAACAGCCCTATCTTAAATAGAGCGTGCAGCCAACCGCTGCGACTTCCTGACCCCGGGTATAACGGAGTCAGGCGTGGTCCTCGACACCCTCGTGACAGTACCCCCCCTCTCTACGAGGGGCCTCCGGACACTCAGGACCAGGTCTCTCAGGATGAGAGGCATGAAAAACCCAAACTAACCTGTCGGCGTTTACCTCAGACGCAGGAACCCACATTCTTTCCTCGGGACCGTAACCTCTCCAATGCACCAGATATTGAAGAGAGCGGCGGACCCGACGAGAATTAACAATTTTGGATATCTGAAATTCTAGGTTACCATCCACGACAACAGGAGGGGGTGGCAGCGGTGATGGTTCTAGAGGTGGAACATATTTTTTGAGTAACGACTTATGAAAAACATTATGAATTTTAAAAGTCTGAGGTAACTCCAGGCGAAAAGCCACGGGGTTGATGATGGCTACAATTTTGTAAGTGCCAATAAACCTAGGACCCAGTTTCCAAGAGGGAACCTTCAATTTAATATTCCTAGTAGACAACCACACATAGTCATTCACTCCTAGGTCCGGACCTGGCGACCGTCTCTTATCAGCCATGCATTTGTATTTACCTCCCATATTTTTCAAGTTAGCTTGCACCTTCTGCCATACCGATGAAAGAGATGACGAAAACCGTTCCTCTTCGGGAACCCCAGAAGACCCCCCCTCTTTGAAAGTACAGAATTGGGGATGAAAACCATATGCACCAAGAAATGGTGACTTGCCAGTGGATTCATGACGACGATTATTTATGGCAAACTCAGCTAACGGTAATATGATGACCACAACTCTTGGTTTTCAGACACAAAACATCTTAGATATGTCTCAAGGTTTTGGTTGGTACGCTCAGTCTGTCCATTCGACTGAGGATGGAAAGCAGAGGAAAAGGACAAGTGTACCCCCAAACGAGAACAAAAAGCTTTCCAAAATTTAGAAATAAACTGGGTACCCCGATCCGAAACAACATCGGAGGGGACCCCGTGAAGCTTCACGATTTCACTGACGAATACCTGAGCAAGAGTCTTAGCATTAGGTAGTGCGGGGGTAACGCAATGAAGTGTACCATTTTGCTAAACCTGTCCACTACTACCAAAATAACTGTTTTACCCGCAGACAAAGGTAAGTCAGTGATAAAATCCATTGACAGATGTGTCCACGGTCTATTGGGAATGACGAGTGGTAATAGAGACCCTGCAGGACGTGTATGTGAAACTTTTGCGCGCGCACAGGTAGAACAAGAAGACACAAAATCCAATACATCCTGACGCAACCTTGGCCACCAAAAACGACGAGACAATAGTTCCAAGGTTGCTTTACTACCCGGGTGCCCAGCAAGTGCCGAATTATGATGTTCCTTTAATAATTCGAAACGTAAGTTCAACGGTACAAACAATTTCTCTGAGGGGCAAGAGACCGGGGCGTCCCCCTGGGCCTCTAACACCTTCCCCTCCAAAACAGTGTACCGCAGAAACAACCACTCCTCTTTGAAGAATGGGTACCGGATCACTCACATTACCCCCTCCAGGGAAACAACGAGATAGTGCATCAGCCTTGGTGTTCTTTGCCCCAGGACGATAGGTAATCACAAAGTTAAAACCTGGTAAAAAAATAGCGACCACCTAGCCTGTCTAGGGGTGAGACGCTTAGCTGATTCGAGGTACAGAAGATTTTTGTGGTCCGTAATCACAGTGACGGGGTGGACTGCCCCCTCTAAGAAATGACGCCACTCCTCAAACGCAAGTTTAATAGCTAATAGTTCCCTATTGCCAATATCGTAGTTCTTTTCTGCTGCAGATAGTTTTTTAGAAAAGAAAGCACAAGGACGCCATTTGCCAGGAGACGGACCCTGAGACAGCACCGCCCCCACTCCCACCTCTGACGCATCGACTTCAACAATAAAAGGCTGAGAGACATCAGGTTGGGACCAGTACAGGTGCTGAGGTAAACCTCTCTTTTAGAGAGGAAAAAGCAACTTTAGCGGCGTCAGACCATTTAGAAAAATCAGTCCCCTTCCTAGTCACTGTCAGTAAGCGGTTTTACAATAAGTGAATAATTTTTAATGAATTTCCTATAGAAATTCGCGAAGCCCAAGAACCGTTGTAGTGCTTTGAGGTTCTCAGGAAGATCCCAATCTAAAATTGCCTGGACCTTCCTAGGATCCCATACGGAAACCTGACGCAGATAAAAAATAACCCAGGAATTGTATCTCCTGAACGGCGAAGACACATTTTTCAATTTTAGCATATAATTAATTCGTCCGTAGGACCTGCAGTACTTGTCTGACATGCACCTCATGTGTTTTCAGATCGGACGAATAAATTAAAATATCATCTAGGTATATTACCACAAACCTGCCGATTAGATGACTAAAAATGTCATTAACAAAATGTTGAAAGACGGCAGGAGCATTGGTCAGACCGAAAGGCATAACTAGATTTTCATAATGCCCCTCAGGGGTGTTAAACGCTGTCTTCCACTCATCCCCCTCCTTAATACGAATCAGATTGTAGGCACCCCTAAGATAAAGTTTGGAGAACCACCTAGCACCCGCAATCTGATTAAACAGGTCAGGAATGAGAGGAAGAGGGTATGGGTCTCGGATGGTTATCTGATTTAATTCGCGAAAATCTAAGCAAGGACGCAGGCCCCCATCTTTCTTTTTAACGAAGAAAAACCCTGCAGCCACGGGTGAAGAAGAGGGTCTGATGTGTCCCTTAGCCAAGCTCTCGGAGATATAATCTTTCATGGCTTGTCTCTCTGGGCCCGAAAGATTATATAACCTGGTCTTGGGTAATTTTGCGCCGGGAATAAGGTTAACCGGGCAATCATAAGGACGATGAGGTGGTAACTTCTGACAACCCTTTTCAGAAAAAACATCCTCAAAGTCCGAAATAAATGTAGGTAGGGTAGTTATGGAGGCGACTAAGCAATTGCTATTTAAGCAATTTTCTCTGCACTGCTCACTCCACTCCAATATCTCCCTGGCCTGCCAATCCACCACTGGATTGTGCGCTACCAACCAGGGAAGACCCAGCACTACCGGAGTGGGAAGCCCCTCCAGAACATAACCTGAAAGCATCTCGTTATGGTGGTCCCCTACCCGAAGGTGTAAATTATGAACAATGTGCGTGAGGTTTCTCTGAGACAGGGGAGCAGAATCAATAGCGAATATGGGAAAGGGTCTCTGTAAAGTACAGAGAGACAAACCCAAAGTGCGGGCAAAATGGGCATCTATCAAATTTACCCCTGCTCCACTGTCTAGAAAGAAAGAAATAGTCTCCGTCTTATCACCAAAAATAATAACCGCTGGCAACACAAATTGCGATGTACGTATGGAGGAAACGTATACCCCCCGGCTGACATCCTCCACACAGCCTGGGGTTAGTAGTTTTTCCGACGGTCTTTTGTTTCTGAGGAAAGAAGGACAGACATTAATGAAATGACCCCTCTCCCCACAAAAAAAACAAACCCCACGCCTACGGCGAGCCTCAGGAGGACGGACCTGACGAGTAGTTCCTCCTAGCTGCATAGGCTCGTCTAAGTCCGTACAGACTAACTGCTGCTTGGGAGGGTTTACCAATTGCTCCGGTTTTTTCAACCTGACCCTAAGGCGTCTATCTATTCGGATAGAAAGGGACATAACCGCATCAAGGGAAAAGGGGGTCTCATATAATGCAAGCGCATCCTTAACCCTTTCGGATAACCCAGAGCAGAACTGACTCCTGAGAGCCGGGTCGTTCCATTGGGTATCCGTAGCCCACCTACGGAATTCAGAGCAATACTCCTCTACCGGCCGCTCTCCTTGTAAGAGTCTCCGTAATCTTGATTCAGCCAGGGCGACTCGGTCAGGGTCATCATATATGAGACCCAAGGCCCCAAAAAACTCATCCACTGACCGAAGAGCCTGGGAATCAGTAGGTAAAGAGAACGCCCAGGACTGCGGATCCCCCTGCAGCAGGGAAATAACAACCCCCACCCGCTGATCTTCATTACCAGAGGAGTAAGGGCGCAGTTTAAAATATAACTTACAGGCCTCACGGAATGTCAAAAACTTGTCCCTTCCCCCAGAAAATCTGTCAGGGAGAGGGACCTTGGGTTCCGCAACAACCTGGTTACCAGTAGCAACCGCTGGGCTTGCAGTCAGTTGTAATTGCTGCTGTTGCTGGAGGACCGACGCCTTCAATCCTACCACCTCGAAAGACAGGCCATGAAATTGTTTGGACAGAGCAGCAATTTGATCCATACTGGATTCTAAGTAGGTAAAAAAAAATTTTTTTTTTTTTTTTTTTTTTTTTACCTACACAAAATAAAGGCCAGAGATAATGTAATGACCGACGACACGCACAGGGAGGAAAACAGGGAAAGCCCTGCCCAAGGGAGAGGGAAAGGTGGTGACCCCTAACTCACCTTGCGGCTGGCACCTGACTGCCCTGACGTCCCTAGACGGGTTCCTCACCCGTGCGGCGATCACGTGCCTAAACCCTGGCTTTCCCTAATATGAGCCCTGGATAGTGAACAGGCCGGTGGGATCGCTAGTCCACACCACTAAGAGGGAAACACCAGGGAGAGGACAGACAAAACATACAAACACATACACCCAGGTGGGCGACCACAATAAACCAAAAAGGTCCAACAGGGATCTGGAGGGTAGCGTACTGGACCAACTACCAGCGAACGCAGCAACACAGCTCCAGAAGGTCAGAATAGATGTCCAGGCAGGAAGCTCTATCTCTGGCAACCAGAGAAGTGTGAGAGAGAAATATAAGGAGGTCTGGGAGTGCTGGACAAGGAACAGCTGAGGAGAAGGAGCTACGGATCCCTGAGTGAGCCAAAAGGGTTTGCTAAGCAAACCCAGAAAGCTACCATAAGGAAAACAGCCCTATCTTAAATAGTGCGTGCAGCCAACCGCTGCGACTTCCTGACCCCGGGTATAACGGAGTCAGGCGTGGTCCTCGACACCCTCGTGACACATTAATGGCTGTGTGTTGAGTTATTTTGAGGGTACACCAAATTTACAGCAATATAATAGTACAGCACTGAGCATTAAGCGGTTTATGAGGACACGTGATGTCACTACATATCTTAGTGCCCTACTGGTCATGCATCCGCTCATATATCTAGTAATGACATCAGCCTGTGGGCCCTGTGATCTAATGTTCATAGTATGACTACCCGTTATACAGTGCACAAAGAAGTGATACCACACCTCGGGTACTGGCCACCCCTGGCCTTGGAGCTTTCTGGCACATTTGTATCTTGGTATTCAATTTATAGGGGCAGTAACCCTTCTCAGGTCATTGTCAATATGCCCCAATCTGTGATATCATCACCCATTCTAAGACCGTGAAAAAGACTGACAGTGCCCATTATGACATCACCAATTTTGTGATGACATCACCTCTGTGACATTGCCACATGAACTAGTTTCCTACAAAGGACCCCTATCCCATGTCCCAGATAATCGCCTAAAAACATAATCAGCAATTATGCCACCAAAGCAGTGATGTTGGACCCACTATGTCATGTTCAGAATGTCATAACTCATTATGGTGTCCTAAAGGGAATGCATCATGGCTCTGGCATCCAACACTTTATAATTATAGAGTTGTACAGTGTTTACATAATGGACTATACTGCACAGCTGTAATAGTAGTAACAGGGACAGAAAGGTAGCAATCTTAACCAGTTCTGGCACTGCAGGTGGCTCAAAGTCCCCTTTGACATATTCATACACTGTATGGACAAAAATACTGGAGCACCAACACATTACACCAACAGGAGATTTTATGAGATCCCATTCTAAATGCATAGGCTTTAATATGGACTTGGTATCCTCTTTGCAGCTCATACAGTTTCCACTTTTCTGAGAAGCTTTCTACAAGATTTTGGATTATGCCTATGGGAATTTTTGCCTGTTCATGCATAAAATCATTTGTAAATCCCCTGGACTTCACTTTTATCCCTGTACATGGTTCTGGGCTTCACTGCAGGGTAACCATCAGGTTGCTACCTCTAGAAGTAGTCTATTTTCAGTAACAACAGGCAGGTCAAGAGATACCGGTGCATGGTGCCAAGGAGACAGGCTAGTGTGTAGTCAGTTAACAGGTCAAGGTCAGGGTAGGCAGAGTTTGTTCAGTCCAGTAAACAGGCAATAAATTAGGACACGCGGCTCCGGTCATTACAGGGGGTATAAGTCAGGTTAGGCAACAGAGGATCAAATCTGGTAAACAGGCAGGGAGGTGGAGCACAGAAATCAGAATAGAAAGACAGCGCACCTTTGCAAGGATTAGGGAACCTATTGCTCAGGCACCCTCCTATAACCCATGAGAAGCAGCCATTGGCCTGGAATTATTTAGGATGCATGTGCTAACCCTGTAAGCACCATAGAGGGGACTCTTATTTCCTAGAAGTAAAGTTAACTGTAGGTTGGAAGTGGGAGGCGAGGTTGGCCTTATGTGGATAGGGAAAAGTTTGGCAGCCATGCCTGCTGTGCAGAAGGAGAGAGAAGATGGAGGAAATGGATTGCTGTTGCAAATACTAAACCATGAGTGTTCCAGCTGCCATGCCCACCAGGAGGTGGGAGATGCCAGTGGGCAAGGACTGCCAGTGCTACACATTCTTGTTGATTCCAAATGTGTTTAATGGGGATTGATGTCAGGGCTGTATGTGGGCCAGTCAAGTTCTTCCACTGCAAACTCACCCAACTATGCCTTTTTAGACCTTGCTTTGTGCACTGGGGCACTACCATGCTGGAACAGAATAAGGCCTTCCTCAAACTGTTCCCACAAAGTTGTAAGCATACAGTTGTTCAAAATATCTTAGTAGCACTAAGATTTCCCTTCACCTAGGCCAACCCCTGTACAATCCCATAGCATTATTCCTCCTCCACTAAACTTTACAGCTGGCACAATGCAACCAGTCAGGTAATGTGCTTCTGGCATTCATCAAACCCAGACTCGTCCATTAGACTGCCAGACAGAGAAGTTTTGTAACTCCACAGAACACATTTTCACAGCTCCACACCACTTTACACCACTCCATCTGACATTTGTCATTATGCTTGGTGATGTAAGGCTTGCATGCAGCTGTTCGGCTATGGAAACCCATGTGCTGATGTTAGCGTACAGCGCTCGGCTATCTCTGGCACTCCCAAAGAAATGAACGGAGCGGCCGCACACATGGGCGACCAGCCACTCTGGTCATTTTAGGGGAGCAGCAAGGGACATGCAGGGGGTACGGGGCCCCCGATCTCATGATCATTGGGGTCCCAGCGGTAGGACCCCCACCGATCTGATAGTTATCCTCTATCCTGTGGATAGGGGATAACTTGTACCTACAAGAATACCCCTTTAAGCGGTGGCCTGTCACTAGCTGATCAGTGGGAAGTCAACGGGAAACACCTGAATTTTATTATTGATATGTAACCCAATACTTATTGAGCCCAGCAGTTTCAAAAGCCTTTTCTCTGAGTAGTCACATGAACTGTCTATAGTACAATGCTGTGTACAAGTAGTACCATGCCAGTACGTGTCATACAGTGCCAGATATGCATATGTCAGATACAGTATACAGTACTTACCAATGTGCTCCTTTTATTTGCAATATAATAGTGAAGTGTTTGCCATCCAGTCATCATGTTGTCTGCTTTCAAAGTCCACCCCGTAATACTAGCTCAATAAATTGTCAGTCAATAAAATCTAATTTCTAGATCATGAATAGTGTTGTGTGAATATATAATGCATGAATAAATTAAATACATACAGTATATAAACCACTTCGGTGGTGTAGCTAGAAACATATTTTTGAATGGGGCCCCCCTCCCCCAGTAATTTTTTCGCAACCCCTTCCATTCATGCCGCCCCCATCCTGTGGCTAGTAAAGATCGCTCTCTCAGACCAGGGCCTCCTCCTCCTGGATGGGCCCCTTTGGGGTCAGGGCCCCAAAGCAGCCGCTTCCCCTGCTTCCCCTATAGTTACGCCCCTGAACCACTTTAAAAAGTAACTTGATTATTATCTCCTCCTGTCATCTCTAGGAATGCATCTCATTATTTCTGTATTTAGAAAAATGGCTTTCAATATGTGGAAAGATCAACTATGTTGTTGACCACAGTAGTTAGTTATTAAAGGGGTTGTGCCAATCAGGTATGCTATTGGGTTTCAGTATGCTATTGTGATATCACAAACCGACAAACCACGGGGGAAAAAACTGTCCCTTTATTTGCCATGGCTATCTCTGTGCACCTCCTGACTGTGATGATTGGACCTAACTACAGGTGCATTCACGCTGCTCATTCATAGTCTATACTGCACTGTCTACAAGTCACTTGCCCCCTTCAAGACCCCCATACGTGTCATTCCATCCCCATTGTCTGCACTGCTTGACAGCTGTTCCCCTCCCTATGAATCCCCAGTCCCTCTATATATATACCGTAATTACTCCCGTATACGCGCCACCGCCTGTCCCTACAGCTGCTGTACACTGACTCTCCTGACTCAGTGCCCGGCTATAACGCTCTGAGCTTCAGCACCAGCAGTTCTTGGACTGCGGCGGCATGACACACCCACCTGGGCGCCTATTGGTTCCAGTATTAGCCTATCATACTCCACTTTTTTTCTAACACCCTCCCGCTCTTTACCATTGGCTGGATAGGGAGTAACATCTGCATCCACCAATCAGCGTTGGAGAAGGCGCTTGGAAGGCCCCCGCTTATTAATGAAAAACCCGTTATGTATAAAGCAAGCTTTATTAGAAGAAGCAATGATAAGAGGGACGTGATAACCATGTCTGAGCCGGAGGCCACCGGCTGTGACAAAAAATGGAGGACTTCTGGTTCGGCGTCCTAGCATTGCGCCAGACGGACTGTCCGGCCTAAAACCGGACGTCTGGCCACCCTAGTTGTCTCATCTGAGACAATGGGGGCATATTGCACCTATATCGAGAACGGAGTGGGGAAAGTGGTGGCTGGAGGACCCCAGGTTGGAGCTGGGCCTGTACATCCTGCACACTCGTATGTTGCTGAAGCTGTATTCAAGCTGGTCCCATAAGTGCTTGATTGGCGATAAATATGGTGACTGGTAAGGCCTAGTAAGTGTTGCAATATGGCAGAGACATTCCTGGTAAAACCTTGCTGTGTGTTGTGAGGAGTATTTTGCTGAAAAATGCCAGTTATAAGACCTGCCATGAGAGGCACCATATGTGGCTGCAGGATGTCCTGCATATACGGATGTAGCAGGGTTAACACTCATGCTTTATGAGACATGTTATTTAAACTAAATGCAACTAAATGCGTTAAGCAATTGCTTTTCAGTGGCTTTTGTTTCAAGATAATGCGATGAGTTAAGAAATTTGAGTTGAGAGTGTGTGTGTTACCCCTGCTACATCTGTATCACTACTAAGGGTTACTGACTATGTTACGTAATGGCTAGCGTTGAACTCAAATATTCAACTTGCGATTTTTAATCGTGAATATCGCCACTTTGAGAATTCACAAAGATTTAGAATATAGTGCTATATATTCGTATTCTCGAATATTCTTTCTTTGTGGGCCAATGAGAAGGCTGCGATATCTTGTCAGAGCTTAGCAACATCCCTAGCAACCAATAGGAAAGTTGCCTACCCCTCACTATATAAGAAACTCCCCAGCAGCCATTTTCTGCTGTTTTTGCAGATCTGAGAGAGACAGCAGTGTCATTGCTGTGCTCTGTGCTTTACTGTGTCATTACATTAGATAGTTAGCTTATATATAACATACAGATGGTAGATAGTCAGTGTAGGTTATATCCTGTTATAGTGCAGGGTGTTAGGTTCTGCTGTCCATACATACATGCTACAGACATACGGGGAGATATATCAAACTGGTGTAAAGTAGAACTGGCTTAGTTGCCTATAGCAACCAATCAGATTCCACCTTTCATTTTCCAAAGGAGCTGTGAAAAATGAAAGGTGGAAACTGGTTGGTTGCTATGGGCAACTAAGCCAGTTCTACTTTACACCAGTTTGATAAATCTCCCCCATAGTGCTGTGATGTCACAACAATACATTGTGCACCAATCAGTAATATGTAGTCAGACCTGCATCATTAATTGCCGATTTGCGCAAGCGCAAATATATTGGAGCACTCTATCTGCATATAAAGCTTTTGTAATGTTCTGCCGTGCTAACCATTTTCTCCAGTCTCAGGAAACTTCTAGCAGCTTAGAAAATGTAGCAACAGTGACCCACGCCTGTATTGTGCGCGCAATACGCGCATATTACATTGCCGATTTTCGCAATCAAAAAAATTATCACGAATTCGGGATATATGATGAATATTCGCCCAAATATTCACAAAATATTGCAAATTCGAATTTTGCCCCTGCCGCTCATTACTAGTCATGGCTTCCCAGATCATCATACCAGCTGGGGCAGTGTGTAGCTCCACAGCAAAGGAAAATTAAAGTGTTTACCACAAGGCCTTCATACTCAAACCTGACCATTTTCTGATCCCAAATAGGACCTGAATTTGATGCTAAAGATGATACTATTCCAGCCTGTAGTTGTCCAGGTTTCTCGTTCATGACACCAATGCAAATGAAGGTGATGATGGCTGGCTGTCAATGGCAGGACATGTAATGGGCGCCATGACACCAAACTTCCTTTTGCTAAGCGCCTGGAAATAGTCCAGATAGGGACTGGGCTATGTAATGAAGGCGGCGCCTGTGTCTGGATGTGGATAACGAAACTATGGGAACTGCTCATGCTTGTTGTCGAATCAAACGATCCGCTCTACTGGTGGTCTGTCTGGGCTGTCCAGAGCCTGTTCACTGTGATGCTCCCACTCACAAAGTGTGTCAACTGGTCAAAGTATCTTCAAATGTGTCATAGAGACATGTCTAGTGGTCAAGCATCTTTCTCCAAGAGGTACACTACCCAAAAGTAGTCTCTGAGAGCCTTATTATAGGTCAGCGAGGAAGCACTTTTATGCCTCTTGTGGCAAGACCCAGTGTCCAAACAGACCACACCTCTAATAATTTACATATCTCCTGAGACATAACTGCACTCCAAATTTTGCAGTTATCCAACATTTCTGTCTGGGTGCACACTTTTTTGTCAATGCATGTATTTATTCACACATTTTTGTTTTGCCACTGACAAGTGGAAAAACAACAGGGGCATGTACTACTTTGGTCCATGCTGTGGACCAAACACATCCGTAAAGGGTTTCTGTCATCAGAAAAATCGTTATGCATCTGGCTGACATTAGCGATGTGCTAATGTCAGTGGAACATAACTGTATGATTTTTAACTCCCTGCCTGCCGCCGTTCCCTCAAAATAAAGACTTTTATAATATGCTAATGAGCCTCTAGGTGCTACTGGGGCGTTGCTGCAGCACCTAGAGGCTCTGTTCTCTCACCCTTTGGCACGCACGCCCATGTCCAGTTGATTGACGTCCTAGTTCTCCTCTATGCCTGCGGCGTCCTGTTTAGTATTCGTCGCCGGCGCAGTGAGTGAAGCCGGCAGCAGGAGAGCGTCCTTCACTCACTACGCCGAATACTAAATGGGACGGCGCATGCGCGGGATTTTACAGGCACAGAGGAGAACTAGGACGTCAATCAACTGGACATGGGCGTGCCAAAGGGTGAGAAGACGGAGCCTCTAGGTGCTGCAGCAACGCCCCAGTAGCACCTAGGGCTCATTAACATATTATAAAAGTCTTTATTTTGAGGCAGGGGCGGACACAGACAGCAGAAGGCCCCTGTGCAAAGAATGTGCCTAGCCCCCCCCCCCCCCCTCCCCTCTCAAGCCAAATTCTCAACATAACCTATTCTGTCCTAACATTACTTATAGCAATACAAAACATAAAGGTTAAGGCTACTTTCACACCTGCGGCACTACGCTCCGGCCACCTGATCCGTCAGAGAATGCATGGAATTAGCCGGACACAAACTCAGGCATGTAGCGGTTTGTGTCCCGCTGATTCTCTGCATTTTTGCCAGATTGTGGCCGATCTCTGCCAGACCCCATTATAGTTCATGTGGCCGGCGGACATTCTGTCTGCATTCAGCAGTGCTGGAGCATTCCGGCAGGCTGTTCTCTGCTGAAAGAGCCTGCCTACCAGAATCACTAACTCAGATGTGAAGGTAGCCTAATAACAGGTCCACATACAGTACAGACCAAAAGTTTGGACACACCTTCTCATTCAAAGAGTTTTCTTTATTTTCATGACTATGAAGGCATCAAAACTATGAATTAACACATGTGGAATTCTATACATAACAAACAAGTGTGAAACAACTGAAAATATGTCATATTCTAGGTTCTTCAAAGTAGCCACCTTTTGCTTTGATTACTGCTTTGCACACTCTTGGCATTCTCTTGATGAGCTTCAAGAGGTAGTCCCCTGAAATGGTCTTCCAACAGTCTTGAAGGAGTTCCCAGAGATGCTTAGCACTTGTTGGCCCTTTTGCCTTCACTCTGCGGTCCAGCTCACCCCAGACCATCTCGATTGGGTTCAGGTCCGGTGACTGTGGAGGCCAGGTCATCTGGCGCAGCACCCAATCACTCTCCTTCATGGTCAAATAGCCCTTACTTTCAAAGTTTTCCCAATTTTTCGGCTGACTGACTGACATTCATTTCTTAAAGTAATGATGGCCACTCGTTTTTCTTTACTTAGCTGCTTTTTTCTTGCCATAATACAAATTCTAACAGTCTATTCAGTAGGACTATCAGCTGTGTATCCACCTGACTTCTCCTCAACGCAACTGATGGTCCCAACCCCATTTATAAGGCAAGAAATCCCACTTATTAAACCTGACAGGGCACACCTGTGAAGTGAAAACCATTTCAGGGGTCTACCTCTTGAAGCTCATCAAGAGTGTGCAAAGCAGTAATCAAAGCAAAAGGTGACTACTTTGAAGAACCTAGAATATGACATATTTTCAGTTGTTTCACACTTGTTTGTTATGTATATAATTCCACATGTGTTAATTCATAGTTTTGATGCCTTCAGTGTGAATCTACAATTCATAGTCATGAAAATAAAGAAAACTCTTTGAATGAGAAGGTGTGTCCAAACTTTTGGTCTGTACTGTACCTCTTACATCCAGGGACATCTTCGTTGATGTAGATGTTCTCTGTCCTCATCTTCTCGTTTCAGACCACACCGCCATGATGATTTCTTTCAGTCATCTCTTCTTTCTGCAGAGTTTGACAGACAGACATCTTAGTTTCCTAGTTTTCCATCATCCTCCCCTCTAATACTGTGCCTGCTGTGCTCCCTATACAAGTTACACACAGATAGTTCCCCTTAAATAATTACTGGCACACAGTGTCCTAAAAAATAACTGCGCCCAGGAAACAGTGTCCCTGACACTAATAGTGTAAAAATAATGTTCCCCAAAAATAAGTGTGCTAAGCTGATACCGTGCCAGGGTGCCCCCACAGTAACAGTGCTCCCCAAAGTCCCACCAATAGAAATAATTATCTACCAGACAACACGTAGTAGTAATAGTGCCCCTACAGTAATAATGACCCTACTGTGTCCCAGAAGTAATAATGCTCCCATAGTGCTCACACTAGTATTCAAGTTCTTCATAGTCCCTCAACTGTAATAAAGCCCACCATAATGCCCCCAGTAATAATAATTCTCTTTATAATGTGTAACAGTAGAAAAATGCCCCCTTATAATGTGCGCCAGTACATAAAAGTGCCCTGTTGTGTGGCAGTATAAAAAATGCCTCCTCTTAGTGCCCCCTGTAGAGTCAATGTCCCCATAGTACCCTCATAATGTGTGCCAATGCCCCCTACTGTTTGTCCAAAAAACCCTCTTAGTGCCCCCAGTTGAGCCAAGGTCCCCATAGTGCCCTATAATTTGTGCCAGTATAAAATACTCCTATATCATGCGCCTCCCCTTGTCCCCATGGTGCCTGACAATGTGTCAGTATAAAATGCCCCCATAATGTGTGCCAGTATATAAGATAGGGTCACCAGTAGATGCCCCCATAGAGCTCCCCTCTTCTCCATAGTGCCCATGTGTGCTAGCATATAAGATAGGGCCCCCATAGGGTTGCTCCCCTCCATAGTGCCCCCCATGTCTTTCAATATATGATAGAGCCCCAGAAGATGACCCCATAGTGCTCCTCTCCCCCCTTCTCCATAGTGCCCCCATGTGTGCCAGTATATAACATAAGGTCCCCATAGTGCTCCTCCCCCTCCATAGTGCCCCCCATGTGTGCCAGTATATAAAATAGGGCCCCAATAGTACTCCCCCCTCCATAATGGCCCCAATATTTGTCAGTATTTAAAATAGGGCCACCTATAGTGCTCCTCCCCTCCATAGTGCCCCCCATGTGTGCCAGTTTATAAAATAGGGCCCCAATAGTACTCCTCCCTCCATAGTGCCCCCATGTGTGTCAGTATTTAAAATAGGGCCCCTCATAGTTCTCCTCCCCCTCCATAGTGCCCCCCATGTGTGCCAGTATATAAAATAGGGCCCAATAGTACTCCCCCCTCCATAGTGCCCCCCATGTGTGTCAGTATTTAAAATAGGGCCCCCATAGTGCTCCTCCTCCTCCATAGTGCCCCCCATGTGTGCCAGTACATAAGATAGGGCCCCCAGTTACCAGTAGATGCCCCCATGAGTGCCAGATAGGGCCCTTAGTAAAGTGTAAATCAAAAAATAAAATAAACTCACATACTTACCTCCTTGCCACTTTCAGCTATGCAGGCCTCTTCCGACCTGTGTCCCGCGCTGTATGGCTCAGGCGGCGTGATGACGTCATCGCGCCGCCCTCTGATAGGTTGCAGGCCTAGTGCGAGGACTGGGGAAGGGAGACACCTCTCCCCTGCCCCGTCGCAGCATCCATCCGTATCGCTGTCCTAAGGACAGCGATACAGATTAATAGAGATGAGCGCTTCCACAATGGAAGCGCTCATCTCACCCTGCTGCCGGTAAGAAAGGGCCCCCTCCTGATCTGGGCCCCTGTGCAGCCGCACCGGCTGCACATGCGGTATGTCCGCCCCTGTTTTGAGGGAACGGCGGCAGGCAGGGAGTTAAAAATCATACAGTTATGTTCTGCTGACATTAGCACATCGCTAATGTCAGCAAGCTACAGAACGATTTTTCTGATGACAGAAACCCTTTAAAGTCTGTGGATAGGTGAAAACCACTAACAGAACACGGATGGTATCTGACCATTGATCGGATATGCCCTGGAAGTCCCCTTTTCAGCTTAAGCAATACATGTGGAATACGGATAAATCACAGAGGGCAAACAATGGACACACAAACAACACAGATGAAGCACTGACTTTTTCACAGACGTCTTTACAAAAGTGTAAATAATATGGCCTTAAGTTGAAATTGGAAACACATTTGTATTCTGCCCAGTATTTTCAGATATTTGTTTGTATTATCATGGGAAGCTTCTAGAGATAAACTAATTGGATTCAAGTCGAATTTTGTAAAAATTCAAGGAGTATACAAATTTTGGTGGTTTGATTTGAGAAAAATTTGGAGAATGAGAAAGAAAAATCATAATTTTTTTAAAGCAAGAAACAAAAGAAAAAAAATCAGTCCTAGGAGACCTCAGAGTGTCATACACACATTTTTAGGCCAACTGGAGCACCTTTGATTCGGTTAGAAAAAATTCGGTTGAATTGAACCCAAATGGAATCTTGCATGATTCGCTGAACTGTACTTGCTTCTGTTCCTGGCTCTGTTGCATGGTAGTATTATTCTGTTTCCAGGGGTGAACTGGGAACTTAAAGTGGCCCTGGAAAAAGAAAGTAAAAGTGGCCCTATGTTGTAAACGGGTCCAAATTGACAGAAGGTGGGACAACAGAAGTAGGCAGGTCCAATGACACTGTAGTGCAGAACAAAATACCGCCCCAGCAGAACCAGATACCACAGTACAGCACACAGCACAATATACTTCCCCAGCAGTACCAAATACCACAGTACAGCACAATATACTTCCCCAGCAGTACCAAATACCACAGTACAGCACAATATACTTCCCCAGCAGAACTAAATATCACAGTGCGGCACAATATACTTCCCCAGCAGAACTAAATATCACAGTGTGGCACAATATACTTCCCCAGCAGTACCAAATACCACAGTGCAGCACAATATACTTCCCCAGCAGTACCAAATGCCACAGTACAGCACAATATACTTCCCCAGCAGAACCAAATATCACAGTGCGGCACAATATACTTCCCCAGCAGTACCAAATGCCACAGTACAGCACAATATACTTCCCCAGCAGTACCAAATACCACAGTACAGCACAATATACTTCCCCAGCAGAACTAAATATCACAGTGCGGCACAATATACTTCCCCAGCAGTACCAAATACCACAGTACGGCACAATATACTTCCCCAGCAGTACCAAATACCACAGTACAGCACAATATACTTCCCCAGCAGTACCAAATACCACAGTGCAGCACAATATACTTCCCCAGCAGTACCAAATGCCACAGTACAGCACAATATACTTCCCCAGCAGAACCAAATATCACAGTGCGGCACAATATACTTCCCCAGCAGTACCAAATGCCACAGTACAGCACAATATACTTCCCCAGCAGTACCAAATACCACAGTACGGCACAATATACTTCCCCAGCAGTACCAAATACCACAGTGCAGCCCTAAATACTCCCTCACCAAAACCAAATACCACAGTGCAGCTAGGGATGCAGCAATCGACTATTTTTGTAATCGAGTATTCTATCGATTAATCAAACGATTAAGCAAGTACTCTAATAACAAAAAACTAATTAAAAGAAAGTTTTTCTTAAAAAAACTCATCAGCGCCCCTATGCCACCAGCTGCCCCCGTAGTGCCACCAGCTGCTTCCTCAGTGCCACAAGCTCCCCCCCCCCAGTGCCATCAGCTCCCACCCCAGTGCCATCAGCTTCCACCCCAGTGCCATCAGCTTCCACCCCAGTGCCATCAGCTGTCCCCCATCAGCTTCCCCCCAGTGCCATCAGCTGTCTCCCAGTGCCACCAGCTGTCTCCCCAGTGCCATCAGCTGTCCCCCAGTGTCATCAACTGTCTCCCCAGTGCCACCAGCTTGCCCCCCCAGTGCCACCAGCTTGCCCCCCAGTGCTACCATCTCCCCCTTCTAGCCTTGTTCCCAGCGCCATTGAAACAAAATACTTACCTCTCCTGTAGGGGCGCCGCTCCACAGCTCCTTCATCTTCTTCTCCGCGCGCTGCACTGTCGTCCTGATGTCACACAGTGTCAGGTCATAGTGCACGCTTACGTGCACTATGTCCTGACGATGTGTCAGGGCTGGTGTGGGCCGGCGGGAGACCATGCAGCGGTGAGTAATAGCAAGCGCTTCACTCCCACTCCATGGTCACATGACACAAACAAATCCTCGATGCCAAAAATTGGCATCAAGGATTTTTTGGTGTCGAATTACTCGATTTAACTGAGTAATCGTTTCGGCCCTAACTGCAGCACAAACTACTCCCTCAGAAGAACCAAATATCACAGAGCAGCACAATCTACCGTCTTAGCAGAACCAAATACCACAATGCAGCACAGAATACTGCCTTAGCAGAACCAAATACCACAGTGCAGCACAAAACACTGCCCCAGCAGAACCAAATACCACAGTGCCGCACAGAATACTGCCTCTGCAAAACCGAATACCACAGTGCAGCACAGAATACTGCCTCTGCAAAACCGAATACCACAATGCAGCACAGAATACTGCCTCAGCAGAACCAAATACCACAGTGCCGCACAGAATACTGCCTCAGCAGAACCAAATACCACAGTGCAGCACAATATACTGCCCCAGCAGAGCCAAATACCACAGTGCAGCATAAAATACTGCCTTAGCAGAACCAAATACCACAGTGCAGCACAATATACTGCCCCAGCAGAGCCAAATACCACAGTGTAGTACACAATACTGCCTCTGCAAAACCGAATACCACAGTGCAGAACAAAATACTGTCTCAGCAGAACCAAATAACACAGAGCAGCACAGAATACTGCCTTAGCAGAACCAAATACCATAGTGCAGCACAATATACTGCCCCAGCAGAGCCAAATACCACAGTGTAGTACACAATATTCAATCAGCAGAACCAAATACCACAGTGTAGCACAATATACTGACCCACCAGAACCAAAGACCACAATGCAGCACAGAATACTGCCTTAGCAGAACCAAATACCACAGTGCAGCACAATATACTGCCCCAGCAGAGCCAAATACCACAGTGTAGTACACAATACTCAATCAGCAGAACCAAATACCACAGTGTAGCACAATATACTGACCCACCAGAACCAAATACCACAGTGCAGCACAATATACTGCCTCAGCAGAACCAAATACCACAGTGCAGCATAAAATACTGCCTCAGCTGAACCAAATACCAAGGGCAGCACAAAACACTGCCCCAGCAGAACCAAATACCACAGTGCCGCACAGAATACTGCCTCTGCAAAACCGAATACCACAGTGCAGCACAATATACTGCCTCAGCAGAACCAAATACCACAGTGCAGCACAGAATACTGCCTCTGCAAAACCGAATACCACAGTGCAGCACAATATACTGCCTCAGCAGAACCAAATAACAGAGCAGCACAGAATACTGCCTTAGCAGAACCAAATACCACAGTGCAGCACAATATACTGCCCCAGCAGAGCCAAATACCACAGTGTAGTACACAATACTGCCTCTGCAAAACCGAATACCACAGTGCAGAACAAAATACTGTCTCAGCAGAACCAAATAACACAGAGCAGCACAGAATACTGCCTTAGCAGAACCAAATACCATAGGGCAGCACAATATACTGCCCCAGCAGAGCCAAATACCACAGTGCAGCACAATATACTGCCTCAGCAGAACCAAATACCACAGTGCATCATAACATACTGCCTCAGCAGAACCAAATAACAGAGCAGCACAGAATACTGCCTTAGCAGAACCAAATACCACAGTGCAGCACAATATACTGCTCCAGTAGAGCCAAATACCACAGTGTAGTACACAATACTCAATCAGCAGAACCAAATACCACAGTGTAGCACAATATACTGACCCACCAGAACAAAAAACCACAGTGCCGAACATATACTGCCCCAGCAGAACCAAATACCACAGTGCAGCACAATATACTGACTCAGCAGAACCAAATACCACAGTGCAGCATAAAATACTGCCTCAGCTGAACCAAATACCACAGTGCAGCACAAAACACTGCCCCAGCAGAACCAAATACCACAGTGCCGCACAGAATACTGCCTCTGCAAAACCGAATACCACGGTGCAGCACAATATACTGCCCCAGCAGAACCAAATACCACAGTGTAGTACACAATACTCAATCAGCAGAACCAAATACCACAGTGTAGCACAATATACTGACCCACCAGAACCAAATACCACAGTGCAGCACAATATACTGCCTCAGCAGAACCAAATACCACAGTGCAGCATAAAATACTGCCTCAGCTGAACCAAATACCACAGTGCAGCACAAAACACTGCCCCAGCAGAACCAAATACCACAGTGCCGCACAGAATACTGCCTCTGCAAAACCGAATACCACGGTGCAGCACAATATACTGCCCCAGCAGAACCAAATACCAATAGTGCCGCACAGAATACTGCCTCTGCAAAACCGAATACCACAGTGCAGCACAATATACTGCCTCAGCAGAACCAAATTCCACAGTGCAGCACAGAATACTACCTCTGCAAAACCGAATACCACAGTGCAGCACAATATACTGCCTCAGCAGAACCAAATACCACAGTGCATCATAACATACTGCCTCAGCAGAACCAAATAACAGAGCAGCACAGAATACTGCCTTAGCAGAACCAAATACCACAGTGCAGCACAATATACTGCTCCAGCAGAGCCAAATACCACAGTGTAGTACACAATACTCAATCAGCAGAACCAAATACCACAGTGTAGCACAATATACTGACCCACCAGAACAAAAAACCACAGTGCAGAACATATACTGCCCCAGCAGAACCAAATACCACAGTGCAGCACAATATACTGCCTCAGTAGAACCAAATACCACAGTGCAGCATAAAATACTGCCTCAGCTGAACCAAATACCACAGTGCAGCACAAAACACTGCCCCAGCAGAACCAAATACCACAGTGCCGCACAGAATACTGCCTCTGCAAAACCGAATACCACAGTGCAGCACAATATACTGCCTCAGCAGAACCAAATAACAGAGCAGCACAGAATACTGCCTTAGCAGAACGAAATACCACAGTGCAGCACAATATACTGCTCCAGCAGAGCCAAATACCACAGTGTAGTACACAATACTCAATCAGCAGAACCAAATACCACAGTGTAGCACAATATACTGACCCACCAGAACAAAAAACCACAGTGCAGAACATATACTGCCCCAGCAGAAGCAAAAACCTAGTGCAGGAAGGAATACTGCCTCAGCAGAACCAAATACCACAGTGTAGCACAATATACTGCCCCAGCAGAACAAAAAACCCAGTGCAGGAAGGAATACTGCCTTAGCAGAACCAAATACCACAGTGTAGCACAATATACTGACCCACCAGAACCAAATACCATAGTGCAGCACAATATACTGCCCCAGCAGAACCAAATACCACAGTGCAGCATAAAATACTGCCTCAGCTGAACCAAATACCACAGTGCAGCACAAAACACTGCCCCAGCAGAACCAAATACCACAGTGCCGCACAGAATACTGCCTCTGCAAAACCGAATACCACAGTGCAGCACAATATACTGCCTCAGCAGAACCAAATACCACAGTGCAGCACAGAATACTGCCTCTGCAAAACCGAATACCACAGTGCAGCACAATATACTGCCTCAGCAGAACCAAATACCACAGTGCAGCATAAAATACTGCCTCAGCAGAACCAAATAACAGAGCAGCACAGAATACTGCCTTAGCAGAACCAAATACCACAGTGCAGCACAATATACTGCCCCAGCAGAGCCAAATACCACAGTGTAGCACAATATACTGACCCACCAGAACCAAATACCACAGTGCAGCACAATATACTGCCTCAGCAGAACCAAATACCACAGTGCAGCACAATATACTGCCCCAGCAGAACCAAATACCACAGTGCAGCATAAAATACTGCCCCAGCTGAACCAAATACCACAGTGCAGCACAAAACACTGCCCCAGCAGAACCAAATACCACAGTGCCGCACAGAATACTGCCTCTGCAAGACCAAATACCACAGTGCAGCACAATATACTGCCTCAGCAGAACCAAATACCACAGTGCAGCACAGAATACTGCCTCTGCAAAACCGAATACCACAGTGCAGCACAATATACTGCCTCAGCAGAACCAAATACCACAGTGCAGCATAAAATACTGCCTCTGCAAAACCGAATACCACAGTGCAGCACAGAATACTGCCTCTGCAAAACCGAATACCACAGTGCAGCATAAAATACTGCCTCAGCAGAATCAAATAACAGAGCAGCACAGAATACTGCCTTAGCAGAACCAAATACCACAGTGCAGCACAATATACTGCCCCAGCAGAGCCAAATACCACAGTGTAGCACAATATACTGACCCACCAGAACCAAATACCACAGTGCAGCACAATATACTGCCTCAGCAGAACCAAATACCACAGTGCAGCACAATATACTGCCCCAGCAGAACCAAATACCACAGTGCAGCATAAAATACTGCCCCAGCTGAACCAAATACCACAGTGCAGCACAAAACACTGCCCCAGCAGAACCAAATACCACAGTGCCGCACAGAATACTGCCTCTGCAAGACCAAATACCACAGTGCAGCACAATATACTGCCTCAGCAGAACCAAATACCACAGTGCAGCACAGAATACTGCCTCTGCAAAACCGAATACCACAGTGCAGCACAATATACTGCCTCAGCAGAACCAAATACCACAGTGCAGCACAGAATACTGCCTCTGCAAAACTGAATACCACAGTGCAGCACAATATACTCCCTCAGCAGAACCAAATACCACAGTGCAGCATAAAATACTGCCTCTGCAAAACCGAATACCACAGTGCAGCACAGAATACTGCCTCTGCAAAACCGAATACCACAGTGCAGCATAAAATACTGCCTCAGCAGAATCAAATAACAGAGCAGCACAGAATACTGCCCCAGCAGAACCAAATACCACAGTGCCGCACAGAATACTGCCTCTGCAAAACCGAATACCACGGTGCAGCACAATATACTGCCCCAGCAGAACCAAATACCACAGTGCCGCACAGAATACTGCCTCTGCAAAACCGAATACCACAGTGCAGCACAATATACTGCCTCAGCAGAACCAAATACCACAGTGCAGCACAGAATACTGCCTCTGCAAAACCGAATACCACAGTGCAGCACAATATACTGCCTCAGCAGAACCAAATACCACAGTGCAGCATAACATACTGCCTCAGCAGAACCAAATAACAGAGCAGCACAGAATACTGCCTTAGCAGAACCAAATACCACAGTGCAGCACAATATACTGCCCCAGCAGAGCCAAATACCACAGTGTAGTACACAATACTCAATCAGCAGAACCAAATACCACAGTGTAGCACAATATACTGACCCACCAGAACCAAATACCACAGTGCAGCACAATATACTGCCTCAGCAGAACCAAATACCATAGTGCAGCACAATATACTGCCCCAGCAGAACCAAATACCACAGTGCAGCATAAAATACTGCCTCAGCAGAACCAAATAACAGAGCAGCACAGAATACTGCCTTAGCAGAACCAAATACCACAGTGCAGCACAATATACTGCCCCAGCAGAGCCAAATACCACAGTGTAGTACACAATACTCAATCAGCAGAACCAAATACCACAGTGTAGCACAATATACTGACCCACCAGAACCAAAAACCACAGTGCAGAACATATACTGCCCCAGCAGAACCAAAAACCCAGTGCAGGAAGGAATACTGCCTCAGCAGAACCAAATACCACAGTGTAGCACAATATACTGCCCCAGCAGAACAAAAAACCCAGTGCAGGAAGGAATACTGCCTTAGCAGAACCAAATACCACAGTGTAGCACAATATACTGACCCACCAGAACCAAATACCACAGTGCAGCACAATATACTGCCTCAGCAGAACCAAATACCACAGTGCAGCACAATATACTGCCCCAGCAGAACCAAATACCACAGTGCAGCATAAAATACTGCCTCAGCTGAACCAAATACCACAGTGCAGCACAATATACTGCCCCAGCAGAACCAAATACCACAGTGCAGCATAAAATACTGCCTCAGCTGAACCAAATACCACAGTGCAGCACAATATACTGCCTCAGCAGAACCAAATACCACAGTGCAGCACAGAATTCTGCCTCTGCAAAACCGAATACCACAGTGCAGCACAATATACTGCCCCAGCAGAACCAAATACCACAGTGCAGCACAATATACTGCCCCAGCAGAACCAAATACCACAGTGTAGCACAGAATACTGCCTCAGCAGAACCAAATACCACAGTGTAGCACAGAATACTGCCTCAGCAGAACCAAATAACAGAGCAGCACAGAATACTGCCCCAGCAGAGCCAAATACCACAGTGCAGCATAAAATACTGCCTTAGCAGAACCAAATACCACAGTGCAGCACAATATACTGCCCCAGCAGAACCAAATACCACAGTGCAGCACAATATACTGCCCCAGCAGAACCAAATACCACAGTGCAGCACAATATACTGCCCCAGCAGAACCAAATACCACAGTGTAGCACAGAATACTGCCTCAGCAGAACCAAATACCACAGTGTAGCACAGAATACTGCCTTAGCAGAACCAAATAACAGAGCAGCACAGAATACTGCCCCAGCAGAACCAAATACCACAGTGCAGCACAATATACTGCCCCAGCAGAACCAAATACCACAGTGCAGCACAATATACTGCCCCAGCAGAACCAAATACCACAGTGTAGCACAGAATACTGCCTCAGCAGAACCAAATACCGAAGTGCAGCACACAATAGTGCTGCCCGCCCCACAGTATGAAACGATTATCGTCCTGAGGACGGCAATATTATTAAATTCAGGAGGGCGCTTGCAGCCAGTGGCCAGGTGCATAAGTGTCCGATGTCCCTACATTAAGGCTAGGTCTACACGACGACAATAAGTCGCGCGACAAATAGGGCGCAACATTTTGTTGCACCAATGTCGCGCGACAATTTTTATAATGGCAGTCTATGGTGTCGCACTGCAATATGCGACATGCTGCGACTGCGACGCAACAGTCGCAGAAAAATCCATCTCAATGGATTTTCTGCGACTGTCGCGTCGCAGTCGCAGCATGTCGCATGTTGCAGTGCGACACCATAGATTGCCATTATAAAAATTGTCGTGCGACAATGGTGCAACAGAATGTCGTCGTGTAGACCTAGCCTAAGTAGGAGCAGCAGATCGTTATATGTACCTGGCTGGAGGTCATGAGAAGGGCTTGGGCAGCCCTCTTGGCATCGGCCTACCAGTAAATTTGAGTGAAGGGTCTATGACCAGTCCTCCCAGGTTTGTTTCTATATTGTGTCACAGGCGTCACTAGCTACTTGCTGCAGTACTGCCACAGATGTATATATAGATACTTTTCCTATTTTGTCACTTTTAAGCCCCTTTCACAAGAGTTTTCCGCGCGGGTGCGATGCGTGAAGTGAACGCATAGCACCCGCACTGAATCCTGACCCATTCATTTCAATAGGTCTGTGCACACGAGCGTCTTTTTTCACTTATCAGTTCTGCGTTGCGTGAGAATCGCAGCTTGTTCTATATTCTGCGTTTTTCACACCTTGGCCCCATAGACGTGAATGGGGCTTCAGTGAAAAACGCATTGTATCCGGACGCAATGCGTTTTTCACTGATGGTTACTAGGAGACGTTGTTTGTAATCCTTCTGTTTTTTTTTTTTCACGCGCGTTAAAAAAAGCATCAAAACTGATCACACCCGCTTGGAAAAAAAACTGAAACACTGAACGCAATCCCAGACAAAACTGACTGAACTGGCTTGCGAAATGGTGCGAGTTTCGCTCAACGCACCCCGAGAGAATCTGTATCGTTTGTGTGAAAGAAGCCTTTGGGTAGATTAACACGTGGCAGATTTGTTGCAGAGGTTTGCATTACAAATTTCCAAAAAGAAAATATAAAAAATAAGGTTAATATTTTAAGTTTTTTCAGCTAAAGCTTAAAACTTTTGAGGTGATAACAATAACCCAGAATGGTGACAAGTTTGCTTCAGGAGGCACGGGTTTGGTTAAAATAAATAAAATTATACATATATATATATATAACCCTCTAAAATAAAGCGCAGCGTCCTATGCGTTTTATTACTTTGAATTCTTGGTAAACGTGCGGTTTATTTGCAGTCTCCTGACTCCTCGCCTCACAGACTGGGAAGCAGAGCTCCCTCTCTGGTCGCCGGCGGCACTGCAGCCAGAACATGCCAAACATGAGCATGGAGGATCAGAGACACAGTCGCTCGGCTTCCCCCTCCCCTCCAGTCAGCTCAATGTCGGAACGTTCCGAAGATGACGTCACGGAGCCTCGAATCCCGTGTCGCTCCGCTTCCGAAGGAAAGGAAAAGCAACAAGAAGGAAGAGCAATGGCGACACTGGATCGCAAAGTGCCCAGTCCGGAGGCTTTTCTGGGCAAACCGTGGTCCACCTGGATCGACGCAGCTAAAATACACTGCTCCGACAGTAAGAACACGGCCCCATCCAATTGCTGTGTAACCGATCAATCAGCCTGGCACAGCCTGGCTTTCTATAGGCATCTAGATTGATATATAGAAAATAAAAGTGAGAGACCGGTCCCTGGTGTCCCCCGCGCTACTCCCTGTGGTCCTGGTCAGAGAGACAAGCCCCATGGACAGCAGAAGACATCTAGAAAGAGGGAGCCTGAGTGTGTGGGGATTTACTGGGTGTCTATTAGAGAGAGGCCCATCCTTTAGTGCTGTCTGTGCTCCTCTGTGCACTGGGGCTTTGCCTGTGTATCCCATCCATATGTGCTATAGGACAAGTGCATGGTGCCCATGCAGCGTGTGTGGTGGGCATGGAGGGGCCACGCTGAGGCTTCCCATTCACTGAGGTCTACATCCTGACTTTGGCTTTTCTTTCTCCCGCAGATGTAGATTTAGACGAGACTGGAAAAGACGGTGGAAAAAGCAGGGAGGTCATGAGGCTTAATAAAGAAGGTAAGTGCTGTAGGTGTACATGGGTACCCCCCATTGAGTATTGGGTCGCCATGTTGACCAGCGAGCGTGGCTCATACCTCAAGGATACTTGTCCTGAAAGGGGTTTTATAGGGTGGTGTAAGCATGTTTGTATTGAATGTTGGGCCCTGAGAGCACGTGCTCTCCTCCGAACATGGCCACCTTTTAATGGTTAGCGGTATGGAATCCATCAATCTCTAACCATAAGGTACGACCGATCTTGGTGTGCTTTCCAAGTGGCTACTGTTGCCCAACTTTTGGGGTACGGTCGTCACACGTTCTGGTTTCTTGATACAATTTTGGAAGCCAAGATCAGGAGTGGATCATAAAAGGAGAGAAAGTATAAAGAACAGGTCTTCTCCTCGTCTTCTTTTTTTAATTTGGCTTCCAGGTGTGGTCATACCCTTAAAGAGGACCTTTTACTAAAATAAAAGATACAAACATGGAGAGCGGCACCCAGGGATCTCCCTGCACTTACTATTATCCCTGGGCGCCGCTCCGTTCGCCCGGTATAGCCTCCGGTATCTTCATATGTTAGGCTGCACCCAGTGGAACCTGCCGGCGTCTCCTTCTCCCAGGCTGTAGCGCTGGCCAATCGCAGTGCTCAGCTCATAGCCCGAGAGGCTTTTTTCTCTCTCAGGCTATGAGATGAGCGATGCGATTGGCCAGCGCTACAGCCTGGGAGAAGGAGACGCCGGCAGGCTCCACCCAGTTGAGCCGAACATATGAAGCTACCGGAGCCTATAACGGGAGAACGGAGCTGCGCCCAGGGATAACAGTAAGTGCAGGGAGATCCCTGGGTGCCGCTCTCCATGTCTGTATACTTAGTTTACATTTTTTATTCTAGTGAAAGGTCCTCTTTAAGGATGTCTTCCATTTTTGGTTTGTCTCAAGGGTTGTCCTCAAATCCTTTGGGCTGTAAAATTGTCAAAATGACTGCTAGAGTGATCTAACTACCGCCACCTTAGTATGAGGTCATGTCCTGCAAAATCAGTTCTCAGGGCCTAGATTTCTTCAGCATAGTATGGAGCCAACCAATTGCATTAGTACCTAAAGGTACTATTACACTGACAGGTTCTCTCCCCATCAATCGCCTGCTCGCTAGAGGAGGAGGCTGCTGCTATTACATTGGGCGATCTCCTCCTCAGTGTAGGGACGAGCAATCTGTAATGCCATCGCTCGTCCCTATACTTATTGTTTGCTGGCACCAGAGCACCTATTACACGGCGTCGGCACACAAGGATTTTTAAACATGTTAAAAGATCCTGATGAACAAGCGTTTGCTCATTCATCGGGTGATTGGCGACAGTATTACACTGCCAGATGAACGCTAACGAGTGTTACTATGATTATCCATTGGTATAATAGGGCCTTAACTGTGTTGTTTGGCATCTTTAGTTTTATTGCTTTACTTCGGATTTACTTCCGTAAAGGTATCATTGACTCCTACAAAGTAATTCATCCACTGCTTGTAGAATGCTTTCACATACTCTGTTATTTCAGATGTGTTTCCCCTAATAACCCCATAATTCATGTTGTAAGACAAACCAGATTTGGTGGTCTGGAGGTTATATTGGCCTTAGGACGGAATATTTTAACATACCATGGTCTATACTGAAACATTGTAACTTGAAAGTATATTCATCATACAATGCCACAGAAGCTGCTGATCTGAGGCACATGTGATTACCTAGAAGATCCAACCAATCGGCATGGGCATCTCGCTGGTAAAGCATTGGTATTACTGAAGTGCATGCACTGATTGCTGCCTAGTAGCTCCTCTCTATGGTACAGTATGCTTTTACATGTTCTGTACCGCTATCTACTTCTGCCAGGATGAAGTGCTGTCTTGGACACCAAGTGGGGATGTCTCCAGGTTATTTTTCTGGGAGTTGTAAAAATGTTACTGCACCTGGAAAGTGTCTTCTTTTTCACCAGAATTTGTGGAACCCAGTTGCTGTGCCAAATATATTGTGTGTGTACCATAATTTAGTTTCATTTATGACATGCTAGATAACTTTTGTTCCAACTTTTTGTCTGTGCCTTGTTTTGCTGCAGTTTTAGGCTACTTTTCACACTTGCGGCAGTGTGATCCGGCAAGCAGTTCCGTTGTCGGAACTGCCTGCCGGATCCGCTGATCTGGATGTGACTGCAAGCATTTGTAAAAGACTCATCCGGATGCGGATCCGTCTCGCAAATGCATTGCAAGAACGAATCCGTCTCTCCACTTGTCATGCGGACAGACGGATCTGTCTTGTATCTTTTTTCACATTTTTACTGGTCTGCGCATATTTTGAATGCTGGATCCGGCACTACTACATTCCTATGGGGAAAAATGCTGGATCCAGCATTCAGGCAAGTCTTCAGTTTTTTTCGCCTGAGATAAAACCGTAGCATGCTACGGTTTTATCTTTTGCCTGATCAGTCAAAATGACTGAACTGAAGACATCCTGATGCATCCTGAGCAGATTACTCTCCATTCAGAATGCATGGGGATATGCCTGATCAGTTCTTTTCCAGTATAGAGCCCCTGTGATGGAACTCAGTGCCGGAAAAGAAAACCGCTAGTGTGAAAGTACCCTTAGGGTACTTTCACACTTGCGGCAGGACGGATCTGACAGGCTGTTCACCCTGTCGGATCCGTCCTTCCGCTATTTCGCCGTGCCACCGGATCGCCGACGGGGTGGAGCTCCGGCGCAGTTCGCGGTGAGAGGCCTCCGGACTAAAAGTCGAACATGCAGGACTTTTAGTCCGGCGGCCTTTCGCCGTGCACTGCCGTGCTGCGCCGGAGCTCCGCCCCGTCCCCATTATAGACAATGGGGACGGAGCGGCGGCACGACGGAAGGACGGATCCGACAGGGTGAACAGCCTGTCGGATCCGTCCTGCCGCAAGTGTGAAAGTAGCCTTAGACAGTTTTTGATGCATGTTTTGGACAAAAAGACACAATCTCCAAGGTCGTATAAAAAGTGGTGAAACATCCTGATGCTATAAAGCTCTATGGCATGATGTCGCACATACAGATTTTTGTGGTGCATTGTGTTTAGTCTTCCCTTCACTTTCTAAAACAACATCACAGATTTAGATGTGGTTAACAATTCCAAATCTTAAATTTGGTGCAGACTAAAAATTGCGCTGGTACAATATTCGGGTGCAAAATAAACCTAAAGGCCTCTTTCACACAATCAGTATTTGTAAACCAAAACTAGGAGTGGGTCCAAAAAACAGAAGAGGCACAAATATTTCTATTATACCTTTTCTCTGTAGGTTCACATTCTGGTTTTGGCTTACAAGTTCCGACCAAATACTGACTGTGTAAAACAAGCTTAAATCTGTTCTCTAGTCATTTTTTCTAATCAACGCTTGGTAATAACCTGTGGAAGTAATATTTTTCTACATAGTACTCGTCCTTCACGCCTCCGATGTTGTGGTCTGTACAGCCCGGGCAGCAGGCTCTACCACCCAGGTTCTGACCGGATGTGGCCACTTTTTTTTACCTGTTCAGCTGCATTTACTATTTACTATAAACTACTATAAAGATCTTCCTTCCACAGGTTATTGCCAAGCTCTGATGAGACGAAATGACCTGAGAACCCCTTTAAAACCTTATAAAAACCTATGCAGTACTGTGAAGAAGCCCCTGTCCAATGATTTACATCTTCCATCTTTCTGTATTTTATAATAGTATAATATTATATTTGTTTTCTTATTTTGAGTTCACATTTTGGAACCAATTAGTTATGGTTTCAAGTAACAATGGTTTCAACTTACAATGGTCGTCCTGGAACCAATAAAAATTGTGACCTGAGGGACAACTTGTAGAGATGCTCTTGGAAGCTGTTCTCTTTGGCTTTCTTTTTGCACTATTCATTGTTGGCATGCTACATTGGAAATCACAAGGCAGAAACCAGGAATCCACCATTAGTAAACCTAATTTTGGTTTTCGTGTCAGTGCCAGACAGGTGCTCTACTTTAGGTGCTTTCAGTTGTCCACTTGCGCTTTATTACCGGTATGTATATTAGTCCTTTTTTTTTCCGCTGCTGTCTTTTACATCAATTTGCCATTTTCAGGAAAAGTTTCCTTGTGATAGTCTTGACTGTATAGTTTTGTATTTTTGAGTGTTCAGTGGTATTTGGAAGAGCGCTCTTTGTGTCTACTGTGTGCACACTTACTGTGATCGCTTGATGTAAAAATGTCAAGTGCAGTTGATGTTCTAAGAAATGGAAGTGCTGCTTTTCTGAGTGACACACCAATCTAGTCGTATAATAGCCTGTGTTTTAAGTTGGCTCCTGTTGACTAGTCAGCAGTGAAATTGTTCCACCAGACAATCGTTCCACCAGAGACAACTTTTATGTCAAATGAATGAAGTTTTGGGTGTTGCATGTACGCTGAATATTGTATATTTTTTTTATGTCGGAAGCATGTATTATATTTTTCGTTAGAACTTAACGAACCAACCTTGCATATCTGAACTTATTCCTCGAATATTTTGATATGCTCCGCACTTTTCTATCTATCTATCTATCTCTATCTATCTATCTATCTATCTATCTATCTATCTATCTATCTATCTATCTATCATCAATTTACTGGAAATGTGTCTTTGGTCTTGTGAAAAAACATATGAAGAGGATTACCCACATTTCCCATTCTCCCCCAGACATTTTTGAAGGGTCACTGAGCTTTCAAAAAACTTGATATGTCATAGCAACATATCAAAGGTTTTGATTGGTGGATATCTGAGTGTTGAGACCCTACCGATTGCTAGAATGAGGAGAGAGAAGTGCTCACATAGTGTGTTGTCTCTCCTCGCTCGGTGAGATGGAAGTGAAACAGGCTCATAGACATCTCAGTGACTCTTTAACAACTGCATCTTCTAGGTTTCTGTACCCATAATGCAACCATATCACTAGGGGCTGTGGCATCTGGAAGACCCATCTTCCTAAGTCCTTATTCAAACGAATATCATTTCCATCTGTTTGCTGCCATGTGTACTGTACAATGGACAGCTCAGAGACCGATACAAGTAAATGGTGCTGTCTACACCTCTGGCCATGCTCCATTCTGGTCGGTGTCTCTTGGCACATGGACCTGGAGACAACCATGTCCGGTAGTCTCCAAGTTCTTGTCCTACAGGAACATGTGAACCTCAGAGCTGCATTAAAAATCATCCTTGTGTTTAGTTTTTTGATATGGCTGTCTGAATAAGGCCATAACTGAGCATAATGATGTACATATATGTGCCATTTCTTCTGGTGACGTCACATGGCAGATGTTGGGTTGTTTCGGGTATTGAAATTTCGATACCCAATTGATACTTTTGTACCGGTTTCGATACGATACCGGGATTAAAAAATTTTCGATACTGGGCTGCGCTGCTGCGCAGTCTAGTATCACAGAACTTGGAGCGTGCTGCTGTCACTCTCTCCCTCCCCCCTATGCTGCTGCTGCTGCCAATGAGGAGAGACGGGAGGAGGAGGGGCGGGCGCACTGCACCACCAATGAAAGTTAACTTCTAATACAAATGCAGAAGGCGGCAGAATCACATAGCCGGCACCCTGCCTCCATTAGAGGGCGCCGCGATCAGTCGTAGTTAACCCCTCAGGTGCCACAGCTCCCTTTCAGAGGCAGGGTGCCGGCTATGTGATTCTGCCGGCACCGCCTCCTGTATTAAAGGTTAACTATCATTGGTGGCGCAGTGCGCCCTCTCCTCCTCCCCACTATTAAAAACATTGGTGGCGCAGTGCGCCCTTCTCCCCCCCAGTATTACAAAGATTGGTGGCGCAGTGCGCCCCCCCCCCCTCCCCAGTATTAAAATCATTGGTGGCAGTGGCCACAGGGTCCCCTCCACTCCTCCGCATTGGTGGCAGTGGCAGCTTCTGATCGGAGCCCCAGTAGTGTAATCCTGGAGCTCCGCTCGGTTACCATGGCAGCCAGGACGCTACTGAAGCCTTGGCTGCCATAGTTGGCTCCCTTGCTGCTGTGTGCACTATGCACAGGGCAGCAGGGAGAGTGTAAAGTCCTATTCACCCTAATAGAGCTCTATCAGGGTGCATAGGACAAGGGATTAAAAGATACCAGGTTCTAGCCCCTAAGGGGGCTAATAGTTAGTTATTAAATAAAGTTAAAAAAAACACAAATATTAAAGGGAACCTGTCACCAATTTTATGCTGACCTCACTGAGGACAGCATAAAATAGTGACAGAAATGCTGATCTCAGCAATGTGTCACTCATGAGCTAATAGTAAGTGGTTGCTGAGAACCAGCATCATAATCATTGCAGTCCAGGCCTGGAAAAGAGTCAAATCTACCTGAGAAGAGTCCTGGTTATCCATAATCTCCGGCTCTCTCGCCCATCTGCTGATGATTGGCAGTTCTCTCCTAGAGAGAAAGGGAGACAACTCGGTAGAAGCCTGCCAGTCATCAGCAGGTGGGCAGGGAGAGCAGGAGATTGTGAATAACCAGGACACTTCTCAGGTGGCCGTGACTCTTTTCCAGGCCCAGTCTGCAATGGTTGTGATGTTGGTTCTCAGCAACCACTTACTTTTGACTTATAAATGACAGACCGCTGAAATCAGCTCACCTGTCTCTACTTTATTCTGCCGTTAGTATGGGCAGCATAAAGTTGATGACAGGTTCCCTTTAAGTATAAATCACCCCCTTTCCCAATTGTACATATAAAATATATAAAGAATAAATAAACATATCACATATTGCCAAGTCCGAAAAGTCGAAACTATTAAAATATAAAAAAAATCTATGCGGTGAACGCCAGAACAGAAAAAAATAACTGCGCGATTCACCATTTTTTAGTCACCTTGTTCCCCCTAAAAAATAGGATTGGACTGTTCCATAAAATGCGGAATGCACGCGGCTTTTTTTTTGTGTTTTATTTTTTTCGCGTGGTATCGAGTATCGCAATACTTTTTTATGGTATCGAAACTGAATAAAAATGTTGGTATCGAAACGACCCTATGTACATCTGATACATCCATTCTTAAAGGAGTTCTCTTGGGCTTTAACTATATTCTATGTTTCAGCTAACCTATGGAAGGAAGAGACTTTCAGTAGAACTTCCCCTTCCGTTGCGCTGCCGATTTCGCAATGTTGGCTGTGATGTAACTGCCCATTCTGTTTAGCTGCACGAACATAATCACAGCCGAGATTGCGGAATCGGTGGTGAAATGGAATGGTAAGTACTGCTGGAAGTCTCTTCCCTCCACAGGTTAGCTGAAACATAAGACATAGATAAACCCCTTAGGCCCCTTTCACACGGGCGAGTATTCCGTGCGGGTGCAATGTGTGATGTGAACGCATTGCATCCGCACTGAATCCTGACCCATTCATTCCTATGGGGCTGTGCACACGAGCGGTGATTTTCATGCATCACTTGTGCGTTGCGTGAAAATCGCAGCATGCTCTATATTGTGTGTTTTCCACGCAACGCAGGCCCCATAGAAGTGAATGGGGCTGCGTGAAAATCGCAAGCATCCGCAAGCAAGTGCGGATGCGGTGCGATTTTCACGCACGGTTGCTAGGAGACGATCGGGATGGAGACCCGATCATTATTATTTTCTCTTATAACATGGTTATAAGGGAAAATAATAGCATTCTGAATACAGAATGCATAGTAAAATAACGCTGGAGGGGTTAAAAATAAAATAAAAATAATTTAACTCGCCTTAATCCACTTGCTCGTGTAGCCGGCATCTCTTCGGTCTTCTTCTTTGCTGTGTGCAGGAAAAGGACCTGTGGTGACGTCACTCCGGTCATCCATCACCATGGTAAAAGATCATGTGATGACCGGAGTGACGTCACCACAGGTCCTTTTCCTGCACACAGCAAAGAAGACAGAAGAGAAGCCGGGCTGCGCGATCAAGTGGATTAAGGTGAGTTAAACTATTTTTAAATTTTTTTTTAACCCCTCCAGTGCTATTGTACTATGCATTCTGTATTCAGAATGCTATTATTTTCCCTTATAACCATGTTATAAGGGAAAATAATACAATCAACAGAACACCGATCCCAAGCCCGAACTTCTGTGAAGAAGTTCGGGTTTGAGTACCAAACATGCGCGATTTTTCTCACGCGAGTGCAAAACGCATTACAATATTTTGCACTCGCGCGGAAAAATCGCGCATGTTCCCGCAACGCACCCGCACCTTTTCCCGCAACGCCCGTGTGAAAGAGGCCTTAGAGCGTATTCTGTAAATCTGGTTTCAACCATATTGAAAGGTAGATTATTATTTTGTTAATCCTGTTTATTTTAAGTGTAGACAGTGGTTGTGTTCTGAAAGCTTCGGCTGTTTAATGCTTATAAATTTTTTACAGGCCAAACAATTTTCCGGTTTTTATATCTTTCCACCTACGCGTTCTCGATGAGGAATGGCGTATAAAGATGCAGTGGCAGCACCGAAATACTCTGCTTTGAAAGGTCCTTACTGGATTTTTCTCAGTGGCTTAGGACTGTAGATTCACAGAGATGTTTTTTTTTTTTTTTTGTGTGGCACATTGACTAATAGTAATAAACGAGAAGTTGGAATTTTATTTATCGGTAATATATACTAAGTTCCATAATTATCACCTCCCGGGTATGGAATTATTGAAATTGCCTGTCGATTGGGTCTGATGTTATGTCCATTAAGTGCTTAAAGGGGTTTTCAGCAGCTAGATGTTATACGTTGTCAGATCAAAAATGTATGTACTATGGTTTTCAAGATCTCTGCTTGCATGACCAGGACAGATTTTTATCACCTGGAATTTAAATTGAAGGTTCTTGTTAAGATCTCATTCACATGACCGCGCTGTGTTTTGTGGTTCACAAATTGCAGAGCCGCAAAACATGGATGCCGCCCGGAACGGGCGTTCTATTATAGAAATGCCTATTCTTGTCCGCAAAACGGACAAGAATAGGACATGTTCTGTCTTTTTTTCAGGGCCACGGAAACGGAGCAACGGATGTGGACAACACACGTTGTGCTGTCTGCATCTTTTGTGGCCTCTTTGAAATGAATGCTTCCGCACCCGTTCCGCAAAATTGGGGAACAGATGCGGACCCAATCGTACGGTTGTGTGAATGAGTCCTAAATGACTGCAAGAAGTGATTTTACTGCCTCATTTACACCACCATTTTCATTTTGCGAAAAGCAAAGTGTGAACACGTGAAACATGGAGACCGGGTCAATGGGTCCGCACTACGATGTGGGGTCCGTGTTTTGCAGATCCCTGGTTTGCCGTCCGCAAAATGGACAGGGTCTTGTGAATGAGGCCTTAGCTCAGATATTTGCAGAGGTAGTTAGTGCAGTGATGTAGCGGTTACACCAGATAAACACATCATGATAGTCAGTCCCATAAAAATGAATGGAGCAGTGGACCAACATGCGCACCGCCACTCCATTCAGAGAGGGGAATCTAAGTCCATAGGATCCATTGCAAAACAGGTCTGTTGTATAGTTCATATAACCTTAAAAATTGGAAACAATTTCATTAGTGTGAACGGAGCCTAAATAATTTGCCTCTTCTGTTTTGCAGTCCATTGAACTGTTAAGTGGTCATATACATTATATTAATTGTGTGCGAACTCACTAATTTCATTGGGACCTGTCAATCAACTAATGTGTATGGGGGAGTTTCGACTTTCCCTCTGCTTTTGATGTGTGTGTGGTGGGAGGAGGAACAGGCTGTTAAATTTCAACATGCCTAATCCTTTTCTTCTTAGAGCAACTGTCCACATGATCAACCCTATTAAACCAGGAATATAGCCTGGTAGAGTTGATCATGCTGGTTAAAACAATACCCTGATTATGTCTGTTTGTTGCCCAAGAAAACTGCATTTTAAATGATATGCATTGACTTTCCTGGAGCACCAAGTGGCTGGCCAGAGCCCTCAGAGCACCAGTTTGTTTACACCCCTTCAGCTTTTGTCCCTTCCCCTGGATTGACAGGGCTAGACATTAGTACTGACCACTGAACCATTGTGCTGCCCATATTACATTGTGCAGCGTATGTTTATTGTATACTGGAAAAACTGGCAAATATGTTAAAGGGGTATTCCTATGCTACCGCTGGGACCCCGCTGTATCTCCGGAACTTGCATAGAAAGGAATGGAGCGGCTGCGCACATGTGCAACCGGCTGCTCCAGTCATTTCAGGGGAGCAGGAGGAGGCATGCAGGGGGTACGGGCCCCCATTCTCGTATTTGGTGGGGGTCCCAGTGGTAGGACTGATAGTTGTTGTTGTTGAAAAATATTCCTATTGGAAATCTTGGACCCTGTCACGCAAAATGAAAAGGGGCTACTTGCTAGCAAAGAGAGCTATTACTTTTTAGTTGTCGTGTATACGTTATACTATGAAAGTGTCATTTTTACAGAAGTTTTAGAGGGGAAAATCTGATCGGAGCACAGTTATGATGCAACTTTATTTCTTCCCTCCTTCCAACCTTTTTTTCTGGTTGAACTTTAATCGTATTGTTTGTCTACCTTTTGCCAATCCAATAATCTATTTATTAATCTAGTCAGAATAAAAAGTAAAAAAAAATGCATTGTATGAATGTTTTTAAGGGAACTTACACACACACAAAAAAGCCAGAATAAGCACAGGTCAGACTTTTTTTTAGCTTTTTTGATCCTGTGGTCTTTGGTGCTTTTTTCTATTCCCCCCCCCCCCCTCAAAAAGTGCATTTAAAAAATGAATATGTGCCTGTACCCTAAGTCTGCTCTGATTTTTAGCCTTTAGGCTACTTTCACACTGCCGTTTCTGGGTCCGCCTGTGAGATCCGTTTCAAGGCTCTCATAAGCGGCCCCTAACGGATCAGTTTAGCCCCAATGCATTCTGAATGGATGCGGATCCGCTCAGAATGCATCAGTTTGGCTCCGTTCCGCCACCATTCCGCTCTGGAGGCGGGTTTGGTGTCCGCCTGGCGGTGCGGAGACATACGGATCCGTCCTGACTTACAATGTAAGTCAATGGGGATGGATCCGTCTACATTGACACAATATTGGTGCAATTATAAACTGATTCGTCCCCGATTGACTTTCAATGTAAAGTCCGGACGGATCCGTTTGACTTACACTTAGACTTTTTTTTTTACTAAGTTATGCAGACAGATCCGTTCTGAACGGATACCAGCGTTTGCATTATAGGTACGGATCCGTCTGTGCAGCTACCAGACGGATCCGCACCTAGCGCAGGTGTGAAAGTAGCCTTAGATGTAAACAAATAGGTTTGATATATTTGCAGCAAATAGAGATCTTGAAAACAATGAGAAAGCTAACAAAAAAAGATATTAGATGTAAAACTCATTATGAAAAGAGTAAGCTTAAAGGGGTTTTCCAGTATTAAAGGGGATCTGTCACCACAAAATGCAGTGCCATCTGACAGCACCATGTTACAGCGCAGGAGGAGCCGAGCAGATTTATATATATTCAGTAAAGCCTGTCATTTATATGTCTGCTTTTTCCACCTACTGTGAACAGCTATTGGTACAGGAGGGAGACGTTATCAGTGATGGCATAAAGGCCCCTTCTCACTGCTAGATATAGCAGACGATTGTCGGGAAAGAATCGCCTACTCATCAGTGAAGGAGACCGCGGCATTTACATGCAGTGATCTCCTCCACAGTGTAGGGAGGAGTGATCACTTATGCCATTGCTCGTCCCCATACATGTTCTCTGTGATTATCTGGCCGAGGTAAAGGAGCCTAAAGTGTGATTGATACCTGTCAGGCCTCCATGTCCATAGGACACAAGATGGCGGCAGTCACATGACTTGCCTTAACCTATTCCTCCTGCTGTCTCTGGCTTCCTCAGCTGAGGGGTGTTAAACAGACACAGAAGACTCTGCTGCCTGTATCTAGTTACCGTTCAGTGCCTCTGCCGAAGTGGACGGAGCCAGGGAAAGCCCGGAGAAGCAGTCATTTGAACAAGACGGCCTGCTGCCATCTTCCATCTTATGCATGAAGAGGATGCCAGCCTTCTCTGTTTATATTGCAGTTACGGGGGCGGCCAGTTGGCTTCACTGTCAGAACTGGAGTAGCATAAAAAGTCATTTATAGTCATATGAGTCCAACTTTACAATTTATTTTACATTTGTATAAAGTGGCCAACCCCTTTTATTTATGAAAACCTTCAATGAGCCCAACACTCCCTTATCGCAACCTTGTGAGTTTTCTTAGAACACCTTACTGGGTTAACCTAAAAAAAAAAATCCTTCTGAAGACATATATTTTAGACATTTATTGTATTCATTTCCTCTTGTTGGTATTGTAAGGCTCTGTTCACACCTTATTAATGTGTCTATCAGAGGGATAAGTCAGGAGTATGCCCTAACTACACCTCTGACTAAAATCTCTTATGGTGGTGACAAGCATCAGCATCTGAGGTTCCATGTGATGACCTCAATGTTAACCAGTCTCATGTCTTAGTGGAACTTGGTGACTTCAGACTGCTTAGGCCTCTTTCACGCGGGCGTTGCGGGAGCGTTGGGGAACACGCGCAATTTTTCCGCGCGAGTGCAAAACATTGTAATGTGTTTTGCACTCTCGTGAGAAAAATCGCGCATGTTTGGTACCCAAACCCGAACTTCTTCACAGAAGTTCGCGCTTGGGATCGGTGTTCTGTAGATTGTAATATTTTCCCTTAATACATGGTTATAAGGGAAAATTATAGCATTCTGAATACAGAATGCATAGTAAACTAGCGCTGGAGGGGTTAAAAAAAAGTAATAATAATGTAACTCACCTTAATCCACTTGATCGCGGAGCCGGCATCTCTTCTGTCTTCATCTTAGCTGTGTGGAGCAACAGGACCTGTGGTGACGTCACTCCGGTCATCACATGATCTTTTACCATGGTGATGGATCATGTGATGACCAGAGTGACGTCACCACAGGTCCTGTTCCTCCACACAGCTAAGATGAAGACAGAAGGAGATGCCGGCTCCGCGATCAGGTGGATTAAGGTGAGTTAAATTATAATTTTTTAATTTCTTTTTTTAACCCCTCCAGCGCTATTGTACTATGCATTCTGTATTCAGAATGCTATTATTTTCCCTTATAACCATGTTATAAGGGAAAATAATAATGATCGGATCTCCATCCCGATCGTCTCTTAGAAATTGTGCGTTAAAATCGCACCGCATCCGCACTTGCTTGCGATTTTCCCGCAACCCCATTCACTTCTATAGGGCCTGCGTTGCGTGAAAAACGCTGAATTTAGAGCATGCTGTGATTTTCACGCAACGCACAAGTGATGCGTGAAAATCGCCGCTCATTTGAACAGCCCCATAGAAATGAATGGGTTGGTATTCAGTGCGGGTGCAATGCGTACAACTCACGCATCGCATTTACGCGGAATACTACAGCACATTATTAATGGTCCTTTTACACGGACCAGTTTAGCAGGCAGGGAAAAAGCAAAGAGTCCTGCTAATTTCCTGATCGTCAGAGGAGGTGAGAACTTTATGTAAGCAATCATCTCTGCTGTATGGGGACAAGGGATCGCTAATGTGATCACTCTTCCCCATAGAATATCATTGTTCTGGGGCAGCAGATCTCTTATGTACGTAAGAAATGATCAAGGAGAAAGGTACGATCGTTTGTTTATTTGTTGGGTGATTGCTGGCACATTTACACATTTTAGTGAACAGAGAAAAGAAATACTTAGGGAGTATTAATAGTGTGTTTTTTTAGATTTAACATTACTGATATGTTTCAAGGATAGTGGTCTCCAGTCTGTATCTGGACGCTGTCAGGGCATGCTTTGAGAGAAACAGTTTGCAAACCACAAACCCAGGATATGTCATCTACTGTATGCATGGGCAGTAATGGTACAAGAATGGGGGGGCTGGAGACCCAGGTGTAGAGGGAACAGATCTCCGGAGTACAGAATGTATCAGCTGTTCACTAGGTAGTGGATACTGTGCCATGGATTTCACCCTCTGCATTGCAAGGTGTGAAATCTGCAGCATAAATAGACATCTACACTGCACGTCAAGTTATGTCCTCATAAGGCTACTTTCACACTGGCGTTTTGGTTTCCATTTGTAAGATCCGTTCAGGAGTCTCACAAGCGGTCCAAAACGGATCAGTTTTGCCCTAATGCATTCTGATTGGAAAAGGATCCGCTCAGAATGCATCAGTTTGCCTCCGTTTTGTCTCCATTCTGCTTTGGGAGGCGGACACCAAAACGGTGCTTGCAGCGTTTTGGTGTCCGTCTGACGAAACTGAGCCAAACGGATCCGTCCTGACACACAATGTAAGTCAATGGGGACGGTTTTCACTGACACAATATGGTGCAATAGAAAACTGATCCCTCCCCTATTGACTTTCAATGGTGTTCAAGACGGATACGTCTTGGCTATGTTAAAGATAATACAAACGGATCTGTTCTGAACGGATGCATGCGGTTGTATTTTCTGAACGGATGCGTTTGTGCAGATCCATGACGGGTCCACACAGTAGCCTTAGTCGCGAACATTTTTGACAATGTGTAATTTTTATTTTTTTTATTTCATCATTTTGCTACTGCTCTAAAATGCTGCAACTTTTCTGCATGGAAATCTGTTTTTGAAAATCTGCCACATTTCCGCCACATGTGGATGTACCCTGAATATCCCGTTACTTTTTAAAGCAAGATGTGAGTTTCTAGAGAAGTCCTTCTGACTATAAAATCCAAAGCAATGTCCACGGACATTTGGACAAACACTAAATTGTTTGCATATTTTATCTACTGTGGTATGCATAGTTTCGGATTCAGCCATGTGTACTCAGGAATCTTGGAAAGGTTTCCATGAAAACATATGACTGAATGTGATCCCATTCTTATCGCTATGTGACGCTGTATTATGTCCGTCTGAATTCAAGAGAGACTTCACCTCAGGTCAGAAATACAGACCCATAATTTATGGCAAGTCATCCCGAAACATATAATTGGATCGGGAGAGCAGTGTTGGCCCGGGAAGCAACTTTTAATAAGTACCAATGAAAAAGTAATTAGTCTAATCAAAGTGGGGGGGACGGGACATGAAATAAAAAAAAAAAAGTTAACCCATTAAATGCTTCATGGTTGGTGTCCTGTGATTCACAAATTTGATTGGAACTGAATTCACGTGCCACAGAATTTTGTTTCCCCAACCCCTCTTCCCTTAGTAACCCCTCTCTATCTCCCCCACCCACAAAGATTTATCATATGCACAGGATTAACACTTGTCCGTTTCAACGTAGATTTCATTTGTATCAAACGGATCATATTTTCCTATATCTGCTCTCCTACTTCCATTCAAATGTTTCTTGGGGATGGTCTAATATCCTTAGTTTCCAGGATTTGTAATAGTTTTGGACACTCTAATAACCATGTTAAAAAAAATAATAATAATTGAAATCTATGCGCATATATTTGTTTTGTATTTTGCTTTTATATAATTTTATATACAAGTGTATTCTCTTTGTGACGTTAGTTGACGTGAAGTAAGTTTTATTTGCATTCCTTTGTTGCACCGAGTGTCTTCACATCTAACATTGTTGTGGTCAGCAGGACATGCTTCAGACATGATTTGGCATTTATAAAAGCATACCTTTCACTAGTCAACATCATATGTGTGTCTTTGGAAGGACTAATAAGAAGGAATGCAAGATGTCTCAGGCTAGAACATAGGTCATGTGCTGGGGAAATAGAGAAGTTGAGTAAGAATTAAAGAATGTCCTAATAGCTCTGTACTGCAGTTCTACAGCATAGCATTGGCACTCCTACTTCTATGCAATGGTAGCCTAAAATCACTCATTCTTTTGTTTTCTGAAAAGAAAACAAAACTTTTGATTTTCTTGGAACTTATAGTATTTTATATATGAAAATGTCCAAAATTGAAAGAAATATTCATACAGAGCACTCGGGAAGCCTTCCGACCCATTCACTTTCTTCACGTTTTATTATGTTACGGCCTTCTGCTAAAAAAAATCTAGTTTTTCTCTATCTCTCTGCACTCAATACCTCATAATGACACGGTGTGTCCATAATTTATTGAAAAGGAAAAATTTTAATATTGCATTGATCCTATGAGATACCGGACTGGTATTGCAGCGCACGGCGTCATGGCAACCAATGACACCGTGCTCTTCTGCAATGCCAGTCCAAGATCTCGCGGACCGTGTTCCACGGACGTCTGCATGAGGCTTCAGTTGAACCACATCCCAACTGCTGAAAAAACACCCCCACAGCATGATGCTGTCACCACCATGCTTCACTGTAGGCACGGTATTGGGTAGTGCCTAGTTTTCTCCAAACATGACACTTAGAATTGAGGCCAGAAAGTTCAATCTTGGCTTCACCAGACCAGAGAATCTTGTTTCTCACAAACAGCCGAGCAGCGCGCTCGGCTATTTCTGTCAGCCCCATACAAATATATGGGGAGTGCACTCCACTTTAATTTCTAAGGGGGCAGACGGAAATAGCCAAGCAGATTTAGGGCATCTCGCCTCGTCTGAGAGTCCTTTGGCTGCTTTTTTTTTTTTAAAACTTTCATGTGTCTTTTCTGAGGTGGGGCTTTTTTCTAGACATAAAGCCCAGATTAGTGGAATGCTGTAGTGATGGTTGACCTTCTGTATGATTTTCCTATCTGCACATCGGATCTTTGAAGCTAAGCCAGAGTGACAGTTGGGTTCTTGGTCACCTCTCTTATAAAGCTCCTTTTCCCCTTAGTTTGTAGGCTGGCCAGCTCTATGAAGAGTCCACGTTGTTTCACATGTCTTCCGTTTAAAAACTATGGAAACTACTGTGCTGTTGGGAACTTTCAGTGGAGGAAATCTTTTTGGTACCTCTTCTCCAGATCTGTCACACAATCCTGTCTCTGAGATCTACAGGCAGTTTATTCTTCCCCATGGCATGGTTTCTGCTCTGCTATGCATTGTCAGCTGTAAGACCTGGGACCTGAGACAGGGGTCTGTCTATCCAAATCATGTCCAATCAACTGAGTTTACCACATGTTGACTCCAATCAAGGTGTAGAAAGCAGCTCGTAGATTATCAAGAAAAATGGAAGGCCCTTAGAGCAAAATTTCAAGTATCATAGCACTGAATGCTTATATCCATGTGAAATTGTAGTTTTTCCTTTTAAATATGTTTGCAAACATTTATAAAATGTTGGTTTCATTTTCTCATAAGTGCAGATTGATAGATTATTATTTTTTTTTTAACACAAGACCACAACATAACAAATTGTGAGAAAAGTCAAAGGGTCTAAAGACTTTCCAAATACACTGTATCTGGCACTTGCAACAAATTTGAATAGAACATTTGGAGATTTTTTTTTTTTTTAAATGAATTTACGAATTCTTGCTTGGGCTACGTTCACATCTGCTATGGACAGTTTATTAGGAACCTTTATTGCAGATTTCATAGTTTTTGAGAGGAATGGTAGCACTGTTTTCAGGACTAAATGCCTTACACCACAGTGGAACCCAACAGACCCTATGCCTGTTACCAGCAGTGTCTGCTGGGCCACGGATCCAGAATTGGGGTTTCCCTTTATGACGTAAAACACTACACAGATATGAATAGAACCGAAGACTTTGTTCACATCTTGATTTAAAGGCTCCATTAGCATATGTAGTTACCCATTCAGGAATGCAGAAAAAAAAACATTTGCCTCTAATGTTAAATGCTTCTAAAATCAAAAGTTTTTTTTTGGGGGGGGGGGGGATTTAATATTTGCGGTGTTTTTGGTGTCAGTTTTCTGTTTCTTAGTTTTGTGTTGCTGCAACAAATTTACGACGTGCCACTGGGTTTATATAAATTTGGCGTGAGTGGCGATATGATTTAGCCACTGTCGGTGAAAGTACGCCATGGACAAGTCACATAAAAAGCACAAATATTGCATGATTGTGATATTTTTATGCCACAAAACTGGCGTAGCAGATTTAAAAAATGTCCCTCTTTATGTTTAAGTTTGACAGAGCATCAAAATCCAGTAGCTCCAAGCCTGGGTCTTACACGCTAGCCCTCAATAGCAGATCACATATGTTAAAGGATTTGGGAGAAATTCTGCAGCCCTCAATGTCTTCAATGCAATTCCTAATTTATTCACCAAGAATGCATTCTTGATGAATAAATTAGGAATTGCAATGAAGACATCGAGTGCTGCAGTATTTCTCCCAAACCCTTTGATTGTCAGGGGCCCTCTGGGCTAGGGCCTAACACTGCTGGCACCGCCACTCTATTGGCTGTCCAATTTGGACCCAACAATAGTACTGTTTAATGTTGGAGGCATGTGTCTAGAGTCAGCCACTGCAAATTTTAAAGGGGTTTTATGAGATTCTTCCTTAATATCAGAATGGCAGGGGCCCAATACATGGGATCCCCACTGATCAGCTGTTTGAGGAGGCCACGGCGCTCACCGCCGCCTTGCAGCTTACGAACTACATTGCCATCCACTGGATAGCAGCTGTGCTTGGTACTGCATCTTAACCCAATTCATGTGAATGGGCCTGAGCTGCATCTAGGCCATGTGACTGATGAACTTGACGTCACTGGCAGGGGTGCCAGAATCTAGGAAAACCACCTTTAAATGAATGCTTCATACTTCTTTACTATAGATTCTGTGGTGCTAGATTCAGGAAATGAATAGTGGAAGGTTTGGATGTTCTACTATGTGCTTGTGATATCTTTTAGGCTATGTTGGCTCATTTTTCTATGTTTTTCTGCTCTGTATTATTTACAGGAAAACAAACATCTGTTAATGTTCCTATTGATTTCAGTTGGATTTTTGTGTAACTGTTAATATTTAAGTTCTCTTCCTTCAGGCTCTAGTTGCTTTTGGTTGGCAGAACAGCATTACAGATCCAATAAAAGTAAAAACTAACCCATCATCGAGTCCTCAGAAGTGGAAGTATTGACACTAGAGCGAACAGGAGCAACAAATTAAAATTGTTACTTCGATATCTTTTGGGCTTGGATAACTGAAAAGAAATAAAAACGGATACTATCTTTCACTTGGGTAAACCACTTATTGTAGACTTTTGTGAACAGCCCACTCCAGGATCCAGTGTCGCTTTACTCAGTAGCCAGCTAATAAGAACGATCATAGAGTAGAAGTAGAAAACAACCCTACGAAGGCTGTGAAATGCGGTCCATGTAACGGCCACATTTCCCGGACAAACTGTGGCTCGTGTGAGCCAGTGGCGGATTATAATAGGCACGTTCGGGTCGGCAGCCCCGGGCCCGGCATCGCTGGGGGGGCCCAATGCTGACCCGAATGCCCACCTGCTGCGGCGGGGCACGGGAGCATATAGTTCCCTGCCTCGCCGCCTATACGTGGTAGTAAAAGCCTGAGGCAGACGTGCGTGATGTACGCGCGCCTGCCTCACCATCACGGACACGGGTAAGTATTTGTCTTTAGTTTTTGTGCGTGTGCCAACTTTGGGGGGGGGGAGAGGAGGTCATATCACTGCAGGGACAGTGGGGGCAAATGATTACACGATGGCAAATTACTTAATGGGGGGGCAGTGTGGGGCAGATTACTTAATGGGGGGGCAGTGTGGTGGAAATTGCTATATGGGGCAGTGTGGTGGAAATTGCTATATGGGGCAGTGTGGTGGAAATTGCTATATGGGGCAGTGTGGTGGAAATTGCTATATGGGGCAGTGTGGTGGAAATTGCTATATGGGGCAGTGTGGTGGAAATTACTATATGGGGGCAGTGTGGAGTAATTACTATATGTGGACAGTGTGAGGGAAATTACTATATGGGGGCAGTGTAGGGGTAATTATTACTATATGGGGCAGTGTGAGGGAAATTACTATATGGGGGCAATGTGGAGGAAATTACTGTGTGGGGGAAATTACTATATGGGGGTAGTGTGAGGGAAATTACTATATGGGGGCAATGTGGGGGAAATGACTGTGGTGTGGGGGACGTTGCTATTGGGGAGGCACTGTAGGGGCCTTTCTATTACAGGACATATTAGGGGACATTATTTTTGGGGACATTATAATTGCTGTAGACACTATAGGGATCTTTGAGATAGTTTATCAACCTGGTGTAAAATAGAACTGGCTTAGTTGCCATAGCAACCTGCAATCAGATCTCACCTTTCATTTTTGACAGCTCCTTTGGACAATGAAAGGTGGAATCTGATTGGCTACTATGGGTAACTAAGCCAGTTTTACTTTACACCAGTTTGATAAATGACCCCATTATGTCTATTAGGGGGTCACTATTTTTTCAGCAGTATAGTACCTGGGACATTGGGGAGCACAGTGGGCACAGTATTGGGGGTGGCAGCAGGATGACACTGTGGGGACACCAGGATGGGGAGGTTGATGGAAAAATTTAGAAATCTAACGTGTCTGTGTAACAAACTCTGTAGAGACGATATGCGGCTGAAAGAATTTGTCATGGGGGTCTGGGTCAGACGCAGGAGAAGAGGAAAGAGAAGGTCTACATGACAGGAAATGTTTCTGGATGTAAGAGGTATGTCTTTTTTTATTATAATCATATGTATTTTAAATTTGGCAAATTTGTAACAGCCCAGATAACAGTGATAACTTTCTGTGTGCAGATAATGTAGTAGATGTTCCATGCAGTCCTATGTAACACCCCACATAACACAATAGTTCACAGTGTTATGTGGGGTGTTACATAGGACTGCAGGTAACATCTATGACATCTGTACTCGGAGAGTTATGAGATGGTGGGGGTCAGACTCCTGGTACCCCGCCAATCTGCTGTTTGAGGAGACCGCGATGTTCCAGTGAGCGCCGTAGCCTCTTTGCTTCTTACCAAGCATAGCTCTGGCCATTTGATAGCACTGCGCTTAGTATTGCAGCTCAGACCCAATCACGCAGATGGGACAGAGCTGCACCTAGACCATGTGAATGAGGAATGTGATGTCATATGGCCTAGGAAAAGACTGTGGCGCTCACGAAGCACCACAGCCTCTTCTTACAATTTTTTTTTTTTTTTTTAACTAAAATGGAGCGAGGGGCCAGAGTTGGGTAGACAGCCCCGGGCCTATCATGTACTTGATCCGCCTCTGGTGTGAGCTGAACTCACTGCATCATATTAATCTATAATGCTGTGAGATCCTGTCCTCTTAGCATCATTTGAGTACAAGACTGGAACTCATTGCATCATGGATCACTATGATGCAGTAAGTTCAGTTGACGTGAGCCACGGTCAGTCTGAGAACTACAACCATCACACCAGACTGCATTTCACGGACCACACAGCTATGTGAAAGCAACTTTAAAAGTTAGGTCCCAGTAGGAAGTTTCTAAGCGTATTAGAAGCTAGCTGATTCCTTAGGTTTGCCTAGCCCTTTGTGAATTAGATGTCTAGAAAATGGGAAGCTGGTTCAGTGTTCATGCTCTTTGTTGACAGGGGTAGGGTACGCAGTCTGAGTGACGATTGGCATGTGTTATACATGACTTTATATTTTAATGCCGTATGGAGATCCGTCTCCTTACAGCATTAAACTGTATGGTCTCCAGCGAGGCAAAATTAGTTGTTACTGAAGTCTCTTGATTATTAAACTTGAAGACCATTTTAAAACAGGTCCTACCAACTACATTAACGATGTTGGATGAAGATTTAGGGATTTAAACAGTGGGGTGCTGTCTAAAACTAATACAAATAAGTCACAGGGGCCTGATGGGATACACCCAAAGCTATTAAAAGAGCTTAGCGGTGAACTAGCAAAACCATTAACAGATTTATTTAACCAATCACTGGTAACAGGAGTCGTCCCAGAAGATTGGAAATTAGCAAATGTTGTGCCCATTCACAAGAAAGGTAGTAGGGAGGAATCGGGCAACTATAGGCCAGTAAGCCTGACATCAATAGTGGGGAAATTAATGGAAACCATACTTAAGGAGAGGATTGTGCAACATCTAAAATCCCATGGATTGAAAGATGAAAAACAGCATGGGTTTACTTCGGGGAGATCATGTCAAACTAATCTTATTGATTTTTTTTGATTGGGTTACTAAAATAATAGATGGCGGAGGGGCAGTAGACATCGCTTATCTAGACTTTAGTAAGGCTTTTGATACTGTCCCACATAGAAGGCTTATTAATAAATTGCAGTCTTTGGGCTTGGACTCCCATATTGTTGAATGGATTAGACAGTGGCTGAGGGACAGACAACAGAGGGTTGTAGTCAATGGAGTATATTCAGACCATGGTCTTGTTTCCAGTGGGGTACCTCAGGGATCTGTTCTGGGACCCATATTGTTTAATATCTTTATCAGTGAAATTGCAGAAGGCCTCGATGGTAAGGTGTGTCTTTTTGCTGATGACACAAAGATTTGTAACAGGGTTGATGTTCCTGGAGGGATACACCAAATAGAAAAGGATTTAGGAAAACTAGAGGAATGGTCAAAAATCTGGCAACTAAAATTTTATGTTGATAAGTGCAAGATAATGCACCTGGGGCGTAAAAACCCAAGTCCTAACCTCAGTATCTGAGGAAAGGGATTTAGGGGTCATTATTTCAGAAGACTTAAAGGTAGGCAGACAATGTCATAGAGCAGCAGGAACTGCAAGCAGAATGCTTGGGTGTATAGGGAGAGGCATTACCAGTAGAAAGCGGGAGGTGCTCATGCCGCTCTACACAGCACTAGTGAGACCTCATTTGGAGTATTGTGCTCAGTACTGGAGACCATATCTCCAGAAGGATATTGATACTTTGGAGAGAGTTCAGAGAAGAGCTACTAAACTAGTGCATGGATTGCAGGATAAAACTTACCAGCAAAGATTAAAGGACCTTAACATGTATAGCTTGGAAGAAAGACGAGACAGAGGGGATATGATAGAAACTTTTAAATACATAAAGGGAATCAACAAGGTAAAAGAGGAGACAATATTTAAAAGAAAAACTGCTACAAGAGGACATAGTTTTAAATTAGAGGGGCAAAGGTTTAAAAGTAATATCAGGAAGTATTACTTTACTGAGAGAGTAGTGGATGCATGGAATAGCCTACCTGCAGAAGTGGTAGCTGCAAATACAGTGAAGGAGTTTAAGCATGTATGGGATAGGCATAAGGCCATCCTTCATATAAGATAGGGCCAAGGGCTATTCATAGTATTCAGTATATTGGGCAGACTAGATGGGCCAAATGGTTCTTATCTGCCGACACATTCTATGTTTCATATGTCTTTTTCTGAGGAGAGGCTTCTGTCTGGCCATTCTGCCATAAAGCCCGGATTTATGTTTGACCTACTGGAAGTTTCTCAAATCTGCACACACAATATTTGGAGCTCAGTCAGAATAACCATTGTTTGCATCTCTTACCAAGGCACTTCCCCTCTGATTACTTTGGTGGGGTGGCCAGCTCTAGGAAGAGTCCTGGTTGTTCCAAACGTCTTCCATTTAGGCTCCATTCACACGTCCGCAAATGGGTCCGCATCCGTTCTGCAATTTTGCGGACCGGGTGCGGACCCATTCATTTTCTATGGGGATGGAATGGATGCGGACAGCACACAGTGTGCTGTCAGCATCCGCATTTGCGGAGCGCGGCCCCGATCTTCAGGTCCGCAGCTCCGCAGCTCCGCAGCTCCGCAAAAGATAGAACATGTCCTATTCTTGTCCGCAGCTTGCGGACAAGAATAGGCATTTCTATAGGGGTGCCGGGCGGGTGTGTTGTGGATCCGCAATTTGCCTGTCCGCAACACACCACGGACGTGTGAATGGAGCCTTAAGAAGTATGGACACCACTGTGCTCTTGGGAACTTTCAGTGCCCTTCTCCAGATCTGTTCCTCTACACAGTCCAGTCTTTGAGCTGTACAGGCAGTTCTTTCCTCCTCATGGCTTGGCTTTTTGATCTGATATGCATCATCAGCTATAAGGCCTTATATAGACAAGGGTGTATCTTTCCAAATCATGTTCAAGCAACTGAATTTACCACTGGTTGACTCCTATAAAGGTGTAGAAACATCTCAAAGATGATCACGAAAAATGTGAGGCCCCCAGAGCAAAATTTCAAGTGCCATAGCGAAGGGTCTGAATACCTATGTCTATGCAAAATTTAAGTTTTTCCTTTTATAATAAATTTGCAAACATTTCTAAAATTCTGTTTTCATTTTCTCATTGAAGGGTATTGAGTGCAGATTGATGGGGGAACATATTTTTGTGGGCTCTCAGCACGAGGCTGCAACATAACAAAAACGTGGAAAAAGGAAAGGGGTGTGAAGACTTTCCGAATGCATTGTATAGTAGTTCTAGTCCTAACATATATAAGTCAAGAGAGCTGCTGTAAATTACTTTGTGTGCTGGAGCTTCTTCAGGGGCCTGTTCATTACACACCCTGTATGAGAAAAATAACATTATTCCGCTCTCAGCTGGTGTCCAAAAGAGCAGCTCATTCTGGTTCAGGTGGATACTATAGTAGACTATAAAGAGGGGCTAGTAATCAGCCTATGACTTTAGTAATACAGCACATGCTGATTAGGCTACTTTCACACTAGCGTTCAGGTGTCCGCTCGTGAGCTCCGTTTGAAGGGGCTCACGAGCAGTCCTGAACGCAGCCGTCTGGCCCCAATGCATTCTCAGTGGAGGCGGATCCACTGAGAATGCATCCGCCTGCCAGCGCTCAGCCTCCGCTCCGCTCAGTGAGCGGACACCTTAACGCTGCTTGCAGCGTTCGGGTGTCCGCCTGGCCGTGCGGAGGCGAGCGGATCCGTCCACACTTATAATGGAAGTCAATAGGGACGGATCCGCTTGAAGATGACACTATATGGCTCAATCTTCAAGCGGATCCGTTCCCCATTGACTTACAATGTAAAGTCTGAACGGATCCGCTCAGGCTACTTTCAGACTTAGAAAATTTTCTAAGTTATAATGCAGACGGATCCGTTCTGAACGGATGCAAACGTCTGCATTATCGGAGCGGATCCGTCTGATGAAACATCAGACGGATCCGCTCCGAACGCTAGTGTGAAAGTAGCCTTAGCTGTATGTTCCCCTAATGTCATCATCTTCCTGCCAATGGCATATGCTGCAGCATTTTTTAATATTGTTTTAAAGGTTTTTTTGTTTCTATATAATGATGAACCATTACTCTGTGGACTGAGATTTTGGCTTCTGGCTCCTGCCACTGTGCTGTTCCCAGCGCCGATGGCTGTAAAAAATAAAAAATAGGTGGGGGTGCTAGGTGTCACACCGATCTCAAAAATGGAAAGCCCTTTTAAGTTATGACGACTCAAGAAAGGCTGTTGCAAGTTGAAAATATTGTAGCCTTAGGTCATTGTAATTTGAGGAACCAGTTTACATTGGACACCGTACAGTGTACTAAAGTAAGGCTGTGTTCACATCTGCATTAGACGCTCTGCTCAAAACCTCTGTTGTAGATTGTTATATTTATCAGAAAAAAAATAGTACTGCATGGAACGCCATGACGGACAGTATGGCTGAACCCATCGGATCCCATTATAAGTCAGTGGCGTCTGTTGATGTGCGTCATGTGACAGATCCATCACAGCGGAAATTCGACCTGTCTGCTCCTTTGACGGAACGGGAAACTGAATTCTAATGCAGATGTGAATATAGCCGAACCTGGTTCATCGACGTGTCTGAATGTGAGTGCAATGTGGCGGATTGTCGTATACGTGGAGAAAATCCGTGAAGAAGCTGGCCTTTCAAATCGCCCGATACTTCATGTCTTCTGTGGGGGTACTCGTATAAGTAAAACGGAGGGACTTTTCTTTAATGCCCTTTTTAAAGTGATCTTTAAAAATATACATGCCGATTCCTTTGGTCCTCCTGGACCATTGGTGTGGTGTAAGTCATCTTACTAATGGTCGATCTAGTCAGTAAATGTCTTTTTTGGACTTTTTTAATGTCTCACGCCAAAATTGTAATTCTTTCCTAGTGCTTTTTGTCATCTTAAATTTGAAAGCTTGCAGTGGCATCTAGCTGCCAGTGTGGGTCACCCTAATATTATTTGTGCACAGGCAGTGATGCTCTTTACCGTGAAGAAGCACAGCTTGGATTGCGATGTCAAGTACAAGGCTGTAGTGTTCGGACAAGGGTCGGTTTAGTTGTCTGACCTCTTAGGCTTGGAGTACAGGATCTTTATTTGCCATGAAGCCTTGGCTGACCTGTTGAGATAGATTGATAGTCGTGAGACAAGATAGTAAAAGGCTAATTCTCAAAACAACCCTACTCATCCTCTCCTTATTTCTTTCCTTTCTATTCCGTTTGACTTATCAGACTGTTCTATCTGTATTTCCATCCATCGGTCCCCGGAACAACACATACCTATGCAAATTTTCTTCATTTGAATGATAAGTAGGCTAAGTAGATGTAAATGAAATGCATACATCTGCAGTCGGAGCCCTGGCCTGCTTGTGACTCTCCAGGCCTGAAGTGCTCATCCCTTGCCTACAGTATGAAGAACACCTGCACAATTGGCTAGGACATCGTGGCCAAGAATGAGCTCCTTGTGCATACTCCGTCCAGGCAGAATGCCCTCACTTGGATGATACTCAGAATGCTAGGCTAGGAGTCGAGTGTTAATACTTTTTTTTTTCTGGAGCATTTTCCTTAAAAATTGTCTTATCTGCTGTGGGACACATTTATTAACCATTTGCGCCATGCAAGTCAGTTTGTAAATTTTGAAAAGTGGGCATGACTTGGCCAGGATTTAGACCCGTTTATCCATTGTGACTTTTTAGGACGTCACAAACTGTTTGTGCAATCTCGCTCCAGTTGGCGGGTGGTGTAGAAATTTGATAAAGATCTCAAACATCTTAAACATATTTAAAGGGAACCTGTCATCAATTTTATTCTGATCTCAACGAGGACAGCATAAAGTAGTGACAGACATGCTGGTTTCAGCGGTGTGACACTCATGAGCTAAAAGTCTGGTTGCCGAGAACAAGCATCATAATCATTGCAGCCCAGGCCTTGAAAAGAGTCAAATCTACCTGAGAAGAGTCACGGTTATCCATAATCTCCTGCACTCTCGCCCATCTGCTGATGATTGACAGTTCTCTCCTAGGGAGAAAAGTAAGGAGAAGACTGCCAGTCATCAGGAGATTATGAATAACCATGACTCTTCTCAGGTAGATTTGACTCTTTTCCAGGCCTGGGCTGCAATGATTATGATGCTGGTTCTCAGCAACCACTGACTTTTAGCTCATGAGTGACACACTGCTGAGATCAGCATTTCTGTCAATACTTTATGCCAAGTGAGGGCAGCATAAAGTTGATGACAGGTTTCCTTTAAAGATGCAACACATTGGTAAACATCATGCAAATGTTCATAAATTTATTGCAAGTAGCACACTACCGCGTTACATTTTGGAGTCTCACCAGTTCTAGAACAGTGGGACCAGTAGGTAGGAGATACCAGCTTGTAGATGGCTATAATTGGCAGCTTTCCCATGTGCCTCCATTGAATGTTCTCTTCTAAAATATGTTCATGTGTTCACATTCCAGTTCAAAGGGGTTGCCCAGTGTTATGTGCTAAAGCTTGAAGGATAATTTCAGTCATAAATGAAAAAATGGTTTCTTTTCTTCTCGTTATTTGCTCATCTTGTTATCACATCCTAGTTTCTATGTGCTAGCATCAAGCATACTGTGTAAAAAAATAAATATCTTCAAGGCCAGAAAATACACTAAACGGACAAAAGTATAGGGACACACCTCTTAATCATTGAATTAAGTTGTTTCTTTCAGTCCCTTTGCTGCTGAGATTTTTCGTTTTTCTGATATTAATCAAAATAGACCGCAATTTTCTCAAAAAAAGTGTATTTTTAACTTTTTCTGGTAAAATTGTTCAAATATAATTACATTTCTATACAAGTTTGTGTAGCACAATTTATTGTGCTACATGTCTTTGATAAAAAAAATAATCCAATAAGTGTATATTTATTGGTTTGCGCAAAAGTTATAGCGTTTACAAACTATGGTACAAAAATGTGAATTTCCGCATTTTGAAGCAGCTCTGACTTTCTGAGCACCTGTCATGTTTCCTGAGGTGCTAGAATGCCAGGATAGTATAACTTGTGCCAAAAATAAAAATCTTCTATGAACTCGCCATGCCCCTCACTGAATACCTTGGGGTGTCTTCTTTCCAAAATGGGGTCACTTGTGGGGTATTTATACTGCCCTGGCATTTTAGAGGCCCTAAAGCGTGAGAAGTAGTTTGGAATTCAAATGCGTAAAAATACCCCTTTTTTGACATTTTGGGCTAACTAAATTTAGGGGGTATTCCTCTGAGACTACCCAGGAAAAAGAGCACACCTGCCTAGTAAAAAGGAGTGCTTGCGAAGTAAAGCTGCGATCGCTAATAAAGATCCAAAAAGCTCAAAAGTGATCTTTATAGCGTCGCAGCGATTTTTACTGTGTTTTTGCAGTGATCAGAAAAAAAAATATTGTCATTGCGGTGGGGCGGACTGAACGCAAGTGTGGGCACAAGATTAGGCCTGATCAAGCGAACACTGCGTTTTTTGTAGAGCCTAAGGTGACCCTATTGTACTGATATAGATCTGATTGCGATCAGTCTTGATCACTTACAGATACTCTATAGTACTAGCACTGATTAGCGACAGCGATGATGCTAATCAGCAACTGATCAGTGACTGTGGTGCGGTGGGCGCTAACTACTTAACAAGTAGCTAACTAACTGGCGGTGATGAGGGACCCTTACAGGGGGTGATCAATGACAGGGGGATGATCAGGGAGTCTATATGGGGTAATAAGGGGTTAATAAGTGACAGGATGGGGGGGGTTCTAATGTGTGTGTGTGGTGCTTGCTGCTACTTACAGAGCTGCCTGTGTCCTCTGGTGGTCGATCCAAGCAAAAGGGACCACCAGAGGAGCAGGTAGCAGGTATATCAGATGCTATTTACAAAATAGTGTCTGATATACCTATTTGATTAGTTATTTTAAAAATCTACAGCCTGCTAGCCAATGATCAGCGCTGGCAGGCTGTAGTTAAACTTGTACACGGCGCGATCCTGTGAGTGCGCGTTCACAGGAAATCTCAGGTCTCACGAGATGACGCCTATCGGCGTTACCGTGACGACAAGAGGTTAACATCAGCTGCATGCAAGACTTACATCACCAGTGACTTACATCACCATGCCTCCACTGGACTCTGGAGCAGTAAAATATGTTCTGTGCAGAGACAAATGATATTTTGTTATGCAATTCTGAAAATTTTCTAATTATATTGTATTGCTAGGACAACTTCTTTAACCCCCCATCCCCGTACACCTTGATGTCCTTTATGTCCGAGATGCGCAAAGAGTGTATGGAGGGGGCTCAGTTGTTGGGCCCACTCCATACGGTACAGGTACATACCGAAGAACCGGCTCGATACTCCCTTAGACACCACAGTCAATAACAACTGTGGCATCTAAAAGATTAGTCAGAGGGAGGGGACTCCCCCTGACCTCCGGCCCCTTTCAATAGTGAAAAATCATGAGGTGTTGATTGGTTGCTATGGCAGCCTCATCTTTTGTAAAGGCCTGCCATTCTAAAGTTCCTGTTAAAGGGTTCTGTCAGCAGGAAAATGGTTATTAACCTGGCTGGCATTAGTGATGTACTAATGTCAGCTGAACATAACTATATTAGTGCCATCTCACTACCTGCCGCCGTTATTGAGAAAAAATAACTTTTATAATATGCAAATGAGCCTCTAGGAGCAGGGAGGGCGTTGCTCCTGCAACTAGAGGCTCCGTTCTCCCACCTGGCCACGCCCTGCTACACTTGATTGACAGGGCCAGGCAGCACTGGTCTCCTCTTGCCGGCCCTGTCTGCCTTGGAAATCTCGCGTCTGCACCGTCCCGTTCAGTATTCGGCGCAGGCGCAGTGAGTAAAGGACGCTTACCTTCAATAACAGCGGCACGCAGTAAGATGGCACTAATATAGTTATGTACATCTCTAATGTCAGCCAGGTTAATAACCATTTTCCTGCTGACAAAACCCTTTAAGATCTTACTAGGAAGTATGGAGAACCCCCATAGATTTCAGTAGTAAACTATTGCAGTCTAGGATATAAACAATTAAATGTTTAATTCCCTTAAATATAAAAAAAAAAAAAAAAGTATTAAAAATTCAAATCCCTATTCTCAATATTACTTATAAAAATAAGCAATTTGTATTGTGCGTCCAAAAATGGCTGCACTATTAAAATATGAAAATACCAGCAAGTACAAGAAAGTTCCTGCACGGTGAACACTGTAGCAGACAAAAAAAATCAAAAAGTCCTCACACAGCTCTGTACACCGAATATGTTATGGGTGTCAGAATATGGTGGTACGTGAATAGAAAAATAAAAAAGTTATGGCTTTTGGAAGGCGGAAAACAAAAGCTGAAAATGAGCAAATGAAAATCGCCTGGTTCTGAAGGGATTAACAAAATGCAAAAGACTAAATCAGACCCCTAGACGTGGCTAACCCTAAGTGGTCATGATACTGGTCCCCGCCACTGGATTTAGTTTGTATGGGTCCCAGACCAGCACTTCTGCTCCCCTCTGCGCCGATATCAACAGCTGTTGACAGGGGAACATGTGACCGCTGCAGCCAATCACAGGCCGCAGAGGTGATCTGCTCCCCTGGCGTCACGCGTTACACGTCTGGAGGTCTGATTTATGCCTGATTCACACGTCAGTGTTCGGTCAGTGATTGTGAGCCAAAAGCAGGTGCGACTCTAAACACACAACAGGTACAGATCTCTCCATTATACCTCATCTCTGTGGAGGCTCCGATCCTGGTTTTGGATCACAATCACTGATGGAAATCACTGACCAAAACACTGACGTGTGAATGAGGCTTTAGTCCTGGATTATCTCTACTGTTTACATGGAGCAGTTGCATATGTTCCTTTTATGTTTTTTGTGAATTTTAGAAAAGTATTATGTTGAGCAGTTTCCAGGTGATTCTTCTTATTTCTCCCATTACCTAATCTTCTAGCCTCTCATGGAGTTGTAGTGAGAATGAGCTGTTTCCTGCCATTAGGGAGCATTTCTAGGTTGCAACTTCCAGCCTGTGAGTTAATTGAAAGTCATCATGTCAGCCGGTGGCTGAGTTTTCTTTCATGTAATGTCAGATCTGTGTTTTTCCTCAGCTTTTATTCTTACATTTTCTATATCTATACAATGTTTTGGTTACTCTGGAAGCTACCTTTTCGTTTGCACCTCTATTAATATTTTGTACATGTTTTTAGCCTTGACTATAATGAGTTTCGATCATATGGGCAACAATTTTAAGGGTGTAAAATTAAAACATACTTCCATTCTGGTCTGTTGTGCACCAACGTGAGGAAGTTAAGGCCAGACATACACAAGTGAGTTGAATGCGAGAAAATCACAGCCTGTGTCAGTGAGAGGTCTCCTTTTGACCTCCATCCCTCTGACAGGAATGCACAGCATTGTACTGATTTATAATGCTGTGTAACTCTTAAGACTGTATTAGACCTGCAGATTAAGCAGGCGATTGTCAGGAGAGAAGCATTCCTTCCCGCCAATCGCCTGCTCGCTAACGGAGGAGACCACTGCTATTACATGCAGTTATCTCCTCCAGAGTATGGGGAGGAGCGATCACTAATGTCATCGCTTGTCCCCATACTGTCTAGTTGTTTGCCAGCAGCAGATCCTGTTGAAAGATTTGGATTGCGGGTAATTGGTGGCAGTACAGTATTATACTTCGAACGCTCGTTAGCGGTGATCTGGTAGACGATCTGCCAGTCTAATACACCCTATAGAGTTCTGAAATCTACTGAATTACAATGACATAATGCTATCACTGTAATACGATAGATTCCAGGAGACCCAGACTCCTCACACAGGATTATAAATCAATATAAAGCTGTGTGATCCTGTTAGAGGAGCGAAGGTCAGAATGGGACCTCTCACTGACACACGCTGCGAGTTCTTCGCATTCAACTCACTCGTGTGTGTCTGGCCTTAAAGGGATTGTTTGCTTTTTTTATATTGATGACCTATCCTTGGGATAAGTCATCGATATCAGATCAGCGAGGAGCCATTCCATTGAAGTGAATGGGACGGATTAGTTGTAATTACACTGCTCACCACTGCACTTGCGATTGAGAGCAGATAAACAAAGGAGAGAAGGTAGCGCTTGTACTCTTCAAACAGCTGATCGGCAGGGGTGCTGAGAGTCGCCAATTTAATATTGATGACTTATTCTGAGCATAGGTAACATAGTTTATAAGGCCGAAAAAATACATCTGTCTATCCAGTTCGGCCTGTGATCCTGCAAGTTGATCCAGAGGAAGACAAAAAAAAAACAACTGAAGTAGAAGCCAATTTTCCCCACTTAAGGGGAAAAAAATTCAGGCAATAAGAATAACTCCCTGGATCAACGACCCATCTCTAGTAGCCATAACCTGTAATATTATTACACTCCAGAAATACATCCAAGCCCCTCTTGAATTCCTTTATTATACTCACCATCACCACCTCCTCAGGCAGAGAGTTCCATAGTCTCACTGGTCTTACCGTAGAGAATCCTCTTCTATGTTTGTGTACAAACCTTCTTTCCTCCAGACGCAGAGGATGTCCCCTTTTCACAGTCACAGTCCTGGGGATAAATAGATGATGGGAGAGATCTCTGTACTGACCCCTGATATATTTATACTTACCGTATTTTTCGCCCTATAAGACGCACCGGCCCATAAGACGCACCTAGGTTTTTAGGGAGGAAAATAAGAAAAAAAAATGTTTTAACCAAAAGGTGTGCTTTTGGTGGTTTTGGAACTAATGGTGGTCTGTGGATGGCACTATTACTGGGGATCTGTGGATGGCACTGTTATGGGGGGATCTGTGAAGGACACTGTTATGGGGGGATCTGTGGATGACGCACTGTTACAGGGGGGGGGATCTGTGGATGGCACTGTTACAGGGGGGGATCTGTGGATGGCACTGTTACAGGGGGGAATCTGTGGATGGCACTGTTACAGGGGGGGGGAATCTGTGGATGGCACTGTTACAGGGGGGGATCTGTGGATGGCACTGTTACAGGGGGGATCTGTGGGTGCCACTGTTACAGGGGGGATCTGTGGGTGCCACTGTTTATATATGTGCCATCCACAGACCCTCCACCCCATAACAGTGCCATCCACAGACCCCCCACCCCTTAGCAGTGCCATACACAGACCCCCCCCCCCTTAACAGTGCCATCGACAGATGTTCCCCATAAAACTGTCATCCACAGATCTCTCTCCCCCCGCGCCACTCCAGTGCTGCAGTATACAAATATAAAATGTCTCATTCAATTAAAAGTGATTAAACATGCCCCCTCACTCCTAATATTACCGTACATCCTAACAGCTTCTGTACAAGGCAGGCTGGGCGGCCGGCGCGTCACTCACTGACGTCACTTGACTGCGCATTCATAAAGTAGGCGGCGCAGGCACGTGACATCAGGGAGTTACGCTGCCGCCCGCCCGGCCTGCCTGCCTGCATTGTACAGAAGCTGTTAGGATGTACGGTAATATTAGGAGTGAGGGGGCATGTTTAATCACTTTTTTAATTGAATGAGACATTTTATATTTGTATAGTGCAGCACTGGAGCGGCGGGGCCGGACTACAGTGACTGCACCGCCCCGCCGCAATTGCCGGCCCCCAGCTCCTCCTCCCAGTCCCTCCCCGCTAGCTCATACATCGCAGCCAGCAATGTAAAAATGTCAGCATTCGCCCCATAAGACGCAGGGGCATTTTTCCCCCATTTTGGGGAAGGGGGGGAGTGCGTCTTATGGGGCGAAAAATGCGGTAGTTATTAGATCTCCCCTCAGTCATCTTTTGATAAATTACTGTACTGTAGTCCCCCCATTCCAGTTATTACTTTAGTTGCCCTCCTCTGAACCCTCTCCAGCTCTGCTATGTCTGCATTGTTCACAGGAGCCCAGAACTGTACTCCATGTGTGGTCTGACTAGTGATTTGTAAAGTGGTAGGACTATGTTCTCATCATACCCTTTTGATGCAACCCATTATCTTATTGGCCTTGGCAGCAGCTGCCTGACACTGGTTTCTACAGCTTAGTTTGCTGTTCACTAAAATTCCTAGGTCTCTTTCCATGTTAGTGTTTTCCAATATTTTACCATTTAGTATGTATGGGTGATTTGCATTATTCCTTCCCATGTGCATAACCTTACATTTGTCAGTGTTAAACCTCATCTGCCACTTATCTGCCCAAGCCTCCAATCTATCCAGATCCCTCTGTAGTAGTATACTGTCCTCTTCCGTGTTAATTACTTTACACAGTTTAGTGTCATCTGCAAAAATTGATATTTTACTGTGCAAGCCTTCTACAGAATCATTAATAAATATAATGAAGAGGATAGGGCCCAATACTGACCCCTGAGGTACTCCAATAGTGACAGTGACTTAATCTGAGTGTGTACCATTAATAACCACCCTCTGTTTTCTATTACTGAGCCAGTTACTTACCCACATACAGACCTTTTCTCCCAGTCCAAGCATTCTCATTTTATATACTAACTTTTCATGTGGTACAGTGTCAAATGCTTTGGAGAAGTCCAGATATACGACATCCATTGATTCGCCACTGTCAAGTCTAGAACTTACCTCCTCATAGAAACTGATTAAATTAGTTTGACATGACCGATCCCTCATGAAGCCATGCTGATATGGCGTTATTTGCTTATTTTCATTGAGGTACTCCAAGATAGCATCTCTTAGAAAACATTCGGTAAGTTTAACGTCTGTCGTGGGTAAACAGTCTGTTTCTGGACCCTTTTAGAAAATTGGCACCGCATTTGTTATGCGCCAATCCTATGGAACACTCCATGTCCGTATAGAGTCCTTAAATATCAGAAATAAGGGTCTGGCTATGACATTACTTAATTCTCTTAGGATACAGGGGTGTATGCCATCTGGTCCTGGCGATTTGTTTATTTTAATCTTTTTAAGACGCCGCTGTACTTCCTGGGTCAAACAGGGCACTTTTAATGGGGAATTTACTTTCATTCTGAATTTCTTCTGACAGTTTAGTTTCCTCAGTGAATACAGTGGAGAAATTTTTTTTAATAGCTTTGCTTTCTCCTCATCGCTTTCTGCAACTCCCCCCTCATTACTCTGTAAAGGGCCGACACTTTCAGATTTATACTTTTTACCATTTATATAATTGAATAACATTTTAGGGTTAGTTTTCTGGTAATGAATCTCTCGGTCTTTGGCTGCTTGTTTTTTACATATTTATTTTTTTCCTTATAGTTTTTCAGTGCTTCCTTGCTACCGTCCTGTTTTAGTCATTTAAAAGTTTTCTTTTTGTCATTTATTGCTTTCTTTACAGTTCTATTTATCCACATAGGTGTTTTTCTTGTTCCTTAACCTTTTATTCCCATAAGATATGTACCTCTCACAATTAGATTTCAGGATGCTTTTAAAAATATCCCATTTTGTGGCTGTATTTTTATTTTTGAGGACTTTGTCCCAGTTAGTTAGGCCTATGGCCTCTCTTAGTTGGCTAAATTTTGGTTTTTTGGAAATTTGGTATTTTTGTTCCTCCCTGAAGAAACACTCTTTTGAATGACAATTGAAAGGTTACTACTTTATGGTCATTATTTCCCAGGTGTCCCCCAACCTGCACATCTGTTGCTTTGTCAGGTCTATTGGTTAATACTGAGTCCAGTATGGCTGTCCCTCTAGTTGGGTCCTGAACCAGTTGGGAGAGGTAATTGTCATTGGTTATTGCCAAGAACCTGTGTCCTTTATGAGATGTACAGGTTTCAGTTTCCCAGTCTACTACTCTGGGTAGTTAAAAAAACAAATTCATCCATGGGTGTCCCTACCAAAAAAGTAACCTCTGAAATATTATAGCTATACATAGGGACTCCCCAGCATACATGTAACCAGGAAGAGCTCACTAAATGAGGCAAAAAACTAGAAAAACTAAAGCTCATAAACATCCAATTATGAAAAAAGTACTTTATTGTTACATAATAATTAATATATATGATACCATTAAAAAGGAGGGTAGGTTACAGAGAGACCATCCCAGCAACCTACAGGTCACTAAATCCAAGTAAATACATGTACAATCAAAAATTCATCAGACATCAGACCTACTGGATCTTCAAGAACCAAGTGGGTCTGGGTCAAAATAAGTGAAAAAAATAAAAAAACACATTTATCACTGATTAAAAATTGAAAAAATTAAATTCCCTATACATGTTTGATATCACCGCGTCCGTAATGACCTGATCTATAAATCGGTCATGTTACTTTTCCCGCACAGTGAACGCCATAAAAAATAAAAACTATGATGAAATTGAAATTTTGCCCACCTTACTTCCCAAAAAAGCTAATAAAAGTGATCAAACCGACACCTCATCCCGCAAACAAATTACCCCCTACATAAGACAATAGCCCAAAAAATAAAAAAAACACTATGGCTCTCAGAGTAAAACATGATTTTTTTATGTTTCAAAAATGCTTTTTTATGTTAAACGTAAAAAAAAAAAGTAGACCTATTAGGTATCGCTGCGTCCGTAAGAACCTGCTCTATAAAAATACCACATGACCTAAACCCTGAGATGAACACCGCAAAAAAATAAAATAAAAAAAGGGGGCTCAAAAAAGCAATTTTTTTGTCACCTTAGATCACAAAAAGTGTAATAGCAAGCGATCAAAAAGTCGTATGCCCCCCCAAAATAGTGCCAATCTAACCATCATCTCATCCCACAAAAATGATACCCTACCTAAGACAAGACAATCGCCCAAAAACTGAAAAAACTATGACTCTCAGACTATAGAGACACTAAAACATGATAATTTTTTTTTTTTGTTTCAAAAATGATGATATTGTGTAAAACGTAAAATTTTTTTAAAGTATACATATTAGGTATCGCCACGTCCGTATCGACCGGCTCTATAAAAATATCATATGACAAAACCTCTTAGGTGAACACTGTCAAAAAAATTAAATAAAAACTGTGTTAAAAAACATTTGTTTTGTCACCTTACTAAAAATGCAAAACCAAGCGATCAAAAAGGTGTCTGCCCCCCTACAATGGTGCCAGTCTAACAGTCATCTCATCCCACAAAAATGATACCCAACCTGAGACAATCGCCTAAAAACTGAAAAAACTATGGCCCTCAGACTATGGAAACACTATCGCCGCGTCCGTAAGAACCTGCTCTATAAAAATAGCACATGATCAAACCCGTCAGATGAACGTTGTCAATAATAAAAAATAAAAACTGTGCCAAAATTTTTTCCATTTTAATCCATTTTCCCTGTAACAAAGCTAGGGTTAACAGCCAAACGAAACTAAATTTTTATTGCCCTGATCCTGTAGTTTACAGAAATGCCCCATATGTGGTCATAAACTGCTGTACGGGCAGTCCGCATCTTTTGTGGCCCCATTGAAATGAATGGGTCCGCATTCGCTCTGCAAGATTTTGGCACGGATGCGGACTCAAATATACGGTTGTGTAAATGGGTCCTTACTGTGGCGCAAACAATAATTAAGACAAAAATGTTCATAAATAGTCAGTCCCTGAAAGTCAATACATTGTGGAGCCACCTTATGCTGCAGTTCTCTTAGGGCATGTCTCTATTAGCCTAGCACGTCTAGATACTGGGATTATTGTCCATTGTTCAAGGAAAAACTGCTCCAACTCTTTCAAGTTAGGTGGTTTGTATTCTTGTACAGCAGTCTTCAGGCCATGCCACAGATTCTCCATTGGATTGAGGTCTGGACTTTGACTAGGTGATTCCAATACATTTATGTTTCCCCTTTTTAAAGTGATCCAATGTAGCTTTAGGCTACTTTCACATCTGCGGCCTCGTGATCCAGCCGCCAAATCCAGCAGAGAATGCCGGGAATCGGCCAGACACAAACCGCAGCGTTTAGTGGTTTCTGTCCAGCCCATTGTTGGTCTTTTTGCCGGATCTTCACCGGACCCAATTATAGTTAATGGTGTTAGGGCTGCAGTTATCAATTATTATAGTAATCAAGTATTCTATCGATTCATCCAATGATTAATTGAGTACGCTAATAAGAAAAAACTAATTAAACTGCTAACTAAACTAAACTAAAACTAATTAAAGCTGCTAACTAAACTTTTCTATACAAACTCATCAGCTCCCCCCATGTGACATCAGCTGCCCCCCAGTGCCATGAGCTCCCACATGCTATCAGTTGCTCCACCCCAGTACCATCAGTTCCCCCTTCAATGCCACCAGCTCCCCTCATGCCATATGTTGCTCCGCCCCCCAAGTGCCATCAACTTGCCCCCAGTGCCATCAGCTGCCCCACTGCTATGAACTCCCCGATGCCATCAGTTCCTCCACTCCCTCTCCTAGCCATCAGTGCCCAGCCGCAGCACCAGTGAACTAAAATACTTACCTTCCCTGTTAGGGGCGCTGCCGACACTCCAGAGATTCTCCATCCTCTTCTTTATGCGCTCCACTGGGACCTGACGTCACACAGCATCAGGTCATAGTGCGCGCTTAGGTGCACTATGTCCTAACGATGTGTGTACCTCAGGATCCATTGCAGCGCGGTGCGGGTCGGCAGGAGACCATGGAGCGTGAGGAATAGCAAGCTCTTCACTCACGCTCTGTGGTCACATGGCACAAGCTAATTTTTGGGTGTCGAGTTACTCGATTAATTTGAGTAATCGTTTCAGCCCTAAATGGGGACCGCGGGCATTCCAGTTGCATCCGGCAGTGCCAGATCCAGAGAATTCCGGCAGACTGTTCCGGCAGAGAATTTCTGCCATTGATGTGAAATTAGCCTTAGCAGTATGTTTAGGGTCTTTATTCTGGTTGAAGTGAACCCCCATCCCAGTCTCAAATCCGTGGCAGACGGAAACAGGTTTTCTTCATAAATTTACTCACCATCTATCTTTCCTTCCTTTAAGGCCTCATGCACACGACCATTCCGTTTTTTGCGGTACGCAAACCGCGGATCCGCAAAAAAACGGAAGCCCCCCGTGTGCCTTCCGCAATTAACGGAACGGGCGGCCCATTGTAGAAATGCCTATTCTTGTCCGCAAAACGGACAAGAATAGGACATGCTATATTTTTTTTGCAGGGCCACGGAACGGAGCAACGGATGCGGACAGCACCTGGAGTGCTGTCCGCATCTTTTGCGGCCCTATTGAAGTAAATGGGTCCGCACACGAGACGCAAAAACTGCGTCTCAGATGCGGATCAAAACAACGGTCGTGTGCGTGAGGCCTTATCCTGGACAATTCTCCAGTCTCTGCCAGTGAAAAGCATCCTCACAGCATAATGCTGCCTTCACCATACTTCACTTTTGGAGTAGTGTTCTGGGGATGATGGGAAGTGTTGGGTTTGCACCACACAGTATTTACCATGATAGCCAAAAAGTTTAATTTTAGTCTCATCTGACCAGAGAACCTTTCTCCATGTGTTTGAGGAATCTGCAGATACTGTTTGGAGAACTCCAAATGTGTTTCTTATTTTTTCTGTGAAGATTCTGTGCAGTGGCTATCTTTAGGGTAGGCCATCTGTATGAGATCAATGGGGGTCCGCCATTCAGCTGTTTGAAGGGGTCGTGGTGCTATTGTGAGCTTTGCATCCTCAACATTTTTCTGCTCACCATCCCCCTTTGCAGTGTAATCAGGGCTGGGACAAGGCCCACCACCAACAGAGGCTGAGCTGCCCAAGTGCGCCCTTCCCCCCCCCCCCCCCCCCCCCCGGGGCGTTCCTTGTAATTTTACCCCATCCAGAACCCCATCAGACCTCAGATCAGACGGAAAAGAATATTATCTTTATTTAAGAACTATCTTTCTTCACTTCAGGGCAGACTCTCACGCTCTATCCCTGCTGGGGCCTGGGCTGGGTCGTGACACAGTGCTGTGCTGCTGCCTGCTGCTGCCCGCGCTGCTCCTGGTCTCCAGAGGGCACACATGTGACCTGACTGCGTACAGCGCGTCAGGTCAAAGTGCACGCTGTACTCAGCCAGTCAGGCAAGCGACTGAGCAGAGACCAGCGGAGCGGCCGAGCCAGGAGGCGGAACGGGGAGGGAGCACGTAAGTCAGTGCCAAGTGCTCACTACTCCCTTCGTCCTCCAGCGCGGTCGGCAGCCCGGCAGGCGCGGCAGCAGCAGCGACGTGGTCAGTGGCCTGCCTGCCGCCCAGAGGCTGGGGAGCTGGCCTGCGCCCTGAGGCTGGAGCCTCCCCAGCCTGTGTGTCGGCCCGGCCCTGAGTGTAATTACAACTGCTCGTCCCCTTCATAGAAATTGTATTTTTTATAAGTGCATGAAATGTGTATTAAAATCCATTTTAATTCCACACACTGCACACTGTTGGCAATTCATTCATGCACTTATAGTAGGAATAACAGCGGAATTGCACAAGTTATATAAAAAGATGCTCCAGAATTGTTATTGCATCGGGAATACAAGTAGTCAGCAAAGCACACTGAGTGGTGACATGTAATGCTAACAGCTCTGTAACAGGACTCCATAGGGACACCATGTGGCAATGCTCTAGGCGTAATCACCTACCAAAGATGATGATAATAAATAGATCTGTATTCAGTAGGCTCCCCCTAGTGGTGGCTGCAGGCAGGCAGAATGTTATTGTTTAAGTCTATGGCTGTGTAGCAGCTTTGTTAAAAGAAAATAGAGCTCCAACATCTATAAGAATGTATTACATAATCTGCAGAGAATTTTTTTTGTACCTCTAGAAAAGTTATGTTCAAAATGGAGTTATAGTTCTAATATGCCCTGGGGTATAAAAGTATAATGTGTACAATTATAGGGATAGTAGTTCTGACAGGTTCTGATGTCATGCCATGGGCCACTGTACTAATTTATTATTATTATTTTTTTTTTTTACAGACATGCACTTATTCGGGCACTATCCTGCTCATGATGACTTCTATCTAGTGGTCTGTAATGTCTGCAATCAAGTAGTGAAGCCACAAGTATTCCAGTCACATTGCGGTAAGCAAAGAATCACTGAAACATGCTTTCTAGATTGAGCCCCTTGTTTCTTGCGCACAGCTGTCTGGTAGTCTGGAACCTGAAGGCTGAGCTAAGAATGTCTGTCAATAAGCTGCATGTCCTCCTAGAAAATATTCCCTGTTTATAGGGGTTTTCTGGGATTTTAAGATTGATGGAATATTGACCTATCCTTAGGTTTTGCTGTTAATATTAGATCAGTGTGGCTTGAGGAAGGTGGCTAAGCTGCAATACCAAGCCCAGCCACTATCCAATGGACTGTGCTCTGTTTGGTAAACTGTCCCCATGGTCTCTTCAAATAGCTGTTCGGTGGAGGTGCCGAGAAAGCCCCTTTAATGACCTGCATATTGGTTATCAATATCAGATTGGTGGGGTCTCAATAACCGGCACCCCCACCCATCAGTTGTTTCGGACTGGCACCAGAAACTAAACAGTGGTTTGAGCTGAAAGCGGAAGGCTCAGTCCGCTGTGTAGTGGCCTAGCTGACGGACTGCAGCTCAGCTCCCATTCAATTCTCTGGATTTCTCTGGAAAATGGAAATGTCAACCTGGGCAGTGTTTTTTGGTGAATAGGTGGCACCTCTAGTCTGAGGGTTTTGTGCAGCAGAGGCCTGCCAACTGAGAAGCTGACAGGAGCAATATGGTCAATCTTCACATACTTCGTGAATTCAGCCATTTCCCTCTTTCCTTTATATATGTAAGTAAATATTTTTTAATTGAACACAGAATTGTAATCCTTGATGTTACATGTAGAGAAAGTTACTACAAGGCACTTACTAATGTATTGTGATTGTCCATATTGCTTCCTTTGCTGTCTTCATTCATTTTTCCATCACATTATACACTGGTCATTTCTAGTGGTTACAGCCACCTCTGCAGCGCAGATACAAGGTGCTGTGCATGCGTGCCTATGTACGCTCCCACTCTCCTGGCCACCAGAGAAGCCGACATTTTTTCCTATAGTGTGCAGGCACGACCACTGCTGCTGGATTTTAGGGTGGTCGTAACCCCATTACAGTGTAAAATGTAATTGAAAAATGAATCAAGCCAGCAAAGGAGACAATATGGACAATCGCAATACATTAGTAAGTGCCTTGTATTAACTTCCTCTACATGATAAATGCCATTTGTTGAATTGAGACAGCCCTCTAACCCCTTCCTGACCAGAGCCATAATAGTACGGCGCTGAGGGAAGTGACTTCCCGACCAGCGCCGTAGTACTATGGCCTGCTGGCTGATCGGGCGGATGCAGGAGCTACGCCCGCCCGATCGATCAGCTGCAGGGGACCGGCTATTCCCGTTAGCCGGACCCCTGCTGTATGCGCGGCATGTGCGGGGTGTGTGGAGGGAGGGAGCTCCCCTTCCCCATCGGGTCCCCGCGCTGCTGTGACGGGGACCCGTTGGCAGAGAAGGCAACCCGGTGCCTTACTTTAGGCATCGTGGCTGCCTTACGGGACAGCCTGTGAGATCCCGCCCCCTGGACCTCACAGGCAGGAAGACTTTAAGTGTGTTACACTTGTAATACACTTACAGCCAATGTATTACAATACAGAAGTATTGTAATGCATTGTACAGGGGATCAGACCCCCAAGAGTTGTGGCGTAAAAAAAAATAAAAAAAGTTAAAATAAAGTTTTGCATAATAATAAAATAAAAAAAATTAAAGTTAATAATTTTTTTTTTTAAAAAGGCGTTCTTTTCCCATAATTAAGTAATAAAAAAATTGGAAAAAAAAGAAAAGTATACATAAAAATGATAGACATATTAGGTAGATCAAGCGATCAAGTAGTCTTATGTACCCCAAAATGGTACCAATCAAACTGCCATCTCATCCCCAAAAAAAATGAGCTGCTACCTAAGACAATCGCCAGAAAAATAAAAAAAATAGGGCAGTCAGAAAATGACAACACACAAACAAGATTTCATTCTGTTCAAAAATGCATTTACTGTGTAAAACTTAACAGAAATAATAATAATAGACATATTGGGTATCGCCGCGTCCGTAACAATCTGCTCCATAGAAATATCACATTATATGCCCCCTCAGGTGAATACTGTCAAAAATTATTTTTAAAAACTACCTAAATCAGCCTTTTTTTCACCTTGCCTCACAAAAAGTGTAATACCAAGCGATCAAAAAGTCTTATGTACCCTAAAATGGTACCAATGAAAAGGTCACCTCATCCCTCAAAAAATGAGCCCCCACATAAGACAATCACTCAAAAAATAAAGACCAATTGCGCCCATAAACCAATCCATCAAAATCTGCGCTGCAAAAGCCATATGGTGCTCCTTCCGTGTGCTCCCACAGCAGTTTACCACCACATATGGGGTGTTGCCGTATTCAGGAGAAAATGGGTAACACATTTTGGGTACTTTGTCTACTGTTACCCCTTGTGAAAATAAAAAATTTGGGGCTAAAACAACATTTTATTGGAAGAAATGAAACTCACAGCTAAGTGTTTTCAAATTTCGTAAAACGCTTAGGGTGTCAAAGTGCTCAGTACCCCCCTCAATATATTCTTTGAAGGGTGTAGTTTCCAAAATAGGGTCACTTTTTGAGGGCTTCCACTGTAGGGGTACGTCAGGATCTCTTCAAATGCAAAATGGTGCCCAAAAACCATTCTAGCAAAATCAGCCTCCAAAATCCATATGGCGCTCCTTTCCTTCTGACCTGTGCCACGTGCCTATAGAACAGTTAACCACCACATATGGGGTATTTCTGTAAACTGCAGAATCAGAGTAATGCATATTGAGGTTTAGTTTGCTGTCGACTCTTGCTGTGTTGCAAGAAAAAATTGATTAACGTGAAAAATCTGCCTAAAAAAAAGAAATTTTGAAATTTCGCCTCCATTTTCCTTTAATTCTTTTGGCACACCTAAAGGGTTAACAAAGTTTGTAACATCTGTTTTTAATAATTTGAGGGGTGTAGTTTCTAAAATGGGGTCATTTATGGGTGGTTTCCATTATGTAAGTCCCTCAAAATCACTTTATAACTGAATTGGTGCTTAGAATAAAAAAAAATGGCTTCTAAGCCTTCTAACGTCCTAAAAAAACTTAACTTTTTATTTAATAACTATTAGCCTCCTTAGGGGCTGGAACCCTTGTCCTATTCACCCTGATATTAGGGTGAATAGGACTTCACACTCTCCCTGCTGCCCTGTGTATAGTACACACAGCAGCAGGGAGATTACCATGGCAGACAGGGCTTCAGTAGCGTCCTGGCTGCCATGGTAACCGATCGGAGCCCCGCAATTACACTGCTGGGGCTCCGATCAGAAGCTGCCACCCTGGGGCCACTGCCATCAATGATTTATTCGTGTGGAGGGGGGGGGGGGGCTGCAATTAATATAATACTTAGAAGAGGGGGAGTAGAAGGGAGGGGCTGTGGCCACTGCGCCACCAATGAATATAGTTAATATGCCTGAATACAAACGTAGCCTGCATGTGCCGGCCATATCCCATACCTGGCCTGTATTACTTTGCGCCGTGATCCGCCGCAATTAACCCCTCAGGACCTAAGGGGTTAATAGCGGTGGATCACAGTGTGCAGTCGTAGAGGCCGGGTATGGGATATGGCCGGCACATGCCGGCTACGTTTGTATTCAGGCATATTTAACTATATTCATTGGTGGCGCAGTGGCCACAGCCCCTCCTCCTCCATCTCTCTCATTCTCTATATTCATTGGTGGCGGAGTGGCCACAGTCCTTCCCCTCCTGCTCCTCTCTGTTCTCATTGGTAGTCACCAGCAGCCGCACACAGTGGGGAGAGAGGGACTCCCTCCTTCTCCACTGTGCCGGCTCAGGAGAACATGGTGCGTGCCGAGAGCGGCGCATGCCATGTTCTACTGCAATATGGCGATATAAACGAAATCTCTATCGTTGGCCAAATATATATTGTTTATATCGCATATCGTCTATATCGCCCACCCCTACTGCCAATATCATGCCCATTCTTCCTTGAGTGGTGTCCTATTTGGTGTGTAAAGTCAGCGCTAGCTCTGCCTTACTGGACGTCAATCAAGGCAGATTGGGCGTACTAACAGAGAGGGCACTGGGAATAGTCACCATGCAGCGCTGCCCATATGAATGCTGATGAGCGGCGCATAGCGGTTTTATAACTTTGTTTTCTATATTATACTAAAAACTGCCCATTTAGGTTGGATTTTTACCCTTTTCAATACAAGGGTGAGATATGGGGAAAATATGCATCAAATCTGCACCAAAAATTGCAAGTAGCACAGTTTTTGCTGCAGAAATGTACAGAAATCCGCACAAAAAAACACACGCATTTTTCTGTTTTTAATTTTGTACTTGTGTGCAGGTACCGTTAAAGGGGTTCTTCAATGTTTTGTAAAACAGGGAGCAGTGTAAAATTAGAAAGAAAAAAATAATAATTACTCGCCTGTAAAATCTTCCGCCAGTCCTGCACTGCCACTCTGGTCCCCCTGGGCCTGTATTGAAGACATCACATCTGTGGTTCCCTTAATTGCTACAGTTAATCACTGGCCTCAGAGGTCACATGTGCATGAATGGCATGTCTCCACTGAGGCCAGCGACTGGTTGCAGCTGTCACGGTACAGTATATGAACGTTGCAGACCCGGTGGGGATTGGCGCAGCGGCTCAGGATATTTTAAACATAAGTAGTTGTTGTTTTTTCTTTTTAAACTTTACACTGCCCTTGCTCACTGTAAAATTTCACAAAATCTTGGAGAACCGCTTTAAAGAGGGGAATGGTTAGAATATTATTCTTATGTGCTATAACACCATGCTGGTGGTTTAAAGGGGTTGTCCGAGTGTTTAAAACTGATGACCGATCCTCAGGACAGGTCATCTGATGGGTGGTAGTCCGACTCCTGGCACACCCACCGAAGAGGCCGGTGTGCTCTGGTGAGGTCACTGCCCCAATTCATACTTTATACTGTTAGAGTTCTGTTCACTATAACATGTGGCTAGAGCAGTAAAACATTAGAAAAATACATTTCAGTGAAGGGATGTAGGGGAATAAAATTATTATAGCACTGGAAACCATTTGTCATTGTAATGTGATAAGCATGTGGGATGTATCTGCATCTAGCCTCTATAGTTGTTTTTGTTCACCACGTGCATTTCTTTCTGGTTGCATTTCTGGCCTTGCCCAGTAGGGGTCTCCTGTTAATCAGTGCATGCTCAGAACTCAGCAGAATTGTAGCATTTCCTTATATCGTTAGCCTTCGTTGAAGTCCTTAGAAACATCATTTTTTAACCGTTTATTATGTAATGACTTCATCCGGGCTGCACAGCAAATGCTGGCGAAACCATAAGAGAGCCTGTCTTGGACTATTTTTAAGCATGTAATACAAGTTGCATGATCTCAAGAACGGGGCCCTGTCTTGCACCGTAAATGAAGAACATTGACTTCTATGGAACATACATACTGTCGATATGCCATAAATGTCTAGTTGGGAATAACCCTTTCCATTCTATTCTTTCAATTCAGGGCCTTAAAGGGGTTTTCCATTTTCTGTGGCCTTTTGGGCAAACCCCCATGCGGCTAGGCTTGCAAAGGGAAGCATACTTAGGCTACTTTCACACTGGCGTTTTGGCTTTCCGTTTGTGAGATTATGAGATCCGTTCAGGGCTCTCACAAGCGGTCCAAAACGGATCAGTTTTGCCCTAATTCATTCTGAATGGAAAAAGATCCGCTCAGAATGCATCAGTTTGCCTCCGATCAGTCTCTATTCTGCTTGGAGGCTGCCAGCAGCGTTTTGGTGTCTGTCTGACGAAACTGAGCCAAACCGATCCGTTCTGACACACAATGTAAGTCAATGGGATTGATTTTCAATGGTGTTCAAGACGGATCCGTCTTGTCTATGTTACAGATAGTACAAACTGATCCGTTCTGAACGGATGCAGACATTTGTATTATTTGAACGGATCCATCTGTGCAGATCCATGACGGATCCGCACCAAACGCGAGTGTGAAAGTATCCTTAGCTGCACCTGCCGCTGAGTTCTGGCTCCTTTGCACTCTGCTCTCTGCGTGTCAACATCTGGTTTGATGTGGCCCATTGACGTGACGCAAAGGGGGCGCATCAACTGTGCCACCAATGATTGGCTGCAGCGGCTGCCAAACTGGATGTTGACATGCATGGACTGGAGCACTACAGCAGCTGGGGAACGAAGGAGCTGGAACCCAGAGGTGGGGAGCCGCTAAATATGCTTCCCTCCACAGGTCCGATACCATAGGGGGGTCTGCCTGGAGTGACCTGTTGGCGAGTGTAATAAAATATAATGCATATGTAATGCCTTTATGACTTCCAGCTTTGATTTTCTAGCTTTTCTGAGTTGTGCATTACTAGAACACCTTTACTCCGAATTTCAGTAGATTGGATATAGCTTTGTCAGGTTGATGTGAAGCACTCTAGTTTTTAGGAACAGGGGACAAATTGGTCACATTAGCAGGAGTGGCCCAATCTTATGGCTGCCTACTTTTTATTTACGTCTGAACTAACTGTGTAAGGGTACATTCACACGACCGTGTGTAATCCTTTCCGATTTTCGGTCCGCAAATAACGGAACCGTGTGTCCGCATTCTGCGGACAAATGACTTCCGTATGTCTTCCGTTTTTTACGGTCCGCAAAAAACGGAAGGAAAATTAAAGAGAGAGAGAAAAAAAATGAATTATGGCCTTCAAAAATACGGAAACGGATCCGCAAAAAAACCGAAGACATACGGAAACCATTCTGTATTTCATCCGCAATTTGCGGATCCATTGACTTGAATGGTGCTGCGGACCGATCTGTACAGACAATAGTAGGTGGGCACTGCCCTCCATTGTCTATAGCTGTACATCTGGATTTGCAGATGTGGACAGTCTTAATGGGGTTGTTTCACTTCAGCAAGTGACATTTATCATGTAGATAAAGTTAATACAAGGCACTTACTAATGTATTGTCCACATTGCTTCCTTTGCTGGCTTGATTAATTTTTCCATCACATTTTCCACTGCTCATTTCCATGGTTATGACTGCTCTGCAATCCAGCAGCGGTGGCTGTGCTTGCACACTATAGGAAAAAGTGTGGCCTCTCTGGTGGCCGGGACCGTGGGAGCACACATAGGCTGGTGCTTTTTTCTATAGTGTGCGACCACTGCTGCTGGATTTCAGGATGGTCGGAACCATGGAAATGAGCAGTGTATAATGTGATGGAAAAATGAATCCAGCCAGCAAAGGAAGCAATATGTATAATAACAATACATTAGTAAGTGCCTTCCTTGTATTAACTTTCTCTACATGATAAATGCCACTTGATGAAGTGAGGCAACCCCTTTAACCCCTTAGTGACCACCCATACGTGTTTTTACGGTGGTCACTAGGGGGCCTTGGGCTGGAGCGCCGCCTTTTTACGGCGGCACTTCAGCCAAAGCTAGCATTACAAAAAAGCGCAGGAGCTCCCTGCCCGCAGCTACCAGAGGTAGCTGAGGGCTGGGGGCAGTGATCAGAAACCGTGACAAGCGGTCTCTGATCACGTGATTGCCAAAAATGCCGCCAGCTGATCTGCCAGCAGTAAACTTTCTCCCTCCTCTCATATAAGAGACTATATGCCGGCCGCCGCCGCCCCTGAAATAGTTCCCTCTCCTCAGAAGAGGAGAGAATGTGTGGAAGGACGCCCCAATCGGATTCCCCAGCACCCTGATCGGGGCAATATGGCCCCTAATTAAGTTTTTAAAAAGTTTAATAAAGGGCAGGAGCCCCTACCAATAAAATAAAATAAACAAAAAAACAAAATGGCGCAGACAGGCGCACTGGTTATTGTGCTGAAGATCTGCCTTCAGCACAGTAACCATCAGGGACCATTACTATTAGTCCCTGATCATGTGGTCTCCATAAATCCCCTATCATGGAGATCACCTCCATTATATTTACTAACACAGCCAGGACAGGGGCTGTGCTTCTCTCTCCCCTCACTGCAGTTGTTCTGTGAGGAGAGAGAGAGAGAGAGATCAGATTTCTGTCCTGGCTGTGCGATTTACTGTGAAAAAAGAAAAATCTGTTCATAAACTGTCCGTCCGTAACTGGCGGGTAGTGGGCGTCCGTCATTAGGCGTCTATTACGGACGGTCAGTTACTTTCATTAGGAGCCATCTGTCACTGTCCATCTGTCACTGGAGGTCAGAGGGCATCTGTCACTGTCCATCTGTTAGTCGGTTAGTGGGCATCTGCTAGGGTCCGCCCATAATTGTTGGTCTGTGGACGCACCGCTACTGGCGCTAGCGAACATTTACTTTTAATTTTTAGGGTGGGGGATATATAATATAAATTCTTTCTGATCTTTTTAGTAAAAAAAATGGCTCGACGATTATACAGTGCGGAGCAGGCGTATGAATTTCTATGCTCTGAAAACTCTGAAACCGACACCGCTTCATAGGCAGAAATATTTTCCGATGGCGGGGACTCTAGCTCCGCTTCCATCCTCAGACCCCATAGTCCTATGGTGGTAGAAGTCGCCACCTCATCACATTCCCCACCCAGCGGTCCCATCCCTTCTACTATGTGGGTTCCTGCTTCATCATTTTCCCCCCAAGTACCCCTGTTACAGGAAAATATGTCTCTTAGCGAGAACCTCAGCCTGATGACCACACAAATATGCCTAATAATTGGATATAGTGTATATTGATATACAGTGGTATTCACCCATCCAGTGATATCAGTATGGCCAGTAGCCATTTGGTCATTGTGACCCTTGTTAGCATATCAAAGGCAGGAAGGGCACATTGTAAAAGAAGTTGGATAACATTCTTGTGGCCAACAGATTGGGAAGAGATTTGGGTGGCCACAGGGTAGAGTCCATGGTGGGGGCTGGGGCCCAGGAACATATAGGTGACTTGAAGCTTGGGAGTCTCTCTCTCTCTCTTCCTGCCAGCCCCTTGGACCAACAGCACTTTAGGAGCAAGCTAAGTTATATGTGGGCTTATGTGGGTATGTATATAAGTATAATATCCCAGTAGACTTTATGTATACATATAGCTATTTGTAGTCTGCGATTGTATTCTATTATACCTGTTTATAGAGGTGTAGATTATATATATTGTGGGGTTTCGCTCTGGTAGATGGGGTAAGCGGGCGCAGTTCAGAGGCAAAATAAAAGTTCTTAATATTAAAACGTCAGTGTTTATTCACACTTGAGGCAATTGCACAAAACAGCACGTAACTTTGCAGTTTTGGTGTTAATTCACACACAATAAAAAGGTCATATATCATAAGTCACCTTGCTGGCAGTTCTGCCTCCAGTAGTCCACAGCAGGCTTTAGGGGGCCTGTTTCCCCAGCGTGCGGCTCTCAGCCCTCCAACACGGCACAAAGCCTCAGATCCCCAAAAACAAAGACATCTCTGCTGAGCCCAGCTGCCTATTTAAGGACAGCCAGGTGCTACCAAAACCCAGACCGGCACTTAAACTCTGGTTCGGTATTTGACCTCATCTGGCTGGAAACCAGCCCAGCCGCACATGCTGGGAGGAAAATACCTGCCTTGCCAGACACAACCCCTCACGGTGTCACAATATGCTATTTATGCATGAGTCTCTATATGTACATGTACTAATGTTCAGGTACTGGATGTGAGTTGGTTAGAAGAGTAGATCCAGTAGACTGTATATTGGTGGACTCTGGATATACTTTATATACATACACATTATTAGCCATATTGCTTAGCATCCAGGGATGGCAGGAACAGAGGCAGGTGTGTGGGGGGTGTCCTCTATGTTATTTGTAGTGTCTGTATCTTTATGTATAATGTCCATTGCTTTGTCATCTTTTTGTTATCAGTAAACTATTTATACCCTGTTTCCCCGAAAATAAGACCTACTTCTAGTTTTGCCTATCGCTGTAATATAAGGCATCCCCCCGAAAATAAGGCCTCCCCGATAATAAAGCATCCCCGATTATAAAGCAAGCCACCCCAGAATGTAAGGCGCTCACTGATTGGCCGCAGCCGCCGCCAGGACAAGCTGCCGCCTTCTGCTGCTCGCTCTGCCCTGATGAAGTCTCACAACTTGGCTGGCACGGACACACAGGGGATGGAGTGACAGGTAGGGGGGGGAATATCTGATGGAAGGTGGGGGATGTCTGGTGAAGATGGGGGGGGGGAGACTAAAAACGGTAATTAAAATGACACAGGGTGATATCAAAATGACACATGGTGGTGAAAGATGCAGGTTTTTCCGATTTTTTTACCGTACTGGAATCTGATTATTTGTCAAATTCTATAAGAGGGTTTACACTGTTCTGCAGAATGGCTATAAAGACTTGGTCGGCCATAAGGAGCTGGTGTGGAGTTAAGGCATCGCTTATTTGCACCCCATTATGGCATAACCAAAAACTTCTTAATTTAAAAGACTTAAGTTGCCGCCAGTACTGGAGGACCAAAAATGTGCAATACTTACATCAAGTAGTTAGTGGAGGACAAATTTTGCCCCTTATGGAACTAAGGGCAAATTTAGGCGAGGTGGCTTGGTATGCATATTTCCAACTGAGGTCAGCACTTTCTAATACTTTGAATAGTCACCTTTTTATTATAGATACTTCTGTATTTTTACAGGACTTAATTTGTAAGAAAATTGTCACGAGAATTAAACTATCTCACTGCTACAGACACTTAATGGATAATTTTTTTTTGGATGTTTTCTCTCCGGGACAGAGAGCCTGGTCTTCTCTTCTTTCAGAGGCAGGCCCTCCTAACTGGGAGAATATAGGGGAAAGTTTAAAATTGGTTTCACATAATTTTAACCACACTGTTGTACAATTTAATATTTTGCACAAAATTTATGTAACACCCATATGGTTATATAGAAGAGGACTCAGGGCTTCCTCTGACTGCCCCCGTTGTGGCGAGCCCGAGGCAGATCATCTACATCTGTTCTGGGACTGCCCAATGGTGAGTAGTTATTGGAGCATGGTCCAAAAGAACCTGGCGAGTAAACTTAGAATTGTGGTTCCCTTGTCTCCCAGGATATGGGTCCTGGGAGATTTATCTGAGGTTAATTATCAACCCATAAAAAGCCATTTGTTGACTAAGGTGATGTTCTTAGCTAGGCTCCTGATTTCTAGATCCTGGTTTTGTTCTTCCGCCCCAGACTGTAATAACTGGCTGGGCTTGGTAGAGAAAGTGAAAAGTTACGAGAAGATCCTGTACAAAAAAAGAGGATCCTATTTAAAGTGGAATAGCTTATGGAAAGATTGGGATACGACTAATTAATTATGATCCCTTTTTCTTTTTTTCTTTTTTTTTTTTTTTTTTTTTTTTTTTTTTCTTTTTTTTTCCTGCAAGGTGGGGGGGGGGGGGGGTTTATGGGGTGAGTTGGGGAAAATTCTAGCTGTCCGGCTTTTCTGTATGTATTATATTGATTAAGAATGTGGAGGTATATTGGAAGCATGGGAGGGTCTCCAGGACTGAAAGAGGGGGGACTTCCCGGTATTAAATAATGGTAAAAATTTTTTTATCCAGGTATAATATCGAGCGGTACATGGGTAGGGGACCGTGGCTCGAGGTCTGGAGGTGCCCGGATATCGGGCGCGGCTCGGGATACGGCTCTTCCCGTCAGACATGGGGCTCGATTGCGGGCAGGGAGGTGACACACGCGGTGGGCGCGCTACTATGTGCTCATTTTAAGAGACAGAGCAGGTATCTGGCTTTGTTTTTTGCTTATATCCTTTTTAATTGCTGAGTGACACTCGGTTCGAGTTCTCTGTCGCATGAAATATCAATGCGAATAAACGCAAAGTATGGTGAACCATGCAACCGATAGCTGACTTAATCATATGGGGATGAGGCAGTAAAATATACGAGTGGGTTTCTACCACTGTGGTAAAAGACTGCTGGACTCCCCTCTCTGGTTTTTGCTTTATCAAATGCCTGCGATTAAAGATCGCTGCAAGCTCGCCTTTAGGCAGCATGTGAGCATAAAGCGATCGGCCACATGAGTGCCAGTCCTTCCGCTCGTACTTGCCCGTGTCTGGGGGAGGGCGTGCGCGAGCGGCGCTCGCTGCCGGGCGGCTGTCTGGATTTCGGGCCCCTATCCCTGTAGCGAATGGAGAACCTGGGCTAAGTGGGTTGCTTTTTCCACTTGCATTATCAAGCCTAGGATGTCGGGTGAGCCCTGTCACCCTCCCCAGTAGGAGACCTCCCTTTGATTTTCAAATACTGACATATTATGGATATCTGCATGAAATTATTGTCAATTATGTTTACAGATCAGAATTGGCGGATCTATGGAATTTATAATATCAAGTATGTAATATGGATTTAAATTTTTGTATTATAACAATAAAATATTTATAAAAAAAAAAAAAAAAAAAAAAAATGACACATGGTGATCAGGGTGGGGAGGGGGATCACTTAAAATGACACAGGGGGATCAGGGTGGGGAGGGGGATCATTTAAAATGACACAGGGGGATCAGAGGGGGGAATCAAAATGACACAGGAGGATCAGAAGGGGGTACTAAAATGCTATAGTAATCCCACCCCTCTGATTCTCCTGTACCATTTAGATTCCCCCTTCTGATCCCCCTGTGTCATTTTAAGTGATCCCCCTCCCCACCCTGATCCCCCTGTGTCATTTTAAGTGATCCCCCTCCCCACCCTGATACCCCTGTGTCATTTTGATTCCCTTCTCTGATCACCCTGTGCCATTTTAAGTGATCCCCCTCCCCACCCTGATTTCCTTTTTATTTGTTCAACGATAAATGTGTACCGTATTTTTCTTCATGGAAAAATAAGACATCCCCTGAAAATAAGACCTAGTGCATCTTTTGGAGCAAAAATTAATATAAGACACTGTATTATTTTCGGGGAAACAGGGTATATATATATATATATATATATATATATATATATATATATATATATATATATATGTATCTGTGAGGGTTGTATGTTACTCATGGGGTATTTGAAGGACTACTAGAGGGACACAGAACAAGTGGGTTATATAGGAAACAAAGACAACAGTCTAGGAAGAGAATAGAAGGGACGGAATACGGAGATAGACATAAATCTCCAATTTCCGACAAGCAAACCTCCCTTCATCAATCGTGAGCCAGGTCCAACTGTTTTTAATTAATCTCTATTAGGATATACTGTTGAAATTGCTGTTATACTGTGAATTTAGATTTTTAGACCTGGGAGATTCAGACAGGTAGCAAGGTTTCACCGAGTCCTAGTGTGAGAGCGATTGATTACAGAGATCCTGTTTCCTTTGTTTCCCATTATAACCTATTAGGTGTTTGTTTTTGTTTTGTATTTTTTTTGTTTTTTTCTTTCATTTTTTCCAGTCCTTCAGTAGAATCCTGCTGGTTGGTAAAAGAGGCTTTCTTGGACCCAAGCAGCAGAATACAGGAGTAACACAGATCGCAGGGATAACCACGAGTGACAAAGCAGGACATGGGACTTTTCAAAAGTTAAGTAGATACAGTACATTTAACCCTGTATTGCCTAGATCAAATGAACCTGTGCAGAATCTGTGTAGATCAAGCTGATTCCTATGACAAGTTGCACATTGCTAAGCGTAGTGTGTTCAAACAAACATCCTAGCGGCTTCACATGCTTGCTAAGCTGATGTGCATATTTGATGCCATTAGCAAGCTGGAGAAGGTGGAATCATTTGAAGCAACAAAGGCCCCTGCTAATTTGCATTGTTGTTGTTGTACAGAAACAGTTAAACGGGTTTCTAGTCTAGAAACACAACACAAAAAAAGAAGAGATACTTGTAGAAAAAGACAGTAAGATCAGCATGCTGCAGTCTGTTAGCTGAGAAAAAAAATATTATGCAGATGTTGATAAAGTTTTTATACAGCTGTATATGGAGATAACGGGCAGCCTCTACAGAGGTGATAATTGCTGACCTGAGGACCGAGTTAGCAAAGAGGGATGAGACCATTAGTAATATGCAGAAGACCATAACTGAGCTCTCGCATCCCAAAGATTTGCACTCAAACAGGGGGACAGATGAGTGAGACCGCTCCTATGGCTGCCTCCGATCAGACTGATCCCCCATACTCTGGAACTCGCTACCCCAACATATCAGACTCTCACCTACAGTGGAATCCTTCAAATGAAACCTGAAAACCCACCTCTTCAGACAAGCCTCCAACCAGTGACCCTGCTGCCTCTATACCGCCATGACCAACTTCACCCGCACCTACTGTGTCCTTCTCCCATACCATGTAGATTGTAAGCCCTCGCGGGCAGGACCCTCTCTCCTTCTGTACCAGTTTGTAACTCGTCTTGTTTATGATTAGTGCAATTGTCTGTATTATGTATGTATACCTCTTATCACATGTACAGCGCTATGGAATAAATGGCGCTTTAATAATAAATAATAATAATACAACTCCAATAGCTGTACAAAGTGCTGCTGGTGACACCATTCCTGGATTAGGAAGTGGCATGGGAAATTTACAGACCACTTCCAACTCACAGATGTGTCACAGCAATACGGCAGAACATGGAGAGGATGCAATTTCTGCTAAAGATATGTAAACTGATTCCTACATATGATTCAGACGCAGAACCGTTCACTTCCTGTGATATTTTTGAGGGACATTGCAATAAACTTTCTGTCCCTCCAGAATATCGCATGGATCTGTTCAAGCTTTGGTTGTCTACACATCTTTTTCAAAGATTTGAGGTCATAAAAAAAATTGCCCCCAGGAATGGCCTATTTCATGATGAGAAAGACAGTCTTTCCATCCTCATGAAATTGGTAACATCACCCCAGAGGTCCTAACTAACTTCAGGCCTACCATCCATGATGAGTCCTTGTCACTTTGTGGAACGTTTAAAGCTATGTATAGGAAAGTGACAAAGGATCATGGTGTAGGAGCCCCGCAAGGCATGATACGTATGTTTGTGGAGAAGTTTCCATATCTTGATACCACAATTCGTTTGATTGCAGCTAAGGAGACAGCTCTGATGGAGGCAGCAATGGTAATAGAGCAGGTCAGGTAGGATTTACTAAAGGGCCACAAGTCCATAAAAATAAGGAAGCAGGTAGCAGTTACTCACAAATCTGCAAGATATCCATGTACCAAAGGGTTATAGCTCATAGACCACTGCATGTGTACTCTAGTGCTCTTCAACAAAGAAAGTGGGAGAATATACGGTGTTTCCATTGTCTGCAATATGGACACATAAAATGACTCTGCCCGCACAGAGATGGAAGGCAGGGTGGCTTTCAACCACACATAAAATTGCAAGGATAGAGACCTGTTTCATTTGTGAACAGGCTACACATGAAACAGGGCTGCAAAAAGACACCATTACAACAGATATCCCTACTGGGAATCTGTTATAATAGATTTGTGGTGGGGATCCCTAAAGATCTGCCCATAATATGTAACTCAGGGATACCCCATATACTGGGCAGAGCCTGCAATCAATGTAAACCTATACAAGCCCCCAGTATATGGTGACATGGTCACCAACACCGAGGGAGGGATTTTGAAGAACCTTTTGTTTAATGTAGTAATGCAAATTGTGATCTTGTCATCAATCTCTACACACAGGAGTCTGTTGGGGGAGCTGTTAGAAATGTATAACCCTCTTTACTGTAGAGGCCATTGCCTGAGGTCACCACAGTATTCAGAGGTGTGAGCCTCAGGGGGACCATACGGCTCACAAGAGATGACCTCGTCCCTCCAGCATGAGTAGACAATAGATTTTAGATGAGCTCTTTTGCTTGCATCAATTGGTTGGTTCACAAAGGATTGTTGTGCATGAAACCTTTTAAAATTTCTTGTACAGTAGGACAGTTCAGTCTGGGAGTGCTCTTTTCATGTTGGGCAGGTACCTTAATAGTAACATAGTACATAAAATAACATAGTAACATAGTACATAAGGCCGAAAAAAGACATTTGTCCATCCAGTTCGGCCTGTCATCCTGCAAGTTGATCCAGAGGAAGGCAAAAAAAACAAAAACCCTGTGAGGTAGAAGCCAATTTTCCTCACTTTAGGGGAATAAAAAATTCCAATCAGGCAATCAGAATAACTCCCTGGATCAACGACCCCTCTCTAGTAGCTATAGCCTGTAATATTACACTCCAGAAATACATCAAGGCCCCTCTTGATAAAACTTTATAAAACGGATTGTTGTGTGAGGCAGCCCTCACCTATATCAGTAGGACGGCAATTAATATATGGTTCTAATTTTTCGGTGCCAAGGTCTGTTGCTCCCTAAACTTGGCTCAGAGTGTCATCATAAGAGCATGTCATTGCATCTCTCCAGTGTGTCTTACTCAGGTAAACCCTGTACTGTCAGCTTCTGAATTGGGTTCCTAAGTAGTATGGAGAAATGGCAGTCTATGTCCCTGTCTGTCACTGGCACTTATAAGTAGGCGTTTAGTCAGGCCAAAACTGACTAGGTTGTGGGGCATAGCTCTCCCTATTGGGGATTCTGCAAGGGAGTGGGTTTACCCCACAGTGATCTGCAGAGGCGCTTTGCAGGAATTGCGACTGTCCAGTCGGACGCGGAACTTGGGCGCAGCCGTTGCAAGTGGGAACTCCCACTGGGTTGTGATGTATAGCCTCAGTTTGTAATGTACCTACTAAGAGTGCCAAGTGTTATCTACAGATACTGTCAACAGGGAGGCCATGATATTTCCTGATGGATTTTCAGAACTGCAGCAGTTGAGGTGTGCTCCCCCGAGGAGCAGACTGTTGTGTTTTAATATGATTTTAGGTGAAGAAATGCCCAGAGACACAATGAATGCCCTTGATCTAAGAAGGTGACCAGACATCTGTCAAGACCCATCATGAAGGCACCAGATGGTCCCCTCCTTATGAAATCCCAGATGAACATCAGAACCATCCATGCACAAGAAGATGAATCGACAGATTGGCCAAAAATGCAACATAAATGAGCTTATAATGTATTGTGTTTGTTACTTTTTCTCATGTTTTTTTTCTCATTGTAAACACTCCCACACATAGACCTGGCTTCCAACATAGTGTGTCTGTATACCGACAACAGGGGCATATGTTACAGTAAAATATGGCTCTTAGCCAGAACCTCAGCCTGATGATAACACAAATATGCCTAATTGGATATAGTGTATATTGATATCCAGTGGTATTCACCCATTCATTGATATCAGTATGCCATTTGGTCATTGTGTCCCTTGTTAGCATATCAAAGGCATATCCTGGCCAACAGATTGGGAAGAGATTTGGGTGGTCACAGGGTGGAGTCCATGGTGGGGGCTGGGGCACAGGAACATATAAGTGACATGAAGCTTGGGAGTCTCTCTCTCTCTTCCTGCCAGCCCCTTTGTCGGATAGGAGTTAGGGCCAGGAGCAGGGTTTTATAGGTGGTGACCCTTTTCTTTCCCTAGCGGTGAGGCCTAGTCTTAATGCATCGTTCTCTATGGTTACCACTAAAACTGTTCCCTCGTTCATTTCTGAATTTTCTGATGTGTTCTCTGAGAGTGGTAACCAGGAGTTGCCTCCGCATCGGGAGTATGACTGTCCCGTCAATCTTATTCCCGGAGCTAAATTGCCCAAATCTCGGTTGTATAGTCTTTCGGAACCCGAAAGAAAGGCCATGCGAGAGTATATCACCGAGAGTTTGGCAAAGGGACATATTAGACCATCCAGGTCCCCAGTGGCTGCTGGATTTTTCTTTGTAAAGAAAAAGGATGGTACCCTGAGGCCATGTTTGTACTTCTGTGAGCTCAATTGTATTACCCTCCATGATCCTTACCCCCTTCCTTTGTTTCCGGATTTGTTTAGTCAGATTGTCTGTGCCAAGGTGTTCTCTAAATTGGATCTGAGGGGGCATATCATTTGGTAAGGATGAAGGAGGGGGATGAGTGTAAGACCGCATTTAATACCCCTAAGGGTCATGCCCTTTGGGTTAACCAGTGCTCCTGCGGTTTTTCAACACTTTGTCAATGACATCTTTCATCATCTGGTGGAGAGGTTTGTAGTTGTATACATTGATGACATACTAATTTATTTGCCTAATATGGAGACTCATCAGGATCATGCGAGACAGGTGTTACAGATCCTAAGAGAGAATAAGCAATTTCTGGGTTACCTGCTCTCATCCTCAGGTTTTCGTATGGATCCCGAGAAGCTCTGTGCCGGGTTGGACTGGGATTGACCCAAAATCTCAAGGCGGTTTTTGGGGTTTACCAACTACTACCGTAAATTTATCTTGAACTATTCAACAGTGGTTAAACCTTTAACAGACATGACTAGGAATGGTGCTGATATTTCTATCTGGTCTGATGCGGCATTACAGGCCTTTTCTGCTGTGAAATAATGTTTCGCTTCGGTCCCTATTCTGGTGCAACCGAACGTGTCTCAGCCATTTATTGTTGAGGTTGACGCGTCCGAAGTAGGGGTAGGAGCAATCTTGTCGCAGGGTCCTTCACCCAGTAAATGGGTCCCATGTGCATTTTTCACAAAAAAAAACTCTCGACTGCTGAAAGGAATTATGATGTGGGGAATAGGGAATTGCTGGCCATTAAGTTGGCATTCGAGGAATGGCGGCATTGGTTGGAAGGAGCAATTCATCCTCTTACGGTAATTACGGATCACAAGAATCTGGCCTTCCTGCAGTCGACTAAGCGACTGAACCCAAGGAAGGCCAGATGGTCATTGTTTTTCACCAGATTTAACATCATCACTTACCGCCCTGGGGTTAAGAACGTCAAGGCGGATGCTTTGTCGCATAGCTTTCCTGGGCGGGGGGATTTTAATGACCCTAGTTTCATTTTATCTGAAGGGGTAGTCATATCCGCTCTTTATCCTGATCTCGAGGCCAAGGTGTTGGAGGCACAGGAGGATGCTCCGGACTTTTGTCCTCCGGGGAAATTGTTTGTTCTCTCCGAATTACGTCACAAGGTGTTCGAGGAACATCACTGTACGGTGCTTACTGGGCACCCTGGGAGTAGATCGACTGTCGATCTAATCTCTCGCAGATTCTGGTGGCCAGGGTTGCGTAAGTGTGTTGAGGACCATGTGTCAGCCTGTGGTACCTGTGCACTTGCTAAGGTGACACATACTCGGCCTTCCGGATCTCTGCTTCCATTGCCTATGCGTCCAGACTTTTGGACCCATTTGTCCATGGATTTTATCACAGTTTTACCGAATTCTTCGGGAAAAAACGTGATTGTGGTGGTTGTGGATCGTTTTAGTAAAATGGCACATTTTATTGCATTACCTAGTCTACCCAATGCTAACTCTTGCACAGGTGTTTGTCGACAACATCTCCAGATTCTGGTAAGCATTCTGTACTCGTCTGGGTGTACAATTGTTCTTCTCTTCGGCTTTTCATCCTCAGTCGAACAGACAGACGGAGTGCACTAATCAGAATCTGGAGACTTACTTGAGATGTTTTGTTTCAGACAATCAGGAAGAGTGTTCTTCATTTTTGTCGTTAGCAGAGTTTGCTATAAATAACCGTAGACAGGAATCCACTGATAAGTCGCCATTTTTTGGGGCATATGGGTTCCATGCACAGTTTGGTACATTTTCTGGTGCTCAAAATTCCGGCATTCCTGAGGAGGAACGATTTTCCTCTTCTTTGTCTTCTATTTGGCGGAAAATCCAAAATTACCTGAAAAAGATGGGCAACAGGTATAAGCGTGCGGCTGACAGGAGACATATGAGTGGTCCAGACCTGAGAGTGGGTGATTCTGTGTGGTTGTCTACAAGAAACATTAAACTTAAGGTACCTTCTTGGAAGTTGGGCCCAAGATTTATTGGTCCATATGAAATCACTGCTATTGTTAACCCTGCAGCCTTCCGTCTTGAACTTCCTTAGGCTTTGAAAATCCATAACATATTTCATAAATCGTTGTGAAAGAAATGTGTCTAACCTGTTGAGCCGTCCTCCTTACCTCCCGCTCCTGTCATGGTGGACGGCACTTTAGAATTTCAGATCAGCAGGATTGTGGACTCCCAAGTTCTCCGGAGATCCCTCCAGTATCTCGTTCATTGGAGAGGGCACGGACCAGAGGAGAGGATGTGGGTTCAAGCGACTGATGTTAATGCTAGTCGTCTGGTGAGAGCATTCCAGAGTTCATCCTGATAATGTTGGTCCTGGGTGCCCGGAGGTCACCCATAGAAGGAGGGGTACTGTCACACTTGTGACAGGTGTTAGAAGGTCTGAAAGACTGACTGCACATGAGTGACCTGACAGCCTATTTTAGTTTCACTTTGTCTGTGTGTTGCTGGTATGTCCACACCTCCTGTTCAGGTGTGGATCATGTGACCTTTACCTCTCCCTATTTAGTCTGACTTTACCCATCACTCCTTGCTCTGGATAGCTTCATTTGGTTTTGGAAGAGCTGGAGTGTGGTTCTTTTTGAAGTCCTGTTCATCCATCATCCTCAGAAGTTTAAATGTTCCGCTTGTTGTGTTTTGTAGTCCCCCCCCCCCCCTTTTCCCCCTGGTTGTTTACTAGGCCTCAGTGAGACATTGGTTCCTTCACCAGGGAAGGAACGGGTTGTCTCTGCCCTGTCATTACCTTTAGGGCATCCAAGGGTTACCAGGGTTTTCCAGGTTCCTGTATATGGGCATCTCTACCATCAAGAGGTGCCCATACGGATAGGAGTTAGGGCCAGGAGCAGGGTTTTATAGGTTGTGATGCTTTTCCTTCCCTAGTGGTGAGGCCTAGTGTCTTTCCTCTTCCTTTTTGTTGTCTTTTGGTGTTCTCCCCTACTACATCCGTGACACCCTTGGACCAACAGCACTTCAGGAGCAAGCTAAGTTATATTTGCGCTTATGTGGGTATGTATACAAGTATAATATCCCCAGTAGACTTTATATGTGTACATATGGAAACTTTTAGTCTGCGATTGTATTACATTTATACCTGTTTATAGATGCTATTTATGCATGAGTCTCTATATGTACATGTACTAATGGTCAGGTACTGGATGTGAGTTGGTTAGAAGAGTAGATCCAGTAGACTGTATATTGGTGGACTCTGGATATACTTTATATACATACACATTATTAGCCACATTGCTTAGCATCCAGGGACGGCAGGAACGGAGGCAGGTGTGTGTGGTGGTGTCCTCTATGTTATTTGTAGTGTCTGTATCTTTATGTATAATTTCCATTGCTTTGTCATCTCTGTTATATATAAAAATAGTTTACTGATAAGTATCTGCGAGGGTTGCATGTTATTCTTGGGGTGTGGAGGGGTGTGTAATAATACACGCAACAAGTGGGTTATATAGGAAACAAAGACTAGAAAACTAAGAAAACAGTCTAGGAAGAGAATAGAAGGGACGGAATATGGAGATAGACATAAATCTCCAATTTCCAATAAGCAAACCTCCCTTCATCAACCCCAATTTTTATCTACTCCTCAAATTAATGTGAACGTCACCAATTTTACCCCTTATGATTTTTTTCATTTATTTGTGGACAATAAAGTCCTGGAATTAATTGTGCAGCAAACTAATCTGTACGCCACACAATTTGCTGTACAAAAGCCCACATCTATTTATCTAAGACGGTAGAACCCCACAAGTGTCCCTGAAATGAAAAAATTTTGGGGGCTTACCCTGGACATGGGCATTGTAAAAAAGCCATCTGTCCGATCCTTTTGGGCTGCGAGTACTGTCCACGCAACCCCTGTGTTTTTGCAGCAGTTATGTCCCGAAACCGCTATAAAGCCCACATGCGGTTTATGCATTTTTCTGACAATTCCCAAGTCCCCCCCAAGAACTGACCCAGCCTACAACTGCCTAAATAAATTGAGACCCCTTATTTCCCTCCTTAGGAATTTAATTCTTAAAATTATATAACCCTGATAAAAATCTATCCGTCAATGAATCCCTTTTTAGTTTTAAAGGCTGCCTTTCCTTCCGTCAGTTTATTCCCTCCAAGCATGCCAGATATGGGGTAAAATTATATAAGGTGTGCGAGAGCACAGCCGGCTACACCTGCGGTCTGTCTGTATTTGAGGGCAAAGACTCCAAACTTAAGCTCCCAGGCTTCCCCGAAATTATTGGGATATCGCGAAAAATTGTGTAGGATCTATTGGCGCCATTCCTACACAAAGGGTACCACGTGTACACTGATAATTTTTATACCAGTATACCGCTTTGTAAATCCCTCCATGCTGCAAACACAGCGGCTTGTGGGACAGTCCGTAAAAATAGAGTGGGATACCCACACCCGCTGGTGTCCAAGCATTTGGAGAAAGGAACATCTTTCGCCCTTGCAGATGACCAGCTGCTTGCAGTGAAATGGAAGGACGACTACATGCTCACCACTGTGCACGCAGACAACACAGTAACAGTTAGGGAGAGGGGGACTACTGCTGACAAACATAAACTGGTCTGTGTGACAGATTATAATTTATGGGAGGTACGGACCAGGCGCTTCAATCCTACCTGGTGAAGCGAAAAAACAGGGCCTGGTATAAAAAGGTAGCAATCTACCTAATTCAGATTGCTACCTATAATAGTTTTATTTTATTTAAAAAGTCCCAAGGAACCCTCAACTTCCTCGAGTACCAGGAAAAGGTGGTTAAGAGTCTCCTGTTTGAGTCCCGTGCACCTGGGCAAGCCTTTGAATCTGAGGATTTTCGAAGGCTTTCAGAACACCACGTCCCTCACCCTGTCCCTGCCACTACCAGCAAGACATATCCTCAGAAATGCTGCCGGGTGTGTAGCAAACATGGAAGGAGGAGGGACACCCGATTTTACTGGCCCAGTTTCCCATCACAACCAGGTGTCTGCAATTACCCCTGTTTTGAGACACGGTGGCTAATTATTCATTTTATTTAATACCAAAAAGGGTGGTTGGGGGGTCTTTTCAGGAAGTCTATTTATTCTCATTTTCTGTTTAGTTTGTGGGCTTTCCAGGGAGGGAAGGATCCTTTTGGCATAGGTTGTGGAGCTAATTTATTTTTCCAGACATTGGAACAAATTTTACCTTTTTCTGATTTTTGTTTTCTTAATTTTCCTAATTTCATTTTTTATGACTGTCCTGCCACACAAAGCTGTTAATTTCATTGACATTACCGTATCATGATAATTGGCATGATATTTTTTTTATTTAGAGGATCTCTAATGATTGAGTTGTTCCTCACCAGTACAGTAAGGGCTTTATTAAGATAATCTTTTTTTGTGGACACCCCACAACACGTCTAGAAATCCTGACATCATTTTGGGAATTAGTGATCCATTACTGTTCCTACAGAAGGTTCTGGACACTGTCCTTTTATATATTGTGTAGGTGACTGGTTGGTTGAATATGTGCATAGCGGTTTCTACCTTGCCAGGCAGGGGCCTGTTATGGTGCACCGCGTCACTTAGTACGTTCGTTTCTCATATAGGGATTGATGGGACTAAAGAGACGTCACTGTCCTTGAATGCCAGCTTGTCATTACAGCCCTATCTGTGTTCTTGTATGTTGTAAACAAACTGGAATTTGAAACATAGATGGAGACATTTTGCTCCGTTTTCTTAGATTTGTTGCTACAGTTCAGTTTTTTTCCTTTTTTTTCAGTTTGGCGAGACATAGTCATATGTACAGGCAAATGCCTTTTTAGAAATCTGCCTCCCTTATAAGAGCACAGCTTCACTTCTCATCTGTATGTGACACAAAGATAAGAATGTGGCGGATTTCTAAGACAGTAACATAGTTACCCATCTAAATATATTTTTTCTCCAATTCTATTAACAATTTGAATAAAACTATATATACTCATTATTTCATCCTATAATAATTTTGCACTCAGCATGCTTACTACACCACTAGATGCATGCTTTAAGGGATCTAGTTTTTAAAAGGGGGTAATTTATAAGGGTTTTCTATCATTTTGGAGCTCAACGCCATTACATGTGTGCAATGGGGCCTGAACCATTTTCAGTTTATTATCTGAAAGGCCCCAGGTGCTCCTTTATGTTTGGACCCTGCAGTGTGTCAAGACATAAGATTAGGGCCAAAATGGAGATATTTCTGAAGACAGGAGAAATGGGGTGATACATTTTCGGGGTGCATTTCTTCATTTTCATGTGCTTTTGTAGAAAAAAATTTACACTTTTGTGTAAAAAATTAGAAATATATTTTTTCCGCCTGCTTCGCATTATTTCTGCAAAAAACTAGGGGGTCTAAAAACTCACTACACCCCTAGATGAATACCTTAAGGGGTCTAGTTTTCAAAATGGGGTCATTTATGGGGGTTTTCTATTGTTTTGGCAGCTCAATGCCATTACAAGTGTGCAATGGGGCCTAAAACATTTTCAAGCAAATTTTGTGTTCTGAAAGCCACTGGGTACTTCATGTGTTTTGTAGAAAAAAACAACAACAGTTTTTAAATGGAAACTTTTGTGTAAAAAAATGAAATTAGTTTTTTCACCATCTTAGCATTAAGTTCTTTAAAAAACTAGGGAGTCAAAAAACTCATCACACCCATAGATGAATACGTGAAGGTGTCTAGTTTTCAAAATGGGGTCACTTTTGGGGGGGTTCTATTATTCTTACACTTATAAGCCTCTGCAAACTTGGCTTGTTGCAGGAAAAAATATGTACTTCAAAAATGTTAAAATGAAAGTTAAAATGGTAAGTCTCCTAAATAAAAATAAAAAAAGTTTCGTTTTTTGCAAGTGCAGCCAACATAAAGTAAAGATGTGGAAATATATTTCTGATAAAAATATTGAATAGTATTTATGTATGTACGGTATGTGAAATATTGCAGTTGAAAATAGGAAAATATGCCAATTTTTACAAATGTTCATAGATTTTTAAGTTTTTTTTAAAAATAAAGATGCGCATATTTTATCGGTAGAATTATACCATCTAAGTAAAGTACAATATGTGGCGAGAAAACAGTGTCAGAATTACCGGTACTATTCTATGCTAAAGTGACACAGGTCAGATTTCCAAAATCGGGCTTGGCCATTAAGGCCCAAACAGTCTTGGTCACTAAGGGGTTATTGTCCCTGTTATGCGTATATAATAATAATCTTTCTTTATATAGCGCCAACATATTCCTCAGTGCTTTACAAATTCAGAGGGTTTATGTACAAAACATAAGACATTATAAGGTGATGAAGGTATGTGGAGTGTCTTACATAGATATTCTTGTCTTTTTCCACATACGGTATATAAATTGCGAATCGGTACATGTGCAGGAGAGTGTTGGGTACCGTTTGGTGTCACGTGTTATAGTTTTATTGTTTGCACTAAACAAAGATTGGCACGGCCTGCATGTAAGCTGCTAAGATTCAGCCGGTTGATAAGTGGTGCTGTTGATTTAACCACAAAAATAATCCCCCCTCCCTGTTTTGCAGCGGGATATTATCTGTCTGATCAGTCAGCCAAGAATGATCTGGGAGCTTCTGTGTGTCCCTCGGCCTCCTTCTCTGCCCCTGCGTGCATCCCGCACACTCATGTATTCATTTCAGCTCTCGTTAATTATAGCACTTTTTCAAACTAACATTGTGTAGAGCAGGGGTGACTGGCATCTTGCAGATCTGGCGTGGGGCAGATGCAAGGGGTATTCCAGCACAGCGTCAGCAGGATGTAGGATGCAGCGGGGGATCAGCAAGGAGGCTATAAGCTTCTTTATTTATTTTTAAACCATTGGATGACTTTTTTTTTTTTTTTATTGAAATGCCCCTTTAACCTTACCCTGCAGCAACCATTTATGCTCCTGCTTAATGATGGCAATGTTAGGACTTTTCATCCAAAATCATGCTTGCCCATCATATTGAATGCAGTGGGATTTCTCACATGGATTCTTTCTTCAAGATCTTTCCCATTCCATTTGATTGCTACGCCAAAACGTATATTCTGTATATTTTCTGGACAGCTTAATAGTAAAAGATGACATTTTGGTTTCTGATAGCAAGAATGGAAGTGTACTCAAAATAAGGGCCAGTTCACACTGAGTTTTTTGGCACTGATTTTGGAGCGTTTCTGCCTCAAAATCTGCTCCAGAAAACGCCTCGAAACAGCCTCCTATTCATTTCAATGGGAAGTAGCACTTGCTTCCGACAAAGACCGGATGCAGCGGTAGAGATCAGCTGAGCATCACCCTGGGTCGGACAGGTAGCAATCTATTCTTTATGGCAGCGGGATCACATTTGTTCGGTTTCCGACTGAAACAACCTCTTTAAAGGGTTTCTGTCACTAGATTTAACCCTATTAAGCTAGCTGACATTAGCGATGTGCTAATGTCAGCTAAACCTAACTAGCCTATTCCTGCTTTTATCTATGCCCCCCGTTACGCCAGAAATCTAGCTTTTATAATATGCTAATTAGCCTCTAGGAGCAGGAGGGGGGGCGTTGTTCCTGCTCCTAGAGGCTATGTTCTCCACATTTGTCACCTCCCTCCAAGTCCTGATTGACAGGGCCAGGCAGCGCTCGCATCTGTCTGCCAGCCCTGTGCTCTGGTGAAATCTCGTGCTGTTCAGCATTCGGTGCAGGCGTGGTGAGGGAAAGACGCTCCCAGGCTGCCAGCTTCCTCACTGCGCCTGCACCGAATACTGACTGGCTATTTTTTATTTCACTCCTGGTATTGGGCCATGCAGAAACCTGCCCCTGTGGCCGTACCCTAAGACAATCACTTAAATGTAGGAGTTGTAACCAAATCCTGGTCCATGAGGCGACCCGAAGGCTCCTTTGCCAGATAAGTCTACTTTCACATCTGCGGTAGGGTGTTCTGACCGGCTCTTCCGGCAGAGGTTTTTGTCTGGCCGACTGTCAGCAAATTTGACGGGTAGTGGCCGGTTCTCTGCCAGACCTCATTATAGTCAATGGAGTCTGGTGGGCAGGTGGTAGTATCCGGCAATGCCGGATCCAGAGAACTCTGGCAGGATGTTCTATTCTCGATTAGCCTGCCGGAGATCTCTGCCATAGGTGTGAAACTACCTTAAAGGGGTTGTCTGAGTTCATTTTCACCTAGGCAGTCCCCCTGATATGAGCTTTTCATGCTCCGATTCTCTCCCTTGCCCTGCGCTATATTCCGTAGGACAAGGGCTGTTTTATTTTTTACACTGCTAGGCGTAGACTTCACCCATTGACTCAATGTATTTAGTGCCGGATCAATTTTTTTTTCTGCTTTGATTTCACACAATCGCATCCTAAAGGAACGTATCCTAACGGAACGTATGCATCCTGATGTGCAAAATTAATTTTATTTATTTAATTAGGATCTCAATACCGGAATTAACAACACAAGTGTGAAAGTAGCCTAAGGTAAAGGACGTCTGAACAAATACTGGCATTGTCAACAAATAAACTGTATGTTGTAAGGAGGGAACTGGGGAATGCTTCAGTCATCCATCTCATTGATGAAAATGTTTGAAGGCAGCAGATCATGTAGTCAAATCGTACATATTCTTTAAACTTCTTTTAATCTTAAACCGATTTTGAGTGAACCAGAGTACACAGCTTCAGAAAGGCAAGAAAGGAGAGATGGCAAATTGTTGTTTTATTCAACATTTTATCATCTATGTGCCTGGATGTAAATTTATAGAGGAGGGAACTGAGGAATGCTTCAGTCATCCATCTCATTGATGAAAATGTTTGAAGGCGTCAGATCATGTCTTTGGTGGCAGCAGGAACCTAGCCTGAGGACAGATTATGGGATTTTGTGACAAGAAGGGATCTCAAATCCGTATGGAGAAAACCAACAATTGTATAAGTGCCAACATGGATTCCCATTTAAATTAGGAGTTGCAGAATTGCTGTGGTTTTCATGTGAATTTGGTGCAGTATAATTCCTGGTAGCATACCATTAAAGTCCCAGACAACCTTAAAGGCTATGTACACCTCTGGTGGCATTTTCTTGTTATTCCATTTGAGCTAAAAATTATTATTTTAATTGGTCATTGAGCTGTTTTCCCTGCACAGCTTTGAATTTCTCTAGTAGCTGGTTCGGAATTCTATCTGCGCCGTCAGGCAGGGAGCTGATGGGTTCCTTATCTCTGATCTCTGACCTTATAGACACTCATTATAACTCAGTTCTTGTCTTACTGATAAGAATGTGGCTTAGATAAGTATTTATGATTTTTTTATTTTTTTATTTACAGATAAAGGTTATTAGATAACCGTCATGAAGTGGAAGTACCATTCCCACAGCTAGAAAAACAGTTAACCCTTTGACAGAACTGCTCAATATTTGTAATAAAGACCAATTGAAAAAAAGATTTTTATCCCAAAATGAGTAAAGTGCAATCATGAAAAAATATTTAACCCGAAGGTGTACATAGCCTTTAAATAATAACCTTAAATGTAAATAAAAAAAGAGAGTATATAACAGAGTGATAAATCTAATGTATTCTGCTTTGTTTGTCTAGTGAAGTTCAGTCCACTGTTTGCTGTTATCAGCCTCTTCAGGCTGCGGATAGGCTTGCTGTAGTGCTTTCAGTAGGATTACTGACAAGACAGCGGCCACCGTTATATCTTGCTTATCTCCTGGTCTGAGAACTTCCACTTGTGAATGAGTTTTCAGCTCTTTTTCTTATCTGTACTTTTGCCATAGGTTTAGCAGAATGCTGCTTCTATATATGACTCTATCTAGAATCTTTTACAAGAGGAACACCTTAGCGGTAGTCCCGAGTGACAAAACAAGGGGAAAGGACCAGCTCGGTATAGAAACCTTGATGGTTTAACAGACAGTCGGCTCATGCTTTTGTGTTAATGTATTTTATTTTTATTTTTTTTGCTTGATGGAGGGAAAGGGCTTATGCTGGATTGTGGAATCTTCACAAACCTGACGTCGGATTGTTTGTGGACTTGTTTAATGCATACTTCTCTTCCTAATTCTTCAAGACCACACAGGCCATTAAGCTGTATGCCAGCCTTCAGATCATGTCATGCCACAGCAAGAACTTCAGGGAAGACTGAAAAACCAGCTTTCCAGCTTTGGCCAATAGCTGGGGCTTATTCTATTGATGTAAATCAGACAGTCTGTAAAGATTCAGGGCAGTGTTGATTAGAAAAAATCTCCATAAGTTATAGATCTGTCATCAATGTGTCTGTCTGTCTTTCACGTTCTCTCCCTCCGGATGTATGGCTAGATGGGGGCTTCTTTAGGGTGTTTTCTAGTGGATCAGTGTACATTACCTGTACATAATAAACTTAGACTCTCCACATAATAGACCCTAAGGTAGCCATGGATGCTGTCCTTAATTGTCTTGGATATCGTCCCTAAGGGTGCTATTTACACAGCTGTTAGCAGTCGTGAGTACCGCTCGTGATTTTCTGTTAATTAGCGGGCCACACTTGGTCATGCAGCCTGAAAGATTGGCAAGTCCAGGTGCCTCCAGTGATTTGCAAACAGTGGTCGCTCCTGTGTAAGAGCACCTTAATTAGCGTGAACAGATTCACTGTTTTTGCTGCCCGCATAAATGATTACTTACCCGATGAACGAACGTTTGCTTATACATTGAGTCATCGCCAACACCTTTACATGGGCCAATAATCGGGAACGAGCGTTAATGCTAACATTCGTTAGTATTGCCCTGACAATTGACACATGTAAAGGGGCCTTAAAGGGGTTGTGTCACTTCAACAAGTGGCATTGATCATGTAGAGAAAGTTAATACAAGGCTCTTACTAATGTCTTGTGATTGTCCATATTGTCTTCTTTGCTGTCTGGATTTGTTTGTCCATCACATTATACACTGCTTGTTCCCATAGTTATGACCACCCTGTAATCCAGCAGCGGTGGCCACACTTGCACACTGTAGGAAAAAGTGCTGGGCTCTCCAGTGGCCGGCACTGTGGGAGCGCACATAGGCTGGCACTTTTTCCTATAGTGTACAAGAACGGCCACCACTGCTGCTAGATTTCAGGGTGGTCATACCCATGGAAACAAGCGGTGTATAATGTGATGGAAAAATGAATCCAGCCAGCAAAGGAAGAAATATGGACAATCCCAATACATTAGTAAGTGAGACATCCCCTTTAAGGTTAGGGTTTGTTGTCAGGAGAGTGAAAGGAGTATTATAGCCAATAAAAAAAAGATGTTCCGTGACCTGCAAATGGTTTGAGCATGAACTGCTTTAAAGGCTATGGGCAATTTTGGGGGCAGTTTTTATTATTGCACGCCACACATTTTGGGCCTAAAATAATTTTGTCAATTGGTCTGCTAAAAATTTTCAAAAGTATTTCTCAGCTTTCGGTTTCAGTGCATTTGCAGAAATAGCAGGCTGCCTGCTTTATACTAATTCCATCAGCGAGCTGCTCTGACGTCTGGATCTGTAGCCCTTTTCTCTGATCTCCTGACAGGTCGTAAACACTCATTTAGGGTAAATGCACACGATCACTATCTGGTGCGGATTTTCAGTGTGGATTTGCGTGTGGAAAATCTGCACCGTAGATGTACATTGTATTCTATGAGAATTTGAAATTCTCATGCACACGATGCAGATTTTTTCCGCACGGATTTTGACCTATGGTGCGGATTTTAAAATCCGCAGCATGTAAATTTTTTTTTTTTTTTCCTGACCGGATTTTCTCCGGTCATCAAATCTGCATGCAAATTCGCACATAAATCTGCCCCAATTGATGTCGATTGACCACACGTATTTCCCTGCGAACACCTACGGATTTCAGTGCGGATTGTCCGCACATAGATCCTGAACAAGTGCATTTACCCTTAAACTAATCATTCAAACTAATAAGAATTTAAGTATAATGATTGTTTATGAGTTGGTTGGAAAGTACAGATAACGGCTACAGATCCAGCTGACAAAGCAGTTTTCTGACTTATTCACTGTGAAGCAGAGAGCCTGCAAGCTAGCAAATGCATTGAAACCAAAGCTGTTGATAATTTTTAATAAAAAATGTGTAAAAAATTTTTTTTTAGCAAATTTGTGACTAGCCTATATGTTCTTTTTGGTCAGAAGTGGTTTTCAACTTGAAGCTCTTCCATGGCTGCCAACTAGGCCCAGTGTCTTTCTTGTTGACTTTTGTACATTGCACTTAATTGAGGCAAGTCAGGTCTAAAGTTCTTTAGATGTTCATTAGATGTTCATTTGGGTTCTTTTGTGACCTCCTTGATGAGTTGATGTGCTCCTTGGTGACATTTTTGTAGGCCACCCACTCTTGGAAGGTTCACCACTGTTCCAGGATTCCTTTATTTGTAGATACTAGCTCTCACTGTGGTTCGCTGGAGTCCCAGAGCCTTAGCAATGGTTTTGTAGATTTCAATGATTTTGTTTTGCACCTGTATTTGAATCTCTTTAGAACATACTGTGTTTTGGGACCTTCTGGCCTTCTCCACATCAGTGATGTAAGTGATGTTTAGATTCAGTAGGTCTGGCAATAATCAGGCCTGGGCATGACTGGTGAGATTGAACTGAATTTGGTAGCTCAAGGTCCTTTTATACAGACTTTTCAGTCAATTATCAGGAACAAACCAAACGTTCCAGATAATTACATGATTGTCAGCCCAAATGAATGCTATATTTACATGCAGCAATCGCTTATACTGTATGGAAACAAGGGATAGCTACAGCAATCACTTGTCCCTATAGAAAATCATTGTTCTTGGGCAGCCGATACTTGTTTACACATCACGTTCTACTGCACAGAAACAATGGTTTCAGGTGCCAGCTGAATGACGGGATCACCGAATGAACGACTCTCCCCTTTTTACACAGGCCAATTATCGGGAACGAGCATTTCTACAAACGCTCATCCTAGATAATTGACCTGATTATTGGTGCGTGCAAAACAACCTTCTGGGAGAAAATTACCAGTACTTTTTCATGTAGAGCCAGGTACGGCTGGACAGTATTTTTCCTTCACTAAATAAAATAATTTATTAACAGCATTTTCTTTTACTTGTCATCTTTGTCTAATATTAAACATAGTTTCATAACCTGAAACCAAAACAAAAGAAATTGGGAAGAGGGCAAATACTATTTAGCACTGTTATAACCAGGCATGGGATTCAGCCAGTTCTCCAGATCCATTTGTTAAAATTACAACTGAATCGGAGAACCGTGTCGCCGTGATTCCCGATCCGGTGCTCTGGCGGTGGCAGGGCAGCTGGAGATGTTCGCTTCCATTGCTTTGCGCGGTGCTGATAGTTTAGCTTCTTAGTTAGGTGGTATGTGTAGTGTATTTATGTATGTGTACCATGTATATGGTGTATTTATGTGTATGTGTGTTGCATATATATGGTGTACGTATATGTAAACATGTGTTGTGACGTTGTGCATCCGCCGTTGTGTAGGATATGATATATGAAAGCACATTAATGGGCTTTTCCAGCCTTACCTAAACTTTTAATTAGGTCCCGGAATGTGCTCCAACTTTAGTTAGAAATCCACTCTGCTGCTTGGTTCTAGTGCTGAGGCTCCGTTCAGCATTACGTCCAGTCCCTGGGCTGTTCACTTCCAGACTGCTCACATGCACTGGTCTCAGTGGTGCACATGACCAAGCAGTGATGTACCACTTGGAGATACTTCACCACTGAAGACAGCGAATGGTGGCAGTCAGGTCTAAAGAATCAGTCGAAGCTAGTTTTGGGTAGACTCTGTAGAAATGTACCTACTCCAGGAAAAAGCTGTTGCATGCAAGCACGACCACTGCTGCCGGATTGAGGGTAACCATGGAATCGAGCAGTGTATAATGTGATGTAAAAATAAATCAAGCCAGCAAAGGAGGCAATATGGACAATCACGATACATTAGTAAGTGCCTTGTATTAACTTTCTCTACATGATAAATGCCATTTGCTGAAGTGAGACAACTCCTTTAAGTATATGTGTTTTTCAGTTATTAAAGAGGACCTTTCACCGATCCTGACATTGTGAACGAAGTATCATGACATATACAGCGGTGCCCAGGGATCTCACTGCACTTACTATTATCCCTGGGCAGCGCTCCGTTCTCCCGTTATGTCCTCCGGTATGTTCGGGGACTTAGTTATAGTAGGCGGAGTCTGCCCTTGTTCTGCTGGGCGTCTCCTTCTCCTAGGCTGTAGTGCTGGCCAATCGCAGCGCAGAGCTCACAGCCTGGGAGAAAAAAACCTCCCAGGCTGTGAGCTCTGCGCTGCGATTGGCCAGCGCTACAGCCTAGGAGAAGGAGACGCCCGGCAGAACAAGGGCAGACTCCGCCTACTATAACCAAGTCCCCTAAGTCTCCGCCTACTATAACCAAGTCCCCTAAGTCTCCGCCTACTATAACCAAGTCCCCGAACATACCGGAGGACATAACGGGAGATCCCTGGGCGCCGCTGTATATGTCATGATACTTGGTTCACAATGTCAGGATCGGTGAAAGGTCTTCTTTAAATGCATAGTGCATCGCATATTCACTTACAGGAATTTAGAAAATGTCAGGAATTTTAGAAATCGGATTCCAATAAATTTAGAAAGTTTCTGGAATTTCATAATTTGTATTCCAATAAATATGGTTTAACTTCTAAGTAGCCTGATTACTTAAATGCTAGTAAGAAAACATTAGATGCTACCATTTTACTACATTGTTTGTTATTACGAAGTTATTGGTCACTTATGAAGGAGTTGGAGAGTGATAAAATGTAGGAATTGGATTCCGAACTTTGGCTTACCGACTCCACAACCCTGGTTGCAGTGGTACACATGACACTGTCTGGAAGTCTACAGATGAGGGAATTTATTTTATTTTAGTTAGAGCACATTCCAGGGCATAATTAAAAAGTAAGGTAAAGCTGGAAATCTCTTTTAAGCCCAATCTTTTATATATATTTTTTAAACATTCGTAATGATGTAAAAATAATCAATACCTTACTAATCCCCTGTGATTCCTCTTCCGATGCTTCCCTCCTGGTGTCTGTACTGCTTAGGACTTCCTTAATTATTTTACCATATTCTGATAATTTTTTTTAAAAACATTTGAAGTGGCTGGGAAATAATAATCCTTGGTCGTTTAGGCCCATAAAATAAATACACATTGTTAACCATGGAGTAAATCTAAAAGGGAATATCTGTAGCCTAAAATTCCAAAAATGGTTGTGGGGGAAAAAAAAAAAAAATCTACATTTTTCACAACCTTGTGCCTTCATATTTTAGGTTGGGTGTCAATTCCTGTAATCAATAGATCAGCTATGTCATCTGAGTTTATGTTGTCCAAAGATGCATTTTACAGATTCGTAGCTTGAGGCGAGATGTTTCATGAAACCGGTTTTTAACCCCTTCTGTCCCTGCTTTAGATATGGAGAAGAGATGACACCTTCAGGTCAGGAGCAGAGCTGTAGACTGTTATTTTGGAGTTAATTGCTATAAAATAGGGAAATAATTTAAAGAATGGAGTTTGTCGATGCTGCCCGGGTTCACTTTCTTTGTTGCAGCATTAGCAGTAATCCGTAGATAACATAAAGATGCCCCTATCTAGCAGCATTAAAAGCAGCCTTGTGGGTGGAGAAAGCTGCAGGTTTTTTTTTTCACCCTGCTCGTTTTGTTCTTGGCATCCTTCCATTTTTCTGAACTTCTGGTACCCGACTGGTAAGACCTGAAACTTGCTGTTTAACAAGTGCCCGTCGCCAAGACAGTTGGTGCACGCGATCAGCACTGCTACGTCTTCCCCCAGGAGCAGGTCAGTGTCGGCGGTGCTGCAAAGCAATCAGACTCCCTAATCGTGCACACTGAGCTTGTCTGACGGCAGCTGTGTCAGTGCTCGACACTCTGGCTTCCAAAAGTACAACATGTTTACAGGCGTTGTACAATCAGATTAAGTTGGCAGCCTCTTCCTTCCTCTCTCTGTAAGTGGCTTTCATTTTTGCTCCTTTCCTTTTCATGATCTCCCCCTATGGACTGCTTCCATGTGGCCTTTATGTTTATTGTTAGTTGCTAGTGCAAGTGAGCGACGTAATGGTTGGGGAAGAGGGGGCAGTGGCTTTTTGTTATTTGTGAATTTCCTTCTCTGAATGCTGCACACAATAACGGGCTCCGAGCTGGCCTGCATACACAGCATTGTTGGTGGCGATGCACTGACGTGCGCCTCGCACACTTAACTATTGAGGGGCACTGCTTTGTACGCTGCCTGCCGGAACGGAGCCGCGTGCAGGCTGAATTAACTGACGCCAGCCGTGCCAGAGAGCCTGGGGTTTACTGGAGAGCTGCTTCGTCCTTGCGCTGGTGCCTTCACCTGTGCCAAATTTAGTAGGCCATGGCTCATACACTGGCATAGTAGTCTGTAGCTGCTGTTAACTGCTTCATGACTGGCACTGTTTCCACTGAAATCCTATAGAGCTGTAATGCTTGTTTTATTACCTATAAATATATGTCGGTACATTTCCTTTTTGAAATATTTATGTGTCTGACTGTCATAAATTACTTTTCATCACTCACTATGGCGTTCTATTTTACTGTGTATTGGTTTGTTTCTGGAGTCATTTGCTTGTGCATGATGTATATTTTCAACCTATATGATATGTTCTGGATTATGCCTAAATTGTGATTTTTATTTATTTTTATTATTTTTTATATCCATAGGTTAAGAATAGGATTTTAGCGTACAAGCGTTATTGATTGGTTGATTTTTTTTTTTCCCTTTGCAATAAGTGATATTCTGATCTTGCCCATGTAACTTTCTCTGGTTTTTAGAGATTTTGTCGCATTTCTGCAGTTATATGGAATCACTCCATAGTTCAATAATTATAGTTCTCTGGCACCATCAGTAATATTGACTTTGAGTGGATGTTGTTGTCACCCTAAACCAGCGGTGGGGAACCATTTTGCTGCCAAGGGCCATTTGGATATTTGTAACATTCGGGGGCCATACAAAATTCTCAATAAAAAATTTTTACTGCTGTATTTGGTCAAACATATAATTGACTTAGGGATAAGTTACAGAAATTGCACTTCAATTAAAATAATCTAGAGGGCTGTATTTTTGCAGCACAAAATAGCGCCTGCACTATATATATACAGTATATTACATACAATACAGGCGCCATATTGACCACACATAGCAGTCTAATTTTTAAGTTCAGAATGTTACTTATTTGACATTAATGGCAGGAAGCTAAACCCAGGGGGTCCAGAGAGGGGTTCACCCAGCTTTCACTCTCCCTGCCTCTTTCTTCGCAACTGTCCCTGCCTTTGTCCCTTTCTCAGCAAAATATCTGCCCCCACCTCCATCAGCCTGAAATCAGCCTCCTATCAGACCCCCCAGGCCTACATCAGCCTCAGATCAGACTCCCATCAGACCTCTAAGCCTCAGATTAGACCCCAATCAGACCCTTCCTAGCTTCAGATCAGACTCCCATCAGACCCCCAGCCTCAGACCAGACCCGGATCAGACGCCCAGCCTCAGATCAGCCCCCATCAGACCCCCCAGGGTCAGATCAGCCCCTATAAGACCCCCCAGCCTCAGATCAGACCTTCATAATACCCTCCCTAGCCTCAGATCAGCCCCCATCAGACCCTCCCCAGCCTCAGATCAGCCCCCCTAGTCTCAGATCAGACCCCTATCAAACCCCAGCCTCAGATCAGACACCCCCAGCCTCAGATCAGACCCTCCCAAGCCTCAGATCAGACCCCCATCAGACCCTCCCCACCCTCCTTTAGCCTCAGATCAGCCCCAATCAGACATCAGATCAGATACTGTATCTAAGATAAACAAATAAACTTACCTCTCCAGCTCCGTACGGCGCTGCCTCTTGGCAGATTCACTTACCCTCCCTGTTCTTCTTCCTGCCGCACTATATTGTCACCTCACACCGCACAGCGTCAGGTCATAGTGCACGTCTACGTGCACTGCGTCCTGACGCTGGATGTGTCAGGACACAGTGTGGGGCTGAAAGAAGACCAGGGAAGGTGAGGACAGCCAGTGCAGTGCTGTTCTCACCTTCCTGTGCCTCCCGTATGCTAATGACCGCTTCCATAATGGAAGGGGTCATAAGCATTTTCACATTATGTTCTGGCAGGGGGCCGGGGGCCACATGAAATGATACCGTGGGCCGCATACGGCCCTCGGGCCGGAGGTTCCCCACCCCTGCCCTAAACGCTCACCTTTTGGTTTGTTTGTGCGGTCAGGTCCTGACTGGTCAAAATGGCCGCCCATGGCTTTGTAAATAATTTGGTCATTAGGCCCTCATTTTTGTCTAAATGTAGAATCCCTGCTCGTGTGTGTGTGTGTGGGGCGCTAAATTTACTGCCCATGCACGAAGCCATTATACAGCTGACAGCGATCACATCCAATTCATGGGCATCAAGAAAGGCTTTCTATAGGTCATGAGATTGAGCCATTTAGCCTATTAGTCCTGGTACCAAAGCTATGAGTGGAGTATTAGTTGCTTCATATGTTTGTGAACTGGAAATATGTAATAATTTTATATTCATGTGCATATAATATCCAGCAGTGATTGTCTGAACTCAGCCTTAAAGGGGTTGTCCACCTTTTATTTAAGTGATGGCCTGTCCTCAGGATAGTCCATCACTAGATGATCCGGGGGTCCGAAACCCCACACCCATTCTGATCAGCTGTTCAGCAGTAGCTGCGGTGACAGAAGCAGACATCTCCATCTCCTTGGACTGTAGTGGACTAGTTAACCTTAGCGTATGGCAAATGTTTCCACAGGAAAATATCTGCGGCAGAAATCTTAGTCTGATCCTTGGGTTTCTGCCACAGTTTTGCATTTTGCACCATGGCTTTTGCCCCATTCAGTAGGGCTAAACGACATGTGGGCACCTGCCAAGGGTCTTTTCAAGAGCGTGCCAAGAACGTGGAAGAGTGCCTTACTCTCTAGTGATCAGCCCCCCCACCCTTCTTTCCAGAACTAACGTGGTCTCTGAATTCTGTGATAAATCAGTCTTGAGAGACCAATAATGTCCATAAGGCTGCGTTCACATCAGAAGAACAGAATATTAGGAGCATCTGTTATGCTCAGTTAGCATCAGTTTGCGTCAATTCTGTCAGAGATTAGTTATTTTTGACGGGGAAAAAAATCTCTGACAGATGTGAGTGACGCAAACTTTATACAACCTGATCATAGCTGATGCTCAAAAGAAGAGATCCATTTTTATTTTTCTGTTCTTATGACCGATCAGAAAAACGGAAGCTAAATGGTGTAAACTCAACCTAACTTTTATTTTTGTGTCGATATAGCTGTCCGAGTGCTTTTTTGCACGGTGAATTATATTTTTCGGTGACACCGTTTTGACATACATAGAACTTATTGATTATCTTTTATTGACTTTTTGGGGTTATAATGGAAATAAAGCAATTCTGCCATTGTGTTTGCACTTTAGATTAACAATGTTCACCATGCGGCGTAACTATGATATTACTTTTATTCTATGGGTCAGTGATGATACCAGATATGTATCTTTTTTTTGTTTTGTTTTTTTAAAAATACTTTTGCTGAATAATAGCATGTTTTAGTTTTTTGTTTTTTTTCGTCCACTGGCGGTTTAACGGGGTTGTCTCACTTTGGCAAATGGCATTTATCATGTAGGGGAAGTTAATACAAGGCACTTACTAATATATTGGTGTTATCCATATAGCTTTTTTTTGCTGGCTGGATTCCTTTTTCCATCACATTATACACTGTTCGTTTCCATAGTTACGACCACCCTGCAATCCAGCAGTGGTGGTCATGCTTGCACACTATCGGAAAAAGCAATAGCCTGTATGCAGTGCCATGGTCCCGGCCACCAGAGAAGCCAGCGCTTTTTCCTATAGTGTACAAGAACGACCACCACTAATGGATTGCAGGGTGGTTATAACCATGGAAACAAACAGTGTGTAATTTGATGGAAAAATGATTTCAGACAGCAAAGGAAGCAATATGGATAATCACAATACATTAGTAAGTGCCTTGTATTAACTTCCTCTACATGATAAATGCTAATTGCTGAAGTGAGACAACCCCTTTAAATAATATGTGCTCTGGCGGACATGTTCAGTTCAGAATTAAAGCTCCTACAATTTAGCAGGAGCAGGTTGGGACCCCGAGAAGACAGAAGCGTTTTATTACCAATTCTGCCTTCTCCTTTGCTTGACGCATAGCAAAAGCGGCTATGCCGTGTGATTGAAGGTTGTCTTGGGCACAGAAGAGCGTCAGGGTCTTGGCAGACGATTATCAGCTGAGGTTTATACAATGGGATTGTTTTCCCCTGTAAAGGAGCCTTCACATGCGGCAGATTTTGTAGCAGAAAATTCCGCAACTGAAAATCTGTTCCATTCACCTTAATGGGGCTTGCAGAAATCATGTGCTTGCCGCCCCATTCAAGTGATTTTCAGTTGAGGAATTTTCTGTCACAAAATCTGCCACGTGTGAAGGCACCCTAAGGCCCGTTTCACACGAGCGAGTTTTCAGCGCCATTGCAATGCGTGACGTGGACACATAGCACCCGCACTGATTCCTGACCCATTCATTTCAATGGGTCTGTGTACATGAGCGGTTTTTATTTTTTTCACGCATCAGTTCTGCGTTGCGTGAAAAACGCAGCATGTTCTATATTCTGAGTATTTCACGCAGCCCTGGCTCCATAGAAGTGAATGGGGCTTTAGTGAAAAACACAAAGTCCAGATGCAATGCGTTTTTCACTGATGGTTGCTAAGAGATTTGAAAACTTTTTTTTTATCACGCGCGTAAAAAACGCATCAAAACGCATTGCACCCGCGTGGAAAAAACTGAAGAACTGAATGCAATCACAGAGAAAACTGACTGAACTGCCTTGCAAAATGGTGCGAATTTTACTGAACGCATCCGGACCTATTCCGTATCGTTTGTGTGAAAGAGGCCTAAGGGTGCTGAGACACCTTCAGGTTTTTTGATCCAGTTTCTGAAGCCAAAAACCAGGAATGGATTGAAAAGGGGGAGAAGTAGTATTTGGCCTAACGCCTCATTCATAGTGTTTTGGTCAGTGATTTCCATCAGTGATTGTGAGCCAAAACCAGGATTGGAGCCTCCACAGAGATGAGGTATAAGGCCTCTTATAAGATCATATGAGTGCAGGACAATAGTCCCCCAGGCGGCTCGACGTGCACAGCATCATTGTAATATATCATGCTGTGTGCTCCCGTGCACATGATCAATACCGCTCCGGGACTTATGGCCCGCTCACGGACTGTATATCTCGGAGGGCATACGGTCGTGTGCAAGAGGCCTAAGGCCCCTTTCACACGGGCGAGATTTCCGCGCGGGTGCAATGCGTGAGGTGAACGCATTGCACCCGCACTGAATCCGGACCCATTCATTTCTATGGGGCTGTGCACATGAGCGGTGATTTTCACGCATCACTTGTGCGTTGCGTGAAAATCGCAGCATGCTCCTCTTTGTGCGTTTTTCACGTAACGCAGGCCCCATAGAAATAAATGGGGTTGCGTGAAAATCGCAAACAAGTGCGGATGCGGTGCGGGTTTTCACGCACGGTTGCTAGGTGATGATCGGAATGGGGACCCGATCATTATTATTTTCCCTTATAACTTTGTTATAAGGGAAAATAATAGCATTCTGAATACAGAATGCATAGTACAATAGAGCTGGAGGGGTTAAAAAATAATAATAATTTAACTCGCCTTAATCCACTTGTTCGCGCACACGGCATCTCTTCTGTCTTGTTCTGTGAGGAATAGGACCTTTGATGACGTCACTATGTTCATCACATGGTCCGTCACATGATCCATCACCATGGTGATGGATCATGTGACTGACCATGTGATGAACATAGTGACGTCATCAAAGGTCCTATTCCTCACAGATGAAGACAGAAGAGATGCCGTGTGCGCGAACAAGTGGATTAAGGCGAGTTAAATTATTATTATTTTTTTTTAACCCCTCCAGCTCTATTGTACTATGCATTCTGTATTCAGAATGCTATTATTTTCCCTTATAACCATGTTATAAAGGAAAATAATACAATCTACACAACCTTGAACCCAAAACTGAACTTCTGTGAAGAAGTTCGGGTCTGGGTACCACAGTCAGTTTTTTATCACGCGCGTGCAAAACACATTGCACACGCGCGATAAAAACTGAACAACTGAATGCAATCACAGTCAAAACTGACTGCAATTGCGTTCCTACTCGCACGGGTTTGCCGCAATGCATCGGGACGCATCCGGACCTAATCTGGACACGCTCGTCTGCAAGGGGCCTAAGGGAAATATCTGCACCTGTTCACATAAGATTATACATATTATATATTAAAACTATTGATATAAAATAGGGATCTCATTTTAATAATTTATTTTTGTGTCAGTTTGCATATTTAAAAAAATGTTTTTTAAATTAAAATTATTATTATTATTATAATTTTTTTTACTTTTTAGCTGTTTTTCCCCAAATAAAATTCAAAAGGAAATACAAATTGCAAAAAAAAACATATTAGGGTACTTTCACACTAGCGTTTTTCTTTTCCGGCACGGAGTTCCGTCACAGGGGCTCTATACCGGAAAAGAGCTGATCAGGCATATCCCCATGCATTCTGAATGGAGAGAAATCCGTTCAGGATGCATCAGGATATCTTCAGTTCAGTCACTGAACGGCGTTTTGGACCGAGGAAATACCGCAGCATGCTGTGGTATTATCTCCGTCCAAAATTCCGGATCAGTTGCCAGAATGCCGGATCCGGCATTAATTTACATTGAAATGTATTAGTGCCGGATCCGGCATTAAAAATACCGCAATGCTGGATCCGTCCTTCCGGTCTGCGCATGTGCTGACCGGTAAAAATGTGATGACATCCGGAGAGACGGATCCGATCTTGCAATGCATTTTGTAAGACTTATCCGGATCCGTCTACAAATGCTGTCCGTTTGCATGCAGATTGCCTGACTCGGCAGGCAGGTCCGGCGACGGAACTGCTTGCTGCTGGATCACTCTGCCGCAAGTGTGAAAGTAGCCTTAATAAAAAGTCCTAGGTGTCATGTTAAAAAATAACATCTCAAAAATTATTCTGGTAGTCCAACAAAATAAAAGAAAGTTCAAACTTTAAACCACCACATGTGCGAAATCACAAAAAAATGAAGGCCTTTCTAGGCCTGGTGATTAAAGGGTTAAACATTTTTTTTGTTTGTTTTGGAAATTGCTCCATTTCAGTAAAGAATTTTTTCCAGTTTTCCTCCAGAGGTTTGATGCCGGTTCTTAGCAGACCTCTAAAGTTTCCAGCTCTATCCCTGGCACGGCTTTAGAAGTGTTGGGACTGCACCTTCACAGAGAACGTGACAAACATTTGTGATCTCCAGTTCTAAAGGGATTTTCCTTTGCTCCAAGTGTTAAAATAACGCTGTAGCTAGATGGTATGCTGCTGTCTGCCAGCACTCGCTGCCAGTTTTTCCATGTAGATTTTAAAGGTCCTAAGCAATGAGGAAACAATGCACAGTCTGAATTGGAGGGCTAGATGCAGCACGTCTAAAGGTCCGTGTGTATTTTCTGTTGTTGGGTGTTCTTCTACTGTTGTGTAGTGTGACCGTATAGCAGACAATGAATAGAAAGACTATTTTTACAGATCATTGTAAAAAGGTTTTTCTTTTTCTTTTCTTTTCTTTTACCACAAGAGTCCATCAGATGTGCATTGTCATTGAATTATGATCAGAAAGACATCTATGAAAAGTGTGGGTTGAAATAGGGCACAGTGTCTCTGTTGAATTTTCTGGTTTCTTACCAGATGTTCACATCGGCGTTCAGCCTTTCCTAGGTTTCCTGCATGCACCACTTTTTTGTCTCTGCTTCAAAAATGTTCCTCTGATCGGAAACCTAATCTACCCCATTATGGTCATGTCAATACTCTATGTGGTCCGTAGGCTGGGTTTGGCGCCAAATCTATAACGGAGCAGGAGAATGTAAAGGCTGAATGCTGATGTGAACTCAGCCTTGGGCTACCTTCACACAAACGTGGTGTTTTGCGGATCCGGACACTGGCCCACGTTCTGCAATTTGCGGACCGCACATGCCGCGGCTATCATAGAAAATGCCTATTGTTGTCCGCAATTACAGACAAGAATAGGACATGTTCTATATTTTTTGTGGGGCCGCGGCCCCATAGAAATAAATGGGTCCGCACCCGTTCTGCAAAATTGCGGAACGGATGCGGACTCATTCATACGGTCATGTGAATGTAGCCTTAGTTCCAATCTCCCAGCAGCTTGGTGGACTTTATCTTCTATTCTAACAGGACATATCCATGGCTTCTTAGAGTAGACAAGAGTGACAGGAGGGACCTTTTGAATGGTTCATTTGTATGCATTAATAAAGCCATTCCACACAAATTTGACTTATTTCCCAAGACCGCATTTTTCTAAACTTCGTGCCCAGTCTCTCGAAGTCCTGGCTGAGAGCGCATCTTTTATTTATTCTTCTTGGCACTTGTCAGTCTTTTGCCGGTAAAGTCAAGTATTAGAGAACAGATTATTGTCCTACACGTCCATATAAACAAAATCCAGCTCACCGTATTTTGATAACCCCTCATGCACAAAACAAAGCAGGTAAGTACTCCAGACGTCAACAATAAGAAAGAAGTTCCAGCACTATAACAGTTCGTTGTAATTGCCTTTAGCATTAACTGACCGTCAAAGAAGGCAGCTACTTAGCATTATCATATTATTGTAAATCTGTATATTCCACTTTTACCCTGTATCCCTAAATTCCTGTGTAGACCAACATTCTACAAACGCATTCATCCGGGCAGCGACCTGCAGACACCTCAGTCATCTCTATGAACTATTCTGACACCGAACTGGCACTTAACCAGAGACCCCAAATCTTTTCAAACCTATCCGGTCTACCCCTGGCTTCAAAGGTCCGTTTATACATAGGTAGTGTTGCATTAAGTTGAATCCAGTGAGGTAAGGAAGGACTCTTTTGGAGGCTTCCAATTTAGCAGAATGGACTTCCTAGAGTAAAACGTTAATAGCCTATACAGTATTTTAGTATATTTGGTAGGAATGATGTCATTAACAAGTCCCAACAGACTAACCTCTGGGGATATAACTGATGGAAAACCCAATCTAGAATCAAGATATTCATGCACTTCTTTCCAGAAATCTGCGATAACTGGACATTCCCAGATCATGTGTATCAGCGTCCCTCTGCCACTACCACATCTGGTGCAGTTTTCTGATGAGAGTTTATGCATACGTGCCAGACGCACAGGAATCGAATATACCCTGTGTATCCACTTAGCCTAAATCAACTGATCCCGTGCACAAATCACTGTTCATCTCCATGAAGAAGCCAATTCTTTATAGTGCTGCAAATCTAGGGTTGTGATATCACCCTTCCATTTGGCAAAGGCTTTAGATATCGGTGAAGGTTGATAGGATATCAGTGCCCCGTAAAAGGAGGAAACCATTTTACTCTGGTCTACGCGTCTGGCAATTTTCTCTACCACTCTATATTCTAGCTGCAGAGGGCCTGCTCCGAATTGTGATGTGCATGCCTCAATTGGAAGAACCTAAAGAGGGATGTACGTGGTATGTTGTATTCAGCCTGCAGGGCAGAGAAGGTCTTAAAACTTCCCTCCTCGTACAATTGGGTGAGGGTATTTAACCCCTTAAGGACTCAGCCCTATTTCACCTTAAGGACTTGGCCATTTTTTGAAAATCTGACCAGTGTCACTTTAAGTGCTGATAACTTTAAAACTTTAAAACGCTTTGACTTATCCAGGCCATTCTGAGATTGTTTTTTCGTCACATATTGTACTTCATGACACTGGTAAAATGAAGTAAAAAAAATTCATTTTTATTTATAAAAAAATACCAAATTTACCCCAAATTTTTACAAAATTGCAAATTTCCAAGTTTCAATTTCTCTACTTCTATAATACATAGTAATACCTCCAAAAATAGTTATTACTTTACATTCCCCATATGTCTACTTCATGTTTGGATCATTTTGGGAATGATTTATTTTTTGGGGATGTTACAAGGCTTAGAAGTTTAGAAGCAAATCTTGAAATCTTTCAGAAATTTTCAAAAACCCAATTTTTAGGGACCAGTTCAGGTCTGAAGTCACTGTGAGGCTTACATAATAGAAACCACCCAAAAATGACCCCATTCTATAAACTACACCCCTCAAGGTATTCAAAACTGATTTTACAAACTTTGTTAACCCTTTAGGTGTAATGGAAAATAGAGATACAATTTCAAAATTTCACTTTTTTGGCATTTTCCATTTTAATAATTTTTTTCCAGTTACAAAGCAAGGGTTAACAGCCAAACAAAACTCATTATTTATGGCCCTGATTCTGTAGTTTACAGAAACACCCCATATGTGGTCGTAAACAGCTGTACGGGTACACGGCAGGGCGCAGAAGGAAAGGAATGCCATACGGTTTTTGGAAGGCAGATTTTGCTGGACTGGTTTTTTTGACACCATGTCCCATTTAAAGACCCCCTGATGCACCCCTAGAGTAGAAACTGATTTTACAAACTTTGTTAACCCTTTAAGTTTTCCACTACAGTTAATGGCAAATGGAGATAAAATTTCTGAATTTCTATTTTTTTGTTACTTTGCTTCACAAAAAGTGTAATATAGAGCAACCAAAAATCATATGTACCCTAAAATATTACCAACAAAACTGTCACCTTATCCCGTAGTTTCCAAAATGGGGTCATTGGCCCCATTTTAGAAACTACAGGATAGGGTGGCAGTATTGTTGGTACTAGTTTAGGGTACATATGATTTTTGGTTGCTCTATATTACACTTTTTGTGAGGCAAGATAACAAGAAATAGCTGTTTTGGCACCGTTTTTATTTTTTGTTATTTACAACATTCATCTGACAGGTTAGATCATGTGATATTTTTAAGGACCAGGTTGTCATGGATGCGGCGATACCTAATATGTATACTTTTTTATTTATTTATGTAAGTTTTACACAATGATTTTCTTTTTTGAAGCAAAAAAAATCATGTTTTAGTGTTTCCATAGTCTGAGAGCCATATTTTTTTTCAGTTTTTGGGCGATTACCTTGGGTAGGGTATGATTTTTGCGTGATGAGATGACTGTTTTATTGGCACTATTTTGGGGTGCGTGTGACTTTTTGATCGCTTGCTATTACACTTTTTGTGATGTAAGGTGACAAAGTTTTTTATTTAGCACAGTTTTTATTTTTTATTTTTACGGTGTTCATCTGAGGGGTTAGGTCATGTGATATTTTTATAGAGCCGGTCGATACGAACGCGGCGATACCAAATATGTATACTTTTTTTTTTATTTATGTAAGTTTTATACAATAACAGCTTTTTTAAAACAAAAAAAATTATGTTTTAGTGTCTCCATATTCTGAGCCATAGTTTTTTTTTTTTTTTTGGGCGATTGTCTCAGGTAGGGGCTCATTTTTTGCGGGATGAGGTGATGGTTAGATTGGTACTATTTTGGTGGGCAAACGCCTTTTTGATCGCTTGCTGTTGTACTTTTTGTGATGTAAGGTGACAAAAAAAGGGTTTATTTAGCACAGCTTTTATTTTTTACCAGTGTTCACCTGAGGGGTTAGGTCATGTGATATGGTCGATACGGACGCGGCGATACCTAATATGTATACTTTTTTTCCCCCCTATTTTTTACCAATTTTTTTTTACTTTATTTGGGGAAAATGACGTTTTAGTTTTTTTTACTTGAAATTTTTTTGGGGGGAAAACTCTTTTTTTCAACTTTTTTTTTTCACTTTATTTTTTGTCCCACTTTGGGACTTGAACTTTTGGGGGGTCTAATCCTTTACAATACATTCCAATACTTCTGTATTGGAATGCATTGGCTGTATGAGTAATACAGTGAGTATTATTCATACAGCTTCCGGCCTATGAGATCCAGGGGGCTGGATCTCACAGGCTCTTCACCGGAAGGCAGCACGATGCCTCAGGAAGGCATCGCGCTGCCTTCCATGCCATCGGGTCCCCCCTACAGCCGCATGGGGACCCGATGGCACCGCTGCAAACCGCAGGTAAAGCCGCAAACCGCAGGTCTGAATTGACCTGCGGTTTGCGACGATCGCCGACACGGGACCCCCCCCCGCGCATTTAGCCAAGGTGCCTGCTCAATAATTTGAGAAGGCATCGGGTTCCGATCACCGCCCGCCGGGCGGCGGTGGTGATCGGAATTACACATGACGTACTGGTATGTCATGGGTCCTTAAGGACTCGGGAACCATGCCGTACCGGTACGTCCTAAGTCCTTAAGGGGTTAATGCTTCTCTGCGGCCAGAATTCAAAGTCCGGCAAAGAAGAGTTCTGGAAGCTTAGGGTTTCTCCATAACGGTAAAACCGGCGACCATATCGCCCTCTGTCCCTCATCCCCTGTCACCACCAAAAATGCATTCCATGCCCTAATCACTCTCACCATCAGAGAGGTAAAGTGCTTCACCGGGTATTTGCCCGCCCTATACACCAAATTCGTCATGGCCTCGAAAGACCCTATCAAAGCCGCCTCCAGTACCACCGCAGGGTTGGTTGAATCTGCCTTAATCCACCAGGACGCATAATTCAATTGTGTGGCTATGTAGTTTAAATACATATCTGGGAGAGCCAGACCACCCCTCCCCTAGGGGGCCCGAAGAGTCTCCCTGGCAATGCAGGTTACCGACCGATTCCACAGGACAGGGGTCAGCAGATGGTCAAGAGCCACAAAGTGGGATTTTGACAGTACCAAAGGGATAGAGATAAAGGAGCTTAGGGAGGATGACCATTTTGAAAATGTTGATTCTTCCTATAAGGGACAAGGGTAGATTTTCCCCAAGCTTCAAGCTTTTGTGAGACATAGTTCATCACTGGAGTCACATTAAGTGAGAGGAATTGGGAGGCATCCCTATAAACAACTACCCCCAGGTATGTAAATTTATCTGCTATCTTTAGTAACGAGAGGGAGGACACCGATTTTTCATTAACCTATCTACCAGGTATAATACCGATTTGCCCCAATTAACCCTTAGCCCTGAGTATGAACCATACTCGTTGACCACCTCCAGCAGAGCCTCGAGCGAAGGGTCCACATCTCCCAAGTATTTTAACATGTCGTCTGCATATAGTGATATTTTTTTATGAAAGGCCATCAATATCCCAACCCTGTATCCTCGCACTACCCGCTATAGGCGCAGATAACGACTCCATTACCAAAGCAAACAAGAGGGGTGACAGTGGACACGCCTGTCTAGTGCCCCTTCCCAGTGAGAATGGTTTGGACAAATACCCATTATCTCTTACCCGGGCTGTCGGCTGTAGATAGAGCAAGTGTAGCCACTTAAGAAAATTCTGGGAGATCCCCACTTTCTTTAGCACTACCCACATGAAGCTCCATTCGACAGAATAGAAAGCCTTCTCATTATCTAGTGAGGCGATTAGGTTAGATTGGAGGTTAGTGAACAGGCGCCTCAAGTTTATATCGGTGGTTTTCCCTGGCATGAAACCTGACTGGTCAGTACCAACTATAGATAGTATGACCGATGATAGCCGGATTGCCAAAACTTTAGCCAGGATCTTAGCAGCCATGTTTATCAGTGAAATTGGTTGAACAGAACTACACTGGTCTGGGGGCTTCCCAGCTTTGTGAATCACTACTATTGTAGCTTCGTGGAAAGGCATGGGCAACGACCCATGCTTTAATGCATATGTAAATAGCTTACTCAGCATTTGGCTAAGCTCCTCATACTGAAATTTATACCACTCAACCGGAAAGCCATGTGGACCAGGGGTCTTCCCCTTTGCCATAGAAAGGATGGCTGTTTTGATCTCCATTGGAGTAATGAGGGCATCCAGTACCAGTTTCTCTGACTGAGTTAAGGAGGTGAAGGGAGCTTCCTCAAGGAAACCCCCTAATTCCTCCGATGGTCTCAACATTTTAGAGGAGTGAAGGGTGGAATAGTATTTAACAAATTGTTCACATATAGCCTCTGGAGTAGTAGCCATCTCGCCTATCTCATTCCTGACCACTGCTGCCACTGTCTGTGGGGTCTCTGTCTTTGCCGAATATGCCAAAGCTCTGACACTCCTGTCATCCTCAGAAAAAATGGACCGTTTCTGTGCTAACACACATTTTTGCGTGTATTCCGTCAAATGCAAGGTGTATACCCTCTGAGCTGAGAGCCATACTGCCTCATGTTCTTCTGTGGGGTTGGTAGTGTAGGCCTCTTTCGCAATTACCAATTTCTCCTCCAGCTTTTTACGTGTGGAGATTAGTTCAGCTCTATGTGTTGCTATTGCTACAATCAGGACTCCCCTCATAACTGTCTTACACGTATCCCATTCTGTCAACGGATTGGAGGAGCCTGTGTTGATTTCCCAAATCTCTGCTATTTCCTCCCTGCAATTCTGTTCCACTGGAAGCACCATCAACCAAGCAGGATTTAGGCGCCAGCTAGTGAGTGGATGGCTTAGTGGCTGTTTAAGGATAATCTGAAGTGGGGCATGGTCAGAAATACCCCGAGGTAGATACTCAGCTGCCTTTATCCACGCAAGTCCCGCCTGATTAGCAAATGCCAGGTCTATACGCGATAGAGCAATCTCGTTCTTAATCGTTACGATTAAGAACGAGATTGTTCGAAACGCGTCAACGGTACATGAGTGAAAGGATGTGTCCCTACGTGTCAATGTACAACTGGAAATAAAGGCAATTACAACAAACTAATGTTATAGTGCTGGAACTTCTTTCTTTTTATTGTCCTACACACATTTGAATAACGTCTGGCTTCTCGTGGAATATCATGTTGAGTAAATAAGTGAATAGTACAGAGTCTGTAATGCTCCTGAGTGTGTGTTGTCATTTATTAATTGATCATCGTTTTGGTCTGTTTCAGAAAGAAGACACGGTTCAATGTGCAAACCTTCCCCATCCCCAGCTTCTCCCTCCAACACCAGAGCATCACTCGTACAAATGAAAGCAAAAACCTGTATCAGCAGCCATAACCCTGTCAACAGTAACTCAAAGCCATTCAGAGCGCCCAAAGACAATCTACTTACCTCCAACAACAAGCAAAACGCGGTGTTCTCTTCAAAAGTATCAAGAGACAAACCATGGTATGTAACGGAAATGCAGATGAGATGTTGCTGTTATAAGATATTTTCTGTATATTTAAAGTGACTATCCAATTCAAGCAAAAAAACAAAACAAAACACATCTTACGGAGGATCAAACTTAGGCCTCTTTCACACTACCGTTTTTTGTTTCCGTTTTGCGTTCCGTATACGGAACCATTCATTTCAATGGGTCCGCAAAAAAAAAAACGGAATGTACTCCGTATGCATTCCGTTTCCGTATTTCCGTTTTTTCGTTCCGTTGAAAGATAGAACATGTCCTATATTTGGCCGCAAATCACGTTCTGTGGCTCCATTAAAGTCAATGGGTCCGCAAAAAAAACGGAATGCATCCGGAAATGCATCCGTATGTCTTCCGTATCCGTTCCGTTTTTTGTGGAACCATCTATTGAAAATGTTATGCCCAGCCCAATTTTCTCTATGTAATTACTGTATATGCCATATGGAAAAACGGAACGGAAAAAACGGAAACACAACGGAAACAAAAAACGGAACAATGGATCCGTGAAAAACAGAACGCAAAACACTGAAATCGACATACTGTAGTGTGAAAGAGGCCTTAACTGGTGCCCTCCATTATTTTTTTTTGCAGATATGCTAATTCATGGGTTCCTTTTCTGCCATCCATGATGGCCACACCGCCTTTTATACTCCCTGTACATTGGTAGTCCAAGGTGCTTTCTACTTGTCCAGCCATGCTGTTGGATTGGCTAGCACTGTTCACATTAGCAGTGTTGGCTAATCCAAGGATAGCAGGAAGTGTCTTGGGCTACCAAATGCACAGTATGGGTCATGTAGCCTGAGATGCGATGTGGCCTTCTAAAAGGAGCCAGAGAATTGGCAGATCTGCAGCTAAAAAGATGAAAAGGATGTCACCAGGTAAGTGTTCTCTTTTTTTTCCTGAGCCGGAGGATCACTTTAAATACCACATATAAATCCTAGTGTTCCACTGGTTTGTAACCTTCTTATATAAGAGCCACCGTTTTGTCACCAAAGCAGTGAAAGCAGGTCTGATCACAATGTTGATTCCTTATAAAGTGTTTGTGTATAGCAGAACATGACTGGATTGATATTGGCCTCTTTGATGACCTTGCGTAAAAAAACGGTATGCGTAGATTGCAATAACACTGGTTATTTTTTAAGATAACACTATAATAATAAGTCTATGCGGCATTTCCTAGTACCGCGTATGCCTGATAAGTTGGTAGATGTTTCTACTATAATTCAACGTGTTATTAAATTTCATGTTGTATCTACTAAAACATTAAATGGCTGTTTCACAAGTTATACCCGCCATAAACATGTGGTTAACAGTGTGGCTTCAGACTGCACTGCTTTGCAGATAGTGTTGTTGGGGCAGCCAGATTCCCACACTGGGGGTCATTTATCATTCTGTTTTTTAGAGTGCGATTAGACCGATATAGTGGATTAGCCGGTCATTGTTTTGCATAGTATTTATGAAGAGCTTCACAGCAGGTAATGAATTAGGCGACGCATCTTTGTATTCGTCAGGGCGCAGGTGGATCGTGTTCAATTAGACTACTCGTTGGTCAACTCACAAATTAGGTGCAAAAGTGCAGTGAAAAAAGTCGAATATTAGATGTAAAAAGTCACAGCCATATACATATGTTTGTGAAAGGAGCACGTCTACCAGAAGGCGCGACTTTTTAAATAAAATTGTCGCACTGCCCCACACAAAGCTGACAAAAGAACTAAGCCGCCCCTAGAGTAGAGTAAAAATTAGAATGTTTTTGTGCCTGATTCATGCATAAAAAAGAGCACCTACATAAATTGACCGAAAAATATGAGGGGAAAAAACGCCAACCAGAATTAGTTTAAAACTGAAAATTGGCGAACAAGGTGCAAATGCCTCCAAAACAGGCGCACTTTCATTAGCAAATGTCTAATATATTAATTATTAGACTAAAACAGGTGCAAAAAAACTATAATAAATGACCCCCAATATTGTTGTCTATAGAGGGAGGCAAACATTTTTCCTATCTCGATTATCAGGAATTAGTTCATGCTTTTACTCAAACCATGTTGCAAATGTGGGTAGATGTGACATGCTCATTGTGGTGGCCTTTTATGATGATACTAGCAAGGCCCCATGCAGACGAGCGTTCCTCCTGCAGCAAGTCCGCAACGCAGCTCCTGGCCTGACCTTCCTGCGCTGCCTGGGGTCGCATAGCATTATATAGATTTATGATGCTATGTAACCCTTACAGTTCTGGAATGTATTGGATAACACTGGCATAATGCTTGCTGGTTACATAGCATCATGAATCATTATAATACTATGTGAATCCCGTCAGATCTCACCACATGACCTTCTCCCATGCCTCCTCTGGATCCTCCAGATGGTCATTGGTGAACTTCAAATGGGCCTGGACATGTGCTGGCGTGAGCAGGTGGACGTTGCGTGCCCTGCAGTATTTTAATCCATGGCGGCGTAGTGTGTTACTAATGGTAATCTTTGAGACTATGGTCCCAGCTCTCTTCAGGTCATTGATTAGGTCCTCCTGTGTAGTTCTGAGCTGATTCCTGATCTTTCTCAGAATCATCCTTACCGCACGAGGCGATATCTTGTGTGGAACATTGACAGTCATCTTGTGTTTCTTCCATTTTCTAATAATTACGCCAACAGTTGCTGCCTTCTCACCAAGCTGCTTGCCTATTGTCTTGTAGCCAATCCCAGTCTTGTGCAGGTCTACAACTTTGTCCCTGATGTCCTTAGACAGCTCTTTGGTCTTGACCAAGGTGGAGAGGTTGGAGTGTGATTGATTGAGTGAGTGGACAGGTGTATTTTATACAGGTAACGAGTTCAAACAGGGGCAATTAATACAGGTAATGAGTGCAGAGTAGGAGGCCTTAAAGAAAAACTTAGGGTAATTTCACACTAGCTTTTTTGTTTTCCGGTATTGAGTTCCGTCCTAGGGGCTCAATACCGGAAAAGAACTGATCAGTTTTATCCTAATGCATTCTGAATGGAGAGCAATCTGTTCAGGATGCATCAGGATGTCTTCAGTTCAGTCTCTTCAGGACGGAGATAATACCGAAGCATGCTGTGGTTTTATCTCCATCCAAAATTGAGTTGCCGGAATGCCGCATTTTTTCCCATTGAAATGCATTAATGCCGGATCCGGCCCCGAATGTTCCGGCAAAACGGATTTGGCATTGCGGTCTGTGCATGCTCAGACCGAAAAAAAATGTGGAAAAAATAAATGCCGGATCCGTTTTTTCCAGATGACACCGGAGAGACGGATTCGGTATTTCAATGCATTTCAGGATCCTGATCCGTCTGACAAATACCATCAGTTTGCGTCCATATTGCCGGATCCAGCGGGCAGTTCCGGTGACGGAACTGCCTGCTGGAATCCTCTGCCGTAAGTGTACCCTAACAGGTCTGTGAGAGCCAGAATTCTTGCTGGTTGGTAGATTATCAAAATCTACATATAAAATGCTAATTAATTATTTAAAATTTATACAATGTGATTTTTCTGGATTTTTTTTCCCCCGATTCTGTCTCTCACAGTTCAAGTAAAACTTTAAAATTACAGACCTCTCTATTCTTTGTAGGTGGGAAAACTTGCAAAATCGCCAGTGTATCAAATACTTATTTTCCGCACTGCATGTTCACATGTGTTGGTTTTGCTAGACATGTACTTAAATGAGAATCTGTGGGAGAAATCTGACGCAGACACTTGCATTTCTGTCATGAAGGTACAGCAGCTGTTTTGACGGATTAGCATGAGGAGGAGCCCCGTTCAATAGAGCTTCTCCATACAGAATCCTCAAGAACATGCTCCTTCTCATGGATCTGTTTTTGGTCAGATTTTCCTACTGCATGTGAATAGAGCACAATAAATTCTTTGCAGTTTACTTCTTATCATCCTTTCAGTGTGAGAAAGGGAACTTGCTTGATGAATAATTACTCGCTATCTAAATTCAGCTTTATCCATAAAATGATCAGAGTACAATAAATGCTGCCTTCATTATGGCAAAATTAGAAGAAGAAAGCTTTGCTGGCTGAGTTGGAGTGAGGGTCTTGCCAGGATTTGGATGATAAGGATTCAAAGGTTAATGGATGCCATATGGAAAGCTTTACAACAAAAGTTCTATAGTTCGTGATTTCTCATGGTGATTATGAGATGTACTTACCGTATATATTTTGCATGGTGTACATCAGAACACTGTGCACCCAAGCTCTGGTCCAACCACGCTCACTGCTTTGCCCCTGCCTGGCCCTGTCAACCAAAGCAGTGAGGGAGGGGCCGACCAGACAAAGGAGTGGAGATTGGATGTAAAAAGAGCAATGGCGATGCCCTTGTTGCCCCAAATTGCATATTAAGAAAAAGCGTCTTAACTCAGAAGCGGAGATCAACAAGAGTAAAACAGCGTTTTAGTCAGGTGAACCACAGCTATGGGTAGCTGGTGACAGATTCCCTTTTATAAAATGCAATTCGAGTGAACTTTTCAGTATATGCATCGAATGCACAGATTCTCCAAAATATTGGTTACTTTGTGTCTTGAGAAGAAGTCTGTCTAGACGGAACATTCTGTAATTTTGCAGAAAGCAGGAGCTCGATGAAGTCCCATTTATTTATCTTGGACAGGCATTGTCCTCTAGAGCTTTTGGCAAGGCTGTTAATTCCAAATTAAACATGGTATAAAACACGTTTCAGGAGGGTAGTCTGAAAAAGGTCAACCATTTAGAACGGTTTTGTTGTATTGCAAGATTATTTAGACCCATACAACACAGCCGCTAGCCTACGAGATGAGCTGTAGTCTCTTACTTTCACACTTGCGGCAGAGGATTCCGGCAGGCAGTATGCAAACTGATGGCATTTGTCAGACTGATCAGGATCCTGATCCGTATGACAAATGCATTGAAATGCTGGATCCGTCTCTTCTGTGTCATCCGGAAAAACTGATCTGGCATTTATTTATTTTCACATTTTTTCAAAACTGATCCGTTTTGCCGGAACACTCGGGGCCAGATCTGGCATTAATGCATTTCAGTGGGAAAAAATACTGGATCCGGCATTCCGGCAAGTGTTCTGGAGTTTTAGACGGAGATAAAATTGCTGCATGCTGCAGTATTATCTCCGTCCTGAAAGGCAAAAAGACTGAACTGAAGACATCCTGATGCATCCTGAACGGATTGCTCTCCATTCAGAATGCATTAGGATAAAACTGATCAGTTCTTTTCCGGTATAGAGCCCCTCAGACGGAACTCAGCGCCGGAAAAGAAGAACGCTAGTGTGAAAGTATCCTTATACAATGCATATAAAAAGTCTTCCCTTCCTTAGACTTTTTCATTGAATCTTATAGTGATCAACATAGAAAAGACTTTAAAGGGGTATTCCCTTATGGGCATTTATACATATCTCCAGGATATGCCATATATATCCAGTAGGTGTGCATACCGCCTCTGAGATCCGCATCTATCTTGAGAATGGGCCCCATCTTTTGGGTACTCTAAATGGAGAAATGGGCACACACGGGTGACTCTCCATTCACTTCTCTGGGAGTTCCGAAAATAGCTGAGAAAGCATGCTTAGCTGGTTTTGAAACTCCCAAATAAGTGAAGGGATGAAGCTGCGCATGAGCAGCCACCTCTCCTTTCTCAGAGGCAGTAAGACAGAGCTCTGTTCTCATGTGGTTATGACAGATGGGAATAACGCTTTAAATATAATGAACACCTTTGGGACCAATTTTTTTTATGATTATTATTGCATGTCTCCAGTTGTTCTTTATTGAAACAGTTTTCCTTGTACAGCTTTCACTTTCTGCGTATTTGAAGACTAGCAGGTTCTCTGATTCACAGCGACTCTGTCGGGGAACTGTTCTGCTTGCTTGGTCTGTAGCTCTGTAGTCTGACCTCCTGACAGCTCATAAACACTCATTTACGGTAATTTGTTATCAAACTGAAAAGATCTGAGCCTTCAGAGCAGTTCTCTGACAGAAGGCCTACTTGTCTGCAAATTCATAGAAAGTGAAAGCTGTACATGGAAAACTGTTGAAAATCTTTAATGAGTAGAATCCAGTAATTAAAAAAATAAATTCCCCCAAAGGTGTCTATAGCCTTTGCTGACAGGGGTGTCTGGTAGCCAAGACAATTTTCGCAGTTTTGACATTAATTAAAGGGAACCCGTCACCACGAAATGCAGTGTAATCTGCAGGCAGCATGTTATGTAGACCAGGAAGAGCTGAGAAGATTGATCTATACAGTTTATGGGAAAAGATTCAGTAAAACTTGTAATTTATTAATTTAACCCTTTCGCTACCAGCGCCATACATGTATCGCACTGGAGCGATGGGCATGTCTTATGACCCCATGTATAATGTTACATGCTCTGTGTTCCCCTGGTCTATGCTCCAGTATACAGTTAACTGAAAGTTATCCAGCAATGCAGTCATGGCCTCTTCAGACCAGCCTGGCATCTACGGAATGTTGCAGGTGGCATGATGAACCCATCGCTCCCCCTGCATCAAAACGAAGCTTTGGATGGCAGGGCAGGGAACCAATGGTCCCCTTGTCCTGTCAGCGCTGAGGTGGATGGCCAATTGTATCTGCTTCTTGTGGACGCAGAAACCAGTGTAGGCGTGCCTGAAAACCAGGTGAATTGACCTGGTGACTAGGTGTCCAGGAGAGGAGACTGTCTAGTGCCTCCTTCAGGAGTGAAGGGTGATGCGCCCCGATAAGGGTCATCACTTTGATGGAATATCAATTTTGCTGAAAATTCTACCACTCTGCAGTCTTGACAGACAGCAGCAGGCTAAGGGTACTTTCACACTTGCGGCAGAGGATTCCGGCAGGCAGTTCCGTCACCGGACGCAAACTGATGGCATTTGTCAGACGGATCCGGATGCGGATTAGTCTGACAAATGTATTGCAACACCGGATCCGTCTCTCCGGTGTCATCTGGAAAAACGGATCTAGTATTATTTTTTTTATTTTTTTTGCTTTTTTAAAGGTCTGCGCATTAATGTAAATTAATGCTGGATCCGGCATTCCGGCAAGTGTTCAGTATTTTTCTCCATTCAGAATGCATTAGGATAAAACTGATCAGTTTTTTTCCGGTATTGAGCCCCTGTGACGGAACTTAATACCGGAAAACAAAACCGCTAGTGTGAAAGTTCCCTAAGACTGCGGCAGGTTTTCTTCCAGGATTTGCTTTTATTTTGTAGCATTTATTTTACATTTTACCTTACAGGGCCAGCGGTAGAAAAGCATCCCCAAAGCATGATACTGTTCACCGCCATGTTTTATGGTGGGTATAGTGTGGTGTGCAGTGCTGGGTTTGCACCAAATGTAGCATGGGATTTTGTTGGAAAGCATTCTATTTTTTCTATTTCATTCCAGAGTTTTGCACTTGCATTTTGGACTTTGTAATTATGTGTTTTTTTCTTTTTAATCAGTGTTTTTTTTTTTTATGTTCTATAAGGCCCCATTCACACAACCTTATCTATTTTGCAGTCCGCAAATCATGGATACCGCCCATGTGCGTTCTGCATTTTGTCATTCACATGTCTCACCCTATATCAAAAATGCCAATTCTTGTCCATAAAATGGACAAGAATAGGACATGTTCTATCAAATTTCTGCAATGGACACATGGATGCGGACAGCACACAGTGTAAATGTAATAATGACATATCATCAGGATATATGCGAACAAGGTTCACTCTATATTATGCTGGAAAAAGACCAGGATATAGTCGAAACGTTGCATTCTTTGGCACTTTTTGTACATTTTTATGGGCCCAATTTGAATAAAGAATCCTTGGAGGACATGTTGCTGTCTACTTTGCTTGGTATTGCATATGGAAGGACTGCCGCGGATCCATGGTTGCTGACAGGCTGAGGCATTCCTAAAGGGAGTCTAGAAGGGACGTTGGTGCAGCTTTCATAATATACCTCTCTATATTATCAAGATAGGTCATTATTATCACAATGGCAGGGGTCTGAGTCCTGGCACCCCCGCCGATCAGCTGTTATAGGGAGCCGCTGCATTCACCAGAGCTCTGGGGAGCAATGCAGGCTCCCGGAAGCTTTCCAAGCACAGCGCTGTACATTGTATAGCTGCTGTGCTTGGTATTGTAGCTTAGCCCCATTCACTTTAATCCGGCTGAGCTGCAACTAGGCGATGTGACCGATGTCCGGTGACATCTGATGGCCTAGGCCCTCACTGAGCACTGGCCTCTTCTAACAGCTGATCGATGGGGGTCCCAGGTGTTGGACATCCACTGATCAGATACTGATGACCTAGCCTGAAGATACATCAATATACACTGCTCAAAAAAATAAAGGGAACACTTAAACAACACAATGTAACTCCAAGTCAATCACACTTCTGTGACATCAAACTGTCCACTTAGGAAGCAACACTGAGTGACAATCAATTTCACATGCTGTTGTGCAAATGGGATAGACAACAGGTGGAAATTATAGGCAATTGGCAAAACACCCCCAATAAAGGAGTGGTTCTGCAGGTGGTGACCACAGACCACTTCTCAGTTCCTATGCTTCCTGGCTGATGTTTTGGTCACTTTTGAATGCTGGCGGTGCTTTCATTCTAGTGGTAGCATGAGACGGAGTCTACAACCCACACAAGTGGCTCAGGTAGTGCAGCTTATCCAGGATGGCACATCAATGCGAGCTGTGGCAAGAAGGTTTGCTGTGTCTGTCAGCGTAGTGTCCAGAGCATGGAGGCACTACCAGGAGACAGGCCAGTACATCAGGAGACGTGAAGGAGGCCGTAGGAGGGCAACAACCCAGCAGCAGGACCGCTACCTCCGCCTTTGTGCAAGGAGGAACACTGCCAGAGCCCTGCAAAATGACCTCCAGCAGGCCACAAATGTGCATGTGTCTGCTCAAACGGTCAGAAACAGACTCCATGAGGGTGATATGAGGGCCCGAGGTCCACAGGTGGGGGTTGTGCTTAGAGCCCAACACCGTGCAGGATGTTTGGCATTTGCCAGAGAACACCAAGATTGGCAAATTCGCCACTGGCGCCTTGTGCTCTTCACAGATGAAAGCAGGTTCACACTGAGCACATGTCACAGACGTGACAGAGTCTTGAGACGCCGTGGAGAACGTTCTGCTGCCTGCAACATCCTCCAGCATGACCGGTTTGGCATTGGGTCAGTAATGGTGTGGGGTGGCATTTCTTTGGAGGGCCGCACAGCCCTCCATGTGCTCGCCAGAGGTAGCCTGACTGCCATTAGGTACCGAGATGAGATCCTCAGACCCCTTGTGAGACCATATGCTGGTGCGGTTGGCCCTGGGTTCCTCCTAATGCAAGACAATGCTAGACCTCATGTGGCTGGAGTGTGTCAGCAGTTCCTACAAGACGAAGGCATTGATGCTATGGACTGGCCCGCCCGTTCCCCAGACCTGAATCCAATTGAGCACATCTGGGACATCATGTCTCGCTCTATCCACCAACGTCACGTTGCACCACAGACTGTCCAGGAGTTGGCAGATGCTTTAGTCCAGGTCTGGGAGGAGATCCCTCAGGAGACCGTCCGCCACCTCATCAGGAGCATGCACAGGCGTTGTAGGGAAGTCATACGGGCATGTGGAGGCCACACACACTACTGAGCCTCATTTTGACTTGTTTTAAGGACATTACATCAAAGTTGGATCAGCCTGTAGTGTGTTTTTCCACTTTAATTTTGAGTGTGACTCCAAATCCAGACCTCCATGGGTTGAAAAATTTGATTTCCATTTTTTTTTTTTGTGTCATTTTGTTGTCAGCACATTCAACTATGTAAAGAACAAAGTATTTCAGAAGAATATTTAATTAATTCAGATCTAGGATGTGTTATTTTTGTGTTCCCTTTATTTTTTTGAGCAGTGTATTTTTACCGGATAACCCCTTTAAGCAGCAGTCTGTCTTTACCAGCTTAGGACTTGTTCATAACCGCATTGTGTTTTCCATCAGATGGACAGAAAAAAAACTTTAAAACAAACTTGATTTTCTTTTTTTAATCCTTATTTGCTTCAACTGGTTATTTTAAGTATCATTTATACTCCATTTGCTTCAGTTCCATCAGGTTTCAGTTATTTTTTTCGGAGAAAAAGTACTTTCTGTTGTTCTTCCTCCCTCCCTGCAAAAATAATGGGAACATGATTTGAAAGGAGCTTTCCTTTCTTTTTCTTTTTTTAACATTGAAATCAGTTAATGATGGCAATGGAATATGTTCCGTTTGTCTGATCTGTCATTCATTCCAACCATTTAATGGAGCCGATTTTTATTTTTCATTTTCTTTTCCTGTGGCACAAAAAAAAATATGGAAAACACAACTTTCTTGTGAACAAGACCTTATCCATAACAGTTTGCAACACCTTCTGAGTTTTCTACGGTTTGTTGCAGAGGCATAATTTGAATCATGCAATTCAGTAATGCAAATTCAGTAATACGGCCCCACCTACCATGTGTCATCGATAATACTGGTGCCTTTCTATGTGGAACCCCTAATAGCTGCACCCCTAGTTTCTTGGTTACCTCCCTTGTTATTGTCCACATGGCATAGAGATAATTTTGAAGCCAGCATGTTTTGTCAAAATTGCCACTGCCATATTTGTTTTAAATAGTTTTTATTTGTTCCCCCTTTCCCAAAGATTACCTTAAAGGGGTTGGCCAACTTTTTAACTATTTGTTGTTCACCATCACAGCACAGGATCTGTGGAAGGAAGCAAACTTACCTGCCTCTCCGTTCCGCCTCCATTGGTCCACTGCTGAAATCGCTGCACTCCACTCACCGGTTGTCATCCTCTGGAATAGATAGTGTGCTGCTGCTAGCCACAGTGGTGACTCCAAAACGGCACATAGTCCAGTGACTTGCGGCTCAACTTAAGTCAAAATTCACACGACTGCAATTTCCATCTGATCCACATTTTTTGCGGATTGCACGCGGACCTATTAATTCCTATGGGGCTGCCAAAAATGTGGCCAGCACACAGATGTCATCCATATACTGGATGGAAAAGTGCAGGATGCGCGTGGACCGCATCTGTATTTTGCGGATCGGCGATTTGTGGACTGCAAAATAGATACGATTGTGTGAATGTAGCCTAAATGTCAACCCAACCTTGACGTTTCCGGCAATAAACTTCATCAGCACTTGGTTTGTACAGATTATATTATTTATTAAGATAAGTATCTAAGAAATGTATCCATATGTACAAATAAGAGGAAATACAAGTGTTTTAGTTCAGAGTTTTTGGGCTTGTTTTGAGATTAGTATATATGACTTTCTATAAAAAACAAACATACTAAATTGCAGTTAACATATTGTATTAGGGTAGAGTTGCCAGTGGAGTCTTTTCTCTTCCTTTCGGTGGTCTGTGCTGTGTATTTGTTGTGGAATTGCCTGGTAACATGTAAGCCTAATTTGTGATGAAGGGGTTTGGCACTTCCTACTGTACCTGATCACATTACAGTCAACAGAGAATAAGCCGCTAGGTGGCTGCTCAGATCTCTCTTTACAGTATACATTGGAACTGCCAAGCGGCAAGGTAGATTATACGTCCCCATTCCTTTCAATTTGGGGATAGCTAAATCAAGCAATTTTTTTCACATAAGTAACAGAAATTGGTGGGGCTGCTCCCCCAATGTAAAACACGCTACAGTGTTAGGGGTTGAGCCGCTCCTCCAGTATTGCCACTATATTTCTGTGTTTTTGTCTAAGTAACAGAAAAGCCTAAAATAGCTCGTATGTAAACCATGGCTTGTTTTGATGATTAATATTATATTCTTAACCTGACCATTTTTATGTATAATTATCATTATAACTTCTGGGTCAGTACCATTGCAGCGATACCAAATATATATATATATATATATATATATATATATATATATATACACACAGTGGGATGCGAAAGTTTGGGCAACCTTGTTAATCGCCATGATTTTCCTGTATAAATCGTTGGTTGTTACGATTAAAAAATGTCAGTTAAATATATCATATAGGAGACACACACAGTGATATTTGAGAAGTGAAATGAAGTTTATTGGATTTACAGAAAGTGTGCTATAATTGTTTAAACAAAATTAGGCCGGTGCATAAATTTGGGCACCACAAAAAAGAAATTAAATCAATATTTAGTAGATCCTCCTTTTGCAGAAATTACAGCCTCTAAACGCTTCCTGTAGGTTCCAATGAGAGTCTGGATTCTGGTTGAAGGTATTTTGGACCATTCCTCTTTACAAAACATCTTTAGTTCATTCAGGTTTGATGGCTTCCGAGCATGGACAGCTCTCTTTAAGTCACACCACAGATTTTCAATTATATTCAGGTCTGGGGACTGAGATGGCCATTCCAGAACGTTGTACTTGTTCCTCTGCATAAATGCCTTAGTGGATTTTGAGCAGTGTTTAGGGTCGTTGTCTTGTTGAAAGATCCAGCCCCGGCGCAGCTTCAGCTTTGTCACTGATTCCTGGACATTGGTCTCCAGAATCTGCTGATACTAAGTGGAATCCATGCGTCCCTCAACTTTGACAAGATTCCCAGTCCCTGCACTGGCCACACAGCCCCACAGCATGATGGAAGCACCACCATATTTTACTGTAGGTAGCAGGTGTTTTTCTTGGAATGCTGTGTTCTTTTTCCTCCATGCATAACGCCCCTTGTTATGGCCAAATAACTCAATTTTAGTTTCATCAGTCCACAGCACCTTATTCCAAAATGAAGCTGGCTTGTCCAAATGTGCTTTAGCCCACCTCAAGCGGCACTTTTTGTGCTGTGGGCAGAGAAAAGGCTTCCTCTGCATCACTCTCGCATACAGCATCTCCTTGTGTAAAGTGCTCCGAATGGTTGAACGATGCACAGTGACTCCATCTGCAGCAAGATGATGTTGTAGGTCTTTGGTGCTGGTCTGTGGGTTGACTCTGACTGTTCTCACCATTCATCGCTTCTGTCTATCCGAGATTTTTCTTGGTCTGCCACTTCGAGCCTTAACTTGAACTAAGCCTGTGGTCTTCCATTTCCTCAATATGTCCCTAACTGGAAACAGACGGCTGAAATCTCTGAGACAGCTTTCCGTATCCTTCCCCTAAACCATGATGGTGAACAATCTTTGTCTTCAGGTCATTTGAGAGTTGTTTTGAGACCCCCATGTTGCTACTCTTCAGAGAAAATTCAAAGAGGAGGGAAACTTACAATTGACCCCCTTAAATACTCTTTCTCCTAATTGGATTCACCTGTGTATGTAGGTCAGGGGTCACTGAGCTTACCAAGCCAATTTGAGTTCCAATAATTAGTTCTAAAGGTTTTGGAATCAATAAAATGACAACAGTGCCCAAATTTATGCACCTGCCTAATTTTGTTTAAACAATTATAGCACACTTTTTGTAAATCCAATAAACTTCATTTCACTTCTCAAATATCACTGTGTGTGTCTCCTATATGATATATTTAACTGACATTTTTTATCGGAACAACCAACGATTTATACAGGAAATTCATGACGATTAACAAGGTTGCCCAAACTTTCGCATCCCACTGTGTATGTATATATATATATATATATATATATATATATATATATATATATATATATATATATATATTACAAAGAGAGAGCAGCAGCACTACTTGCAGATGAAGCCGGATGCAAAATCCTCTAACCTCTGGCTGTAAGGTCAAATAAGTTTGTAGATTTTTCAAAGAAGAGGCAGCACTCCAAGATAAGATGAAAAATGACCCGCTTTATTCCCCTGTGCAACGTTTCAACTGCTCATTGCAGTCTTTCTCAAGCATTTTTCATCTTATCTTGGAGTGCTGCCTCTTCTTTGAAAAAAAAAAAAATATATATATATATATATATATATATATTAGGGATCGACCGATTATCGGTTTGGCCGATATTATCGGCCGATATTGAGGATTTTGAACGTTATCGGTATCGGCATCTATTTTGCCGATATTCCGATAACGTATGGGGAACACAGAACGCGCTGCTCTCAGCGCTCTCTGTGTTCCCTCCGCAGCACAGGGGAGAAGGAAGCAGTGTCTCCTCCCCCTGTGCTGCTGCTGCCACTGCCGCCAATGAGGGGATAGAACATAAGAGGAGGGGAGGGGCTGTGGCCGCTGCGCCACCAATGAAGATAAGTCTCTCATTAATTCATATACAGGAGGCGGGAGCTGGCTGCAGAATCACATAGCCGGCTCCCGACCTCTATGAGCGGTACTAGCTGCGGTCCGCGGTAGTTAACTCCTCAGGTGCCGCGGATCGCAGCTACCGCTGATAGAGGTCGGGAGCCGGCTATGTGATTCTGCAGCCAGCTCCCGCCTCCTGTATATGAATGATCGATAGACTTATCTTCATTGGTGGCGCAGTGCGCCCCCCCAAGCCCCCCAGTATTAATCATTGGTGGCGCAGTGCACCCCCCACCCCCATCCCAATACCGGCCAATAGTAAAAACATTGGTGGCGCAGTGCGCCCGCCCCCCCCCCACCCAGTATTAATCATTGGTGGCAGTGGCCACAGGATCCCCTCTCCCCTGCTCCTCCGATCGGAGCCCCAGCTGTGTAAGCCTGGGGCTCCGATCGGTTGCCATGGCAGCCAGGACGCTATTGAAGCCCTGGCTGCCATGTTCAGCTCCATGCTGCTGTGTGCACTATGCACAGAGCAGCAGGGACAGTGTGAGATCCTATTCACCCTGATAGAGATCTATCAGGGGGAATAGGACAAGGGTTCTAGTCCCTAAGGGGGCTAAAAGTTAGTAAAAAAAAAAACACAAAAATATTAAGTATAAATGAAAAAGATTTATAAAAAAAAAATACACATTAACAATAAACAAAAAAAATACACATTAACAATAAACATATTAATTTTCAGCAGATTTGTGTAGGAATTTTTTTTTTTTCTCAAAAATGAAAATTCCCAGAATATCGGTATAAATTATCGGCTATCGGCCTGAAAGTTCACAAATTATCGGTATCGGTATCGGCCCTAAAAAATCAATATCGGTCGATCCCTAATATATATATATATATATATATATATATATATATATATATATATATATATATACACCTTTTTACCATAGAACCCTTCATTCTATGGTGATCTGTAAGGGCTTGATTTTTGCAGAACAACTTGTAGTTTTAATTGATATCAATTTGGGGTACATAACACTTTTTAATAGCTTTTTATTCTGCTTTTTGGTGGCAAACAAGCAAAAAACAGCAACTTTTTGTGTACATGAGATGATTTACATGATAATTGTGTAGAGCAGGTCTTTACAAATGCAGCAATACCAGATATGCGGAGGGGATTTTATTTTTTTGCAATTTTTTCCACTAAAAATAAAAAAGGTGTTTTTTTAACTTAACATATTTTTCACTTTATAAGACCCACTTTTTCATGCTTACATGTGCCCCCGTCACAGTAATAATGCCCAGAATTGTGCGTCCTTCACAGTCGTAATGCCCAGATATGTGGGAAGTGATTGGACCTGAGCCTTTTTCTTTTACGAAGTCTGGTGCCCGTGTGGGCCGTCTGGATTGCTCCTTAGGAAGCGCTCCTCACCAACTTAGCAATATTAATGAGGGAGAGAGAACCCAAAATGCTGCACCTTTAGTCTTGCTATGTGCAGCTATGTGCCCCCTTCACGGTAGTAATTCTCACATGTGCCCCCTTCACGGTAGTAATTCTCACATGTGCCCCCTTCACAGTAATAATGCTCACATGTGACCCCTTCACTGTCGTAAAGCCCAGATATGTGTCTTCTTCACAGTAGTAATGCTCACATGTGCCCCCTCACATTAATAATGGCCAGATATGTGTCCTCTTCACAGCAGTAATGCTCACACGTGCCCCCTTCATGGTAAAAATGCACAGATGTGCCCCTTCACAAAAAAAAATGCCCAGATATTTGCCCCTTCACAGTAGTCATGCTCACACATGCCCCCTCACAGTGTTTGCATTTCTTTCTGGCAAAGCTACCTGGTTCTGGCCCGTGAAATTTATACCATGTCTAGTGCGGCCCTCAGACAAAAAATGGTTGGGCACCACTGGCATAGACTAATAAACGCTTCCATTACGGAAGCGTTCATTAGTATGCAGGAGGTGTGGGGAGCAGTGACTGTAGCGTTGGTAGAGCCGGCTGTACTCTCCTCTCCCTGGCCTTCTCCCGATCATTCACCACATGAGATAAATTACACATGAGATTGTGTAGAGCAGGTTGTCACGAATGTGACAATGTCTAAGGGATTTTATTTTTGCAGTTTTTTTTCAATGGAAAAAAAGGTGTATATTTGTAGCTTTGAGTTTTTCTTAATTTACCGTATTTTTTGTTTTATAAGATGCACTTTTTCCGCCCAAAAATGGGGAAAAAATGGCAGCGTGTCTTATAAAATGAATGCTTCCATTAGTATGAAGGAAGCACAGGGAACGGTGACTGTAGCACCGCTAGCGCTGGCTGTACTCAACAACGCCCACTTTGCACTGTGTCCTGACTGCGTAGGACTTAGAGCACGAGGCTTGGTGTCATTTGCAAAAATAGAAATAGTACTATTAATGCCATCCTCTATATCAGTAACCCCTTCCCGACATCTGCCGTACATGTATGTCAGGTCTTTAAAGATGGCTCCTGCTCTGGAGCGGAGCAAGCGCCATAGCTACCGGGTGCCTGCTGTTTCATACAGTAGACACCCGTGGACATTTAACCCCTAGATGCCGTGGTCAAATGTGACCACGGCACCTGAGAGGCCGAAAACCCAAAAGCGCACACTTCGCTGGCAGGAACTCTTCCCCCCGGGTGGAAGTAATGAGCCTCAGCCTGTACTAGGCTTCCAGGCTCATTACTTCTGATGATTGCATGTTAGTGGTCCACTTCAGGACCTAAAAAAAATAAAATCTTTAAAAGCTATAAAAAAATCTTGAAATCACCCCCCTTTCCCCAAAATAAAAATACTTCATTAAAAAAAATCAACAGAATCGGCATCGCCACATGTGAAAAACCCCATACTGTTAAAATATTTAAAAAATATTATCCCGTACGATGAATGGCATAACGGAAAATAAAATATAAATGGGCCGATTTGCCTTTTTTTTCATCACTTTAGCTTCCAAAAAAATCTAATAGAAAGTGATCAATAAAGGTATTACCATAAACTACAAATCGTCCTGCAAAAAATTAGCCCTCACACATCTCTGTAGACATAACTATAAAAAAGTTATGGGGGGGGGGTCAGAATATGGCGATGTAAGGAAAAAAAATAATTTTTTTTAAAAATGTTTTCATTTTTTTTCAGTATTAAAATACAAGAAAAACTATACATACGTGGTATCGCCGTAATTGTACTGACCTAGAGAATGAAGACCACAAGTCAGTTGTGACACCGTAAAAACAAAACCCATAAAACTGTGGCGGAATTGTGTTCCACCCCATTTAGATTTTTTTTCTAGCTTTCCACTACATTCTATGCAATATTAAATGGTGACATTAGAAGATACAATTTGTTCCACAAAAAACAAGTCCTCATACGGCTATGTGAATGGAAAAGTAAAAAAGTTATGGCTCTGGGAAGGCAGGGAGCAGAAAACGCAAAAATGGAAAGTCGCTGCATCAGGAAGGGATTAATAAATAATAGGGGAACCAGTACTGAACCCTAGGGTACCCCATTTTTAACCGGGGACTATGGAATTAGCAAACTTCGAACAAATCGGTCAAAAGGTTTGTTTCGTGTCCAAATTGATTCAGCCCAAATCCAAAGTGTTCCAGTTGCCTTGAAAATTGGTGTATGACCCTGAGGTCTCTTTGACTCATGTTTTTCTCATTATTGGTGACAGTGGAACTTTTGCAGAAGGGAGAGAGCACTGTACAGGTAGGAGAGAATACTTACATTTCCATCCTGCCAGCAGCTGCGCTCCTCTGCTGTGGACTGAAGCCACTGGTGGGATCAGACACATGACACAGCAAAGGAACGCAGCTGCTGGCAGGATGGAAAGGTAAGTTCTCCTCTCTGGATGCAGTTAAGTGTCTGGGTCATGGAGTCTATAAATGGCCTAATTAGGCACACGGGTGATTAGAGGAGAAAGCTCCTTTTTGGTAAAAAGAGACCCACCATATGTAACAATCAGAAATCAAGTATTTAATTGATAACATGCATAGAAGTCCATTTTACATGCCCCCCTCCCCCCAGGGTCGTACATTTGTTACAGGGATAGAGGAGGATCTATTTCTCTCTTCTTTAATGCAAGACCAATACCTTACCACCAGAGATATGGCCAGGTCTATGCAGCTCTCGCTGAGACCAATGTCTAATGCATGTCTCAGGGTGTATGGTGGCTACCTTTTAAAAGAATACTAGGCTCACATCTCTAGCTGCTACACAGCCTCAGATTTAGCCATCAGTAGCGAGGTCATATGAGATACGTCCTTGACTGCTAAACTGCCACTCAGCGAGAACTTATGATATGTCCTTGGCAGAGAAAGGGTTAAAGATAACTTGTCTCATTGAACATGGCGTCAGATCTGCAGACATAATGTTATAACTGTGCATAGAAAGAGCAGATATTTAAATGAATCCTTTCCCATAAAACTATATATCAATTTACTCGACTCCTTCTTGGACTGAATGTCCAAAATGACAGGTTCCCTTTAAGAACACAAGTGAGGAAATTTATCAAGACTGGCGTTCCCTTATATCAGTTTTGATCCCCCTGCACTGGAATAAATGCAAATGGCCCAGGGGCTGGCATAGACTTGAGCTATAACCTACCCTAAGTTTCTGTTGGAAGTTTGTAGTAAATCCAGCAGGACGTGCCGAGCCCACCCCCTGTTCGCACCACTTCAAAAAAGCTCAAGTCACAAATTATGGGGCAAATGTGGTCTGCAACATAATTTGTGACTTTTTTACAGCATAATAGTGGCGTAAATAGTTTAATAAATGCCCTCAATGGGTCTTCATATAAAATATGAAGGTATACTGAGGTATGTTTTAATTTGATGCATTTTGTCAATATTTTTCAGTTTCTATAACATTTATATGCTGTGTTATATGTGTGTAGTGAAATATTCTGAAATCTGTGTCTGAGCATATTCTGCATATTCCTTTAGTGGGAATTTTCTTCTTTATTGAATTTGCCAGTTCACTCTGTGGTTTGCATCTTGAGGTTGCAGAAGCACCTGCCTTTGGTGGACATGCTGTTAGCTGTTATTAGCTTCAACTGTCTTTTCATTTCTATACTTCCTACTACACCACAAGTGTATTACCCAGTTACCTGTACATGGAAACATGCATACTGACATATTGGGGGAATTTTATCATGAAGAAAATATTTGAAGTCAGTTTTGCTTGAGTCTGTGTTGGCGTACTTTATGCCACATTTATCAAATGTCAAGTGTTGTTTGATAAATTTGTCTTATCCTTAAAGGGGTTGTCCGGGTTCAGAGCTGAACCTGGACATACCCATAATTTCACCCAGGCAGCCCCCCTGATGTTAGCAATCGGAGCATCTCTAGATCCCGCAGGGCAAAGGCTCTTTTGTTTACAATAACACACTGCCGGGCGGAAGCTTCCTTTAGTGCCAGTGACGTTGCCGGGCTTAATAGCGGCCCCATAGAGAGCCCCGGTACGTCACCGGAACTCCTGATGAAAATGCCTTTGCCCTGCGCGAGTTAGCGCAGGGCAAAGGAGAGCATCGGAGCATGAACTGCTCTGATGCTCAAGTCATGGGGGCTGCCGGGGCTGAAAATAGAGGTATGTCCGTGTTCAGCTCTGAACCTGAACAACCCCTTTAAACCTAACACTTTTGTCTAGAAAAGCTCCTCCAGTTGTTCTACTGCATCCTCCTACTGGAGTAAGATTTGTGACTCTTTTTGTGCCATTTTAAAGAGTCTTTGTGATAAATCTGGAGTGAAACTCATTAACATAGCTAACCAGGCCCACTTTCCCATCCATGTTTCAAAAGTGGTAAAAAGTCGCAAAAATTTTATGCAAGTGAGCCCCAAAAAAAAAGCAAAAACAGTATTTTGTAACTTTTTTAAGCCAGAATTCTGGAGTGAAGGTAATGCTACTTTCACACTAGCGTTCGGGTGTCCGCTTGTGAGTTCCGTTTGAAGGGGCTCACAAGCGGCCCCGAACGCATCCGTACTGCCCTAATGCATTCTGAGTGGAGGCGGATCCGCTGAGAATGCATCAGTCTGGCGGCGTTCAGCCTCCCCTCAGCAGGCGGACACCCGAACGCAGCTTGCAGCGTTCGGGTGTCCGCCTGGCCGTGCGGAGGCAAGCGGATCCGTCCAGACTTACAATGTAAGTCAATGGGGACGGATCCGTTTGAAGATGACACAATATGGCTCAATTTTCAAACGGATCCGTCTGAACTACTTTCACACTTAGAATTTTTTCTAAGCTATAATGCAGACGGATCCGTTCTGAACGGATCCAAACGTCTGCATTATAGGAGCGGATCCGTCTGTGCAGACAGCAGACGGATCCGCTCTGAACGCAAGTGTGAAAGTAGCCTAAATTGTGTTTCCCAATGTAACAGGTATTTAGGTTTGTAGATGTGAAATATTAGATCCTGACCTATGAGAGATTTTGTTTTCCAGCGGTCCTGTTCCTGTAGTGAGCCTCGAGAAAATCCCAAATCTTGTGAAAGCAGATGGTGCCAATGTTAAAATGAATTCAGCCACTAACTCCTCTTCAGCGGCATCTTCGTCATCCTCCCTAGCAAAACAGTCTGTGGTAACGAAGCCTGTACCCCCTTCACCAGAAAAGATCCTCAATGGGAAAGGAATATCATCTTTAGACAAAAAGCATCAAAATGGTACCAAAAGCAGCAACAAGCCTTACAAAAGAATCTGTGGTGAGTTCAGCAATCATATCCGATTTGTAAGTCAAGGGGGAAGACAGTGGTTCATTAAAAAGTTGCCTGATACATTCTGGTAGATAGACAAAAATAAGCCTACATTTCCCAAGATGTCTTTTCAGTTTCAAATTCTACAGTGTGGTCATTATTACACTTTACTATTCCAGTTGAAGACTGTAAAAATATTCACAAAAGCAAGTTATCTCTGTGGAAATATTTTAAGTGCATGCTTCACACTCGGTAATATTGAATCCCATATGTTTTAGTATATTTATTAAAAAAGCATTCCTTAATGAATGCTTATAGAGAATAGTTATTAGTGTCATGTTCAAATGAAGGGTATGGGCATAGGGAATACATTGGAAAAGTTGAGGGGCAGCTATTTCAATTTGACAAACCCTATAGCTTTATTTTTACAATGTTACTATCATTCCTGTGTTAAAGGGGTATCCTATGATTAAAATGGAACTATTTAAAATATCTATTTTCCTGTGCCTAGCTATTACTGATGAATACTTGTTATGGTGCCCTCTGGTGTTCTTCTGACTCCCTGTCCAAACGTCCACCTAATGTATCCAGCGCTGAAAAGAAGAAGCTGCTTCTAGTGTACAGATTTTTATTGACTGCCTGTACAATAGTAGAAATACAAAAGGATCTGTGTGGTGGGACTGAGCATGTTTGACCACCTGCACTGGACACAAAAAGTGGACAGTCTGAGGGGGAGTTAAGAGGACTCTAGGAGGCTCCATAACATGTTTGTAATGGCAATGTTTAGACACAGTAGACACTGAAAAATGTTACAAATAGCATATTGAGTCTTGGGACACATCCTTTCAGACACCCATTACATCCAATCATTACATTACAAAATGCAATACAGATGTAGTACAGCTGCATAACCCTTTTTTCATCTGGTTTGGATCAGCAGTGTAAGCGCTGAATTTGTCTTTTGTCAGAGAGAGAATTTGATCCAAATAAGCACTGTGGAGTACAGGATCCTGAGACAAAGAAGCCGTGTACAAGATCTCTCACATGCAAGGTAGTTTTTCTAACAGTCTACATAAACCATTTGTGCACAGATCACATTGCAGAGCATGTTCACATATTGATTGCTGACTGCGAAACTGCATTTCTGAATGGGAGCAGAACCACAGTACCCAAGCACAAGCAGATATGCAGGGTGTGGCGCTGGACGTTGTGGTGCACAGCAGCTTCTGAAATTCTGGGTTTGAATCCAACCAAGAGCAACATCTGCATGGTGGTTGTATGATCTTTAATTGTTTGCATGGATTTCCTCTGACGCTCAAAATGTATTGAAAGGTTTATTTGGAAATCAGATTTTGATGACCAGTGGGGTCAAGAAGTATTGTGGTGTATTGCAGTGCAGTAGATAGTTGTGGCACCTAATACACAAAAAGCACACTTTGTGCAAATGTATGTTCTTGATCTATATTAAAGGGGTTATCCAATACTATAAACTGCCCCTTCTCCCCCCCCCCCCCCCCCCCATATGCCAGGCCCCTCTCAGGGAATATAGTTACCCTGTTCCTGGTCCCTGCACCGCCGCTGCCGCTTCTCCCCGTGCGCCGATGAAAACATCCGGTGATGTGTGTGTGTGTGTGTTGGGGGGGTAGCAGCCGCCAATGGCAGACGGGGACGAGGCTCCCTAGCATAACAGGTGACGCTATCTACTGCACAGCATACACCGTCCCCGCCTGCCATTGGCTGCTCCCCCCCGACATCAGATGATTTCATCCGCACACGGGGAGAAGCAGCAGCAGCGGCGGTGTGGGGACCAGGAGCGGAGCGGGATAAGTATATTCCCTGTGAGGGGCCCGGCATATGGGGGGCAGTTTATAGTATTGGATAACCTCTTTAAGCACTATCATTTTAAGTTATTTACAAAAAAAACTGCCTAAATGTTTTCAGAACTGTTTTCTGTTCATAAATGTTCTCACACAACTTGTACTTTTTAAGAGGCTTTTACCCTTTTTGTGACTTGATTGGTTTGACAACTCTTATTATGATATGCTGATGTTAAAGGGCTAGCTAATAGACGATTTTAACCTTAAAAAAGATTGCAGCACTTCAGTAGTGAGTAGTAGTAATGTAACGGGCACACTATCTATCTGCATTTCTCGTTGATTATTAGACACATACACTTAACCACAGACGAGCAGTTCCAGGTCGTAAGAAACCATTTGACATTCTGTTAGCTGAACACAAGGCTCGATCAAGGGATAAAGAGGTATTAAAAGACAAAGATCATCCACAGAATGTACGAGAAACGCATCAAAACCAGCCTGCACCAACGCAAGAACAGTCATCAGTGTTGTCTGCTAACTCTGCTTTGGAACCAAAAGTGACATCACCTGCAAAAGCCCGACCTCCTAATTCTCTCCTACCTAGGTGAACTAGAGTGATTGCCTTTAAAACCTTACTGACATTGTGTGATTTAATTCCACTCTCGACAGTGAATGTCTGCCTATTATTCCGGGACTTCAAAGATGGTGCCTGTTCAGATGCTTAGTGGGTCCAATAACCGCTGGGTGCCTGCTGTTTTACACAGCAGACACCCAGAGGTATTGTCTGTGATCTGCAAAAACGGCATCTGAGCGGTCTTTTCTCGGCAGCGCTATGCTTCCAAGAACCAAACTGCTTACCTGTTTCGAGGGAACCATTCGGTTGCTATGGAACATAGTTAATCTCCCATAGGCTGCAATGATGAATCATTGCAGTCTATGGGAGAAGCGATCAGACAGTTGCATGTTCAAGTCCCGTGGGGGACTTAAAATAAGTGTAAAAAAACTGATTAAAAAAAAAAAATCACTCCCCTTTATCCCTATTGAAAATAAAAATAAGAATCACTAGTATCGCTGCTTCCCAAAATGCATGTATTTATCCTGTACGGTGAACTTTGTAATAGAAAAAAAATCTAAATGGCAGATTTGCCTCCACCTCCCAAAAAATTGAATAAAAAGTGATCAAAAAGTCATACACACCCCAAAATATCAATAAAAAAAAAAAAAAAAATACAGATTGTTGTGCAAAATATGAGCCCCCACACAGATCCGTAGATGTAAATATAAAAATGTTATGCGGGTCAAAATATCGCAGTTCAAAGACAAAATGTTTTTTGATAATTTTTTTTTAAGTATTAAAACACAAGAAAAACTATATCAATTTGGTATCGCTGTAATCATACTGACTCACCGACTTGAGCTAACAGCCCAGTTTTACTGTATATGGAATGCCGTAAAAACGAAACCCATAAAACTATTGTAGAATTGTGGGATTCTTTCCCAACTTCCCACTAAATTGTATGCAATAATAAAAGGCTGCCTTTTAAAAAGTTAAGGCTCTGGAAATGCAGTTAGTAAAAAAAATGAAAAAGGAATATTGAGGGACATATTGAGGGATGCCTATCGGGGCCTGCCGGATTTACTATAACTGATGCCAGGAACTGGCGTACACAGTACCAGAGATGCGCCTACTTTATTAAGGGGAACTGCCTCTTGATAAATTAGGTGCGTCTTACTCCGGCGCACAGGGTATCAAGCCTGGTGTATGAGAACGCCAGTCTTGATGTATCTCCCCTATTATGTCCGTTTTGTGTTTCATTGATTAAAGTATATTCTTTGGTCTTATTTCCATCTAAATGGATGATTTATCAATTATCACGTCACTGTGTTTATTGAAATAACCTGGAACCTAGCGTCATAATACAGTATGTTCTGGCACGCCGCAGCTAATATTTTATACAATTTGCATTCCTCCAGACCATCTTCTGCAAACAGCGTAAATAGCTCAAGTTCATCAAACCACAGTGCTTTTGTGCCAGAGCCCACTGTAAATCCTGCATCGGGGGATCTGGCCAGTCGGCTTTCAAGCGATGAAGGGGAAATTGAAGGTGTTGAAGAAACAGAAAAATTAGACTGTTACTACTCTGGACATCACCCTAAACCTCTTGCGGTATGTAGTCTATTCTTATACATACAGTATAAGAAGCCTTGTTTTACACTAGTTTCATGCTAGCGGTAAATGTTCTGGAACAGCCTACTGAACTTCACCGTATCCAGTATAGCCGGAGACCATTGACTTTAATGGGATACGGCCTGTTTCCAGCATTAGTGCAAGGATTTGTCTGGACAAAAACGACTGCAATTTTGTTTGGCTGAATCCCTGCTCTAATACTAGATCCCCACCGGGTCCCATTGTAGTCCTAGGGGACTGGAGGTGCTCATCCCCTTTCCAGCTGTGCCGGATACAATGAACCTCCAACAGTGTGCAACTAGCCTTAGGACTAGAGATAGTTTACCATATTTTAATTTTCACAAATCTCATAGCATTCCTTTAGCACTGTCTTATCTTCAGACCAACCCCAGAATATCAAACCTAACATAATATATGCGGCTTGGTATGTCTGGTTTTCCAGTGTAGATCAAACTACATACACGTTTATATGCAATAAGCACTCAAGGGGGAGATCAGGTTAAAAGAATCTTCCCAAGGTAACATAAGAGACTTTTTTTTTCATCCTTTGCATCCTGACGTGGGACAAAATGTGGGAACAGAATGATGCAGTCATTTGTATATCCATTATCTAATTCATCAGGCCTGGCCCTACTAATCGCTATACCACTTTGTGGTGCATAGGGATGTAATAACCCAGTCCCATTGCTGCATCTGTTCACTGTCACCAACAGTTATTTGGTTTAGGGACGTGAATGGTTTTCTCCCTGATTATTTGATAATACACAAATTTGCAATCTATTTTACTATACATTTCTCATTGGGAATAGAAAAGCATGCATGCGTTTAGTAAGAACCTGGCAGAAAGCAACACCAAATCACCACAAAGTCCCCCTAAAAATCGCTCACTGCAAGAACATATGGGGTACACATGTATTCTCCATGGAGCTTTGCACGCTGCATGTTCGAACTATTCAGTAACATCATTTGTTTATTGCGCTTGGATTTCAGTTTTGCTCATTTGGAAGCCGTTTGATGGGAAGAGGGTACTATGTGTTTGATAGACGGTGGGATCGCTTTCGGTTTGCATTAAATTCCATGGTGGAGAAACACTTGAATTCACAAATGTGGAAGTAAGTTTTAGGTCTTGTGTTTTTTGAGAAATTTCCAATGGAATTATAAAGGGAAATATTTAACGTAAATGTGATTAACATTGTAACATAAAAATACATTAGAATCTGCTGTGTCTATCATTTTGCGTGCTGCATTTTGGCAAATGCTGATGCACACTGTTGCTGAGTAGCGGTCCACTTGCATTCCATATACTGTATTTTTCGCCCTATAAGACGCACCTAGGTTTTAGAGCAGGAAAATAAGAAAAAAATTAACATTTTTCATCAGACCTCAGATCAGACTCCCAATGTTAATAAGACCTCTACTCAGAACCCTAATGTTAATCATACCTCACATCAGACCCCCCAATGTTAATTAAACCCCCCAACAGAACTAAGACCAGACTCCCAATGCTAATTAGATCACAGCTCAAACCCCCAATCAGACCTCAGATCAGACAAAAGAAAAATCTACCTGCCTCTCCTGTTCCGGACACCACCACTGCTCCTGAAATCCAGCACTCTTCCTGCCACGCTGCGCTGTGACCTGATGTCGCACAGCATGAGGTCACAAAGCATGTCTATGTCCTCGCGCTGTGGGCAGGTCAAGACCAGGGAATGGTGAGTACAGAGCCAGCACAGGGAGCACTGTATTCACCGCTCCCTGGTCCTACTGTACTAATGAACATTTCCATAATGGGCGTTTTCCCCCGGGGGGAGGGCGAAAGATACTGTAATTATTATGCTTTTAAAGGAGTAGCTCATCATCTTTGGAGACTTTTACCAATGTCAATTGGTTTAGCATTTTTTAGCATAGTATTTTTTAAAAATGTTGTTCATAAATTGGTAGCACGTGGCAGTATATGAAACATTGTAGTATATCTTTTATATGGGGTAATGGCATCTTCATGACCTGTCAACATCCTGGAGTTCCCTTTTCCATCCCTGCAGGCATTCTATAAGCATGCCCTTAAAAGTATGACTAGTGTAATGGAATAAATAGAAGACCTGCATATTGTGAGGGAGAAAGCAGAGGGGGAATCTATTTTATTGGCTGAGACCCCATGGCATTGCTTTGACATAACACCATAAAAGCTTGCCCATTCAGCAGAGGCAAGGAAATATAGCCAAAAATATATGTTAGCGACAACTACTACATCCAAGATAAATCTACAGCTGCCTGGAATTTTTGGGGATTTTTTTTAGTGATAGGTATGCTTTAATTGTGACACAATTTAAAACAAATGTAAATACTGAATTTAATTGTAGGGAAAAAATGAGAAAACAGTATGCGCTTAGTTGCATATAGGTTTCATTTATGCTAGCGCATGCAGAAATACCTTGTTTATAAGTATGATCATTGACACTGTATTGTCCATATAGAAGACTTTGTAGCAATAGTATAACTGTTTATTGATTTTTATTTTTATTTTCTTTAATCACTCAAGAAAAATTCCTCCAGCCGCAGATAGTCCTATGCCTCCTCCAGCACCACATATCAGCAGCTCATTTCCTGCATCTGTTCTGCAGCCATTCAGCAGTCCGAGTTCTGTATACCTCCCCTCCCCTCCCACCAACTCCAGAACCACATCCTCATCCTCATATATATTATCGAATGCGTCCTTTGTCTCAACATCGGACACAAACTCTGTTACATCACACACCACTGCGTTCCCCCATGTTGCACCATCTTTGAATATTATGGACTCTACTTTTAAAGCCCCTTCTGCTGTTTCCTCTGTACTGGCCACCAGTCCCTCACCATCACACAAGCCACCAAAATCCAAACCTGGGAAATCTTCAAAAGCAAAAGACCTGTCTTCACGGAGCGACGAGCCTTCAAGTAACAAAAAGAAAAAGCCTCAGACGCCTTCTTCCACCTCTTCCTCCTCTTTACCTTTACAGACGTCCTCCTCGTCTACGTTTTCAGGGTCCCACAAGAAAAACTGCGTTTTGAACTCTAGTGCTACAATAAACTCTTATCAGGCAACTTCTTCCTATAATAATGTGTCTGTGCACAATGCAAACAATGGAACAAGCCCAATTAGTGCCAAACTGGAATCCCCAGTAAGGACTTCTTTGTCTGGTAGCTCAACGGACTCCATAAAACACATGAGCATGGTTGTTAGCAGTATTGACTCTAGCCTGTCAGTGTCTTCTCTGGTGCACCATCCTGGGGAGCACACATTGGCAGTGCACAATGCAGTGTCCTCGCTGCCTCTTCCCTTTGACAAATCTGAGGGGAAAAAGCGTAAAAACTCTAGTGCAAGCAGTAAGGCCTGTAAAATCACTAAAATGCCTGGTATGAACAGTGTTCACAAAAAGAGCACCACCAACCTTATCTCTTCTGTGCCAGATCCCCCAAATAGCTCTATGTCTCGACAGGTAAGTTGATGGAACAATTATTAGGGGTTGGGCATGCCTTCTTTCTGTAATTTAATCTGATGCATCATCCAGTTATAAGCTGCTCTGACATTAGTCATTACATCTACAGAACCAGTTACAATAAGAACATTTATTATCATTTTCTTTAATGATCTGGTTATTTTGAGTCATGTATGATACAGGAGGAAACTTGTACAAATTAATTTCTATTACTGTAAATAATAGTTATTTTTATGTAGCAGGCGAATGATATGAAATTGTTTGCTGATCTTTTACATGGGCAGAAAAGAGTGCCAATTACATGTTGATCGCCACTTGTTTAAGGTTCTTTTACACAGGGAGATTATCAAGAATGAATCTTCTTGTATGAATAACTATTCACAACCTGCGATCTTCATACGACTGTCCACTGGTCACGAGGGGCTGTGCTGCCGACAAACAATAATTCTTATGTCTTCACAGAAGTGGCGATAAATGGCAAACAAATAAATTATCGAATGTTGGCACAAACGATCATTCGAGTGATAATAGCCCTGTGTAAAAGACCCTTCTGTCTATGATTAAAAGCATTCTATCATGCATCTGGAAGGAGTAACGGTTTACAGAAGAACGTGCAGTATCTGTGAAAGTGTGACCTCCCCTTGGGCCAAGTTTTTACCGTGTAACTCACGGTAGATCTTATTAAAGGGGTTGTCCCATTGCACTAACATCTCCGTTCCACAGGATAGGGAATAAGTGTCTGATCAGTGGGGGTCTGACCGCTGGGTCCCTACTGATCACAAGAACAGGAACACATATTTCCTCATTTGAATGGACAACTGCTGCTCCATTTAATTCTATGGAGCCGCTAGAGACAGCTGATTGCTTGTGCTCGTCGATCTTGGAAAGTCACATAGAGCTGAATAGAGCTGCGGATACAAATGCGTGTCAGCCACTCCATTCAAACAGGGGAACATGGCCCCCATTCTGATGGCTGGCAGGGGCCCCAGCAGTCAACTTCCTACCCCTGCCCCCATCACACGTTTATCCCCTATTTTGTGAATACGGGATAAGTTGTAATGGGACAATCCCTTTAAAGAGGTTTCCCAGGGATAGGGGATAAGTATATGATTGGTGAGGGTCCGACTGCTTCGACCCCCACTAATCATGGGGTCCATGTCCCAGTGTGAAGAAGTGCTGAATTGAACAGGGTACTGTTGCTGCATTCATTCTTTATGGGACGAACAGAAATATTCTGTAGCCATAGGTTTGTATTGTGGGAAAAGCCCTTAAGTTTTTTTTTGTCTCTGATCAGCCACCAAAAAAAGTTTCTTTAACCTTGTTCACAAGGCATTTCGATATAATTTTTTTTTTCTGTGCAACCATTACATTACAATGCATTTTACTTTCTGGCTTTTTGGGATGTTTTTTTTATGTCTTAAATGTAAGAAATAAAAAATAACACCAACAAAACTGCTTGTACAGTCATGGCTAAATGTTTTGAGGCTGACACAAATTTTGGTGTTCACAATGTTTGCTGCTTTAGTTTTTATGGTGACAATTTGCATTAACTCTAGATTGTTATGAAGAGTGATCAGATGAATTGCAATCAATTGCATAGTCATTCCTTGCCATGAAAATTAAAGGGGTGGTTCGTATTATTATTTTTTATTAATATCAGATCGGCGAGGGCTGACTCCATTGAAGTGAGTGGGGATGGCGGAGTTGTAATTAGACCTACTCGCTGCTGCAGGTGTGACAGGGAGCAGGTAAATAGTGAAGAGAGAAGGCAGCGCTCATACAAGGTCTCGTCAAAGAGCTGATCGGCAGGCAGCCCCCCCCCCCCCCCCGCCAATCTGATATGGATGACCTATGCTGAGGATAAGTCATCAATATAAAAAAAAAGCAGACAACCCCTTTAACTTAATCACAGAAGCCCCATTTTCGCAGCATTTCAGCCCTGCCACAGAATGACCTGCTAACATTTCATTGATCTTCTCTTTAGCTCCGGTGTAAGTGTTAACATGGACAAGACAGCTGATATCACTCTGTCATGCTAATTGAATTACTAGAGCAGGGATGCCCAACCTGCGGCCCTCCAGCTTTTGCAAAACTACAACTCCCAACATGCCTGGACAGCCTACAGCTATTAGGACATGCTGGGAGTTGTAGTTTTGCAACAGCTGGAGGGCCGCAGGTTGGGCATCCCTGTGTTGAGCATACTGGTTGCTATAAAAGGGGTTTTGTGCTGGAAATCATTGTATTCTTCTGTTAACCATGGTTATCTCCAAGGAAACACATGCTGATATCATTGCTTTGCATCAAAAGAGCTTGCAACAAAAAGATTGCACCAAAATCAACAATTTATCGGATCATCAAGAACTTCAAGGAGGGAGGTTTATTTGCTGTGCCAGGACTGTCTCCTAAAGAGGATTCAGCTATTGGGTAACCACCAGTGCAGGGTTTGCTCAGGAATGGCAGCAAGCAGGTGTGAGAGCATCTGCAAGTGTTTTGGAGAATGGTCTGCGGTCAAGAAGTGCAGCAACGAAGCCACTTCTTTCCAAGAAGAACATCAAGGACAAACTGACATTTTGCAGGAAGAACAGGGATTAGACTGCAGATGACTGTGTAAAGGATGAATCCCCCTTCAAACTGTTTGGGACATCTGTAAAAATGATTAAACGGGTTGTCCAGGTTCAGAGCTGAACCCGTACATAACCCCTCCAGCCCCTCTGAGTGGAGCATCAGAGCTTTTTCGTCATATCCAGTGTCGTACCAGGCTTTCTCACAGTATGCTAGGTGGAGGTTTCCTCAAAGCAGTGAGCCCCGTGATGTCACCGGCACTAATGTGCGGTCTGCCAAACAGCCTTAGGGCAGCGCTAAAGCCTGCCTATTAGTGCTAGTGATGTCACCAGGAACACTGATAGGCGGAAGCCTCCGCCCAGCAGTGTAAAAATGTAAGCAAACATCCCTTGCTCTGCATCGCATGAAGTGCTCTGATGCTTCACTCAGAGGGGCTTGAGGGGTGAAGAACGGGTCATGTCTGGGTTCAGCTCCCCTTTAACTGGAGAAGCAAAAGCGAGCGCTACAATGAACCCTGTGTCATGGCAACAGTAAATCATCCTGAGACCTTTAATTTGTGGGGTTGCTTCTCATCCAGCGGAGTGGGATAACTCCCAATTTTACCTGAGAACACTGGCATGAATAAAGAATGGTAGCAGAACATCCTCAAACTTCTCCCAACAGTCCAGGAACAATTTGATGATGGACAATGTATTTCCAGCACGATGGAGCACCATGTCACAAGGTAAAAGTGATAACGAAGTGGCTCGGTGAACAAAACATTGACATTTTGGGTCCATGGCCTGGACACTTCCCAGATCTCAATATTATTGAGGACCTATGTCAATCCTCAAAAAGCAGACGGACAAACAAAAACACAAGCACCGAATACACAAGAATAGGCTGTCATCAGTCAGGATTTGGCTCTGAAGCTGATATCTAGCAAGTCTTGAAAAAGGATTAGCACTGTACATATCGATTTTTTGCATAAAGTTGATGTATTTGTCAATAAAAGTTAAAATAAAAACGTATATGAAATGCTTATCTGTACTTCAGTATACCATAGAAACATCTAACAACACTGAAGCAGCAAGCATTGTTAAAACCAAAATTTGCCTCCGTCTCAAAACTTTTGGTCACGACTGTAAATGCAATGTGTGAACTGGGTCCCATGAAGCATATTGACACAATTGAATCATGTATTAGGTCACTTTCACAAGGCAGTATTTGTAAGTCATAGCCAGGAATAGGTCCAGAACATAAGAAAATGTACAAATCATTCCATTATACTCCTGGTTCTGATTCAACATACTGCCACATAACATATTTCTATCACTAATATATTTTCTACTTTATATTACATATTTTACCAGATGGGGAAAAGTAGCAGTGTAGCTTTGTCACAATCTACTCCTTCAAGTACATCAAATCCTGTACACAACAAGCAAGTAAGTAAATAGGTTGACTTCGGATTTCTCAGTTTATATAGAATCCATTATTCAGGTTTAACAATTATATTCAGATTACAGATCTGAAAACCGAAGTACAAACTCCCAGATAAAGCATGCAGCCTACATTGCTGTATATAGGTGATGATGTCTAATCATTGTGCATGTGTGAGCCTGGGAGTCTTTAGAACAGGACTTCTCAAATTGTGAGGCAATTGAGTTTATATTAAAAGGGTTTTCCGGGATTTTTTTTTTAACTGATGACTTATCCTATGGACCCAAGACCCCCACCGATCAGCTGTTTGAGAAGGCCCCAGCGCTCACAGTAGCACCATGACCTTCTCGCAGCTTTGTCTACGCTATGTGACGTCACATTTATCAGTCAGGCCAGGCCTAGGCGCAGCTCACCCCCATTGAAGTGAATGGACCTGAGCTGCAATACCAAGCACAGCCACTATACAATGGACGATGCTGTTCTTGGCGAGCTGAGAGAAGGCCTTGGTGCTACTGCCTTCTCAAACAGCTGATGGTGAGGGTCCCAGGTGTTGGACCTCCACCCATTAGATTGTCAGTAACCTCAAGTTGTAGAGTGACACAGTGGGCTCACAGGGAGAGAGGACCAAAGTATGTCCTTATATTCTTCATGAACCTGAATGTGACAACCATTTTAATCTTGATGGAGAAATGTATGATTGTGGTGCAGCATGCTTGTAACGATGTGCATCTCTTTGTTTTTAAGAAGACTTCGAATCGTGCCGGCAGAATAAGAACACTTCCATGACACTGGGAGATAATTGGACGATTACTCTGAGATCTCAGCAGGCGCCCATTAAGCTTTTCACTTGCAGTGGGCAGGGACAGTGTCGCCTTTCATAACTACATGACAGAGATGTGTTAGTCTAAAGTTTACAGAACCAAACTGGGTGTTTTTGCTTTGTCACTTAGTTTGTGTATTACTTTTCCTGTAGAAATCCTTCTCGATCTCAAAGGTATTTTAGGAGAAAAGCAAAATCTGCCTTGAAACCCTTTCTTCCTCTTCCCCAACTTCTGACAGTAAAAAGGTCACATCAGCAATGTCTGTACTTATTTATGTTTCCTCTTTTCTTTCCCGATACAAGTCATTTCTTTCAATTCCATTTAAAAAAAGTTACTGCAGCTGAGACAATATGGCACTTGATGATATAATCATAAATGATTCCAAACTAATACGTTGAAGAAAAGCCATGTGGATTGTCACTGATATCTGCGTGAGGTCCATTTCTTTGGAAAGGTTGTACATGTATTACCAGAATACACAGCGGTGTAATGTGTAGTAGCTTAATTTGTAATGGGAGATGTTCTGTTACACAATGTTATTCACATTATAGTGTGTTCTGGGATCTAAGAGACAATTGCGAGCCAGCCTTCTTCATTTGATGAAGTCTTCCTCAGTTTCTGGTTACCAGTTCCTTGGATAAAGCAAACTTTTATAGTCAAATGAAAAAAAGCAGGAAAAATGGAAAAATATCAAATGTATACATCAGTTTAGTTTTTAAGGGTATTGCTAAATGGCGGCCTGAGCTATAATATAAATAGCAACAAAACAGTAAACTTGTGGAACATCCACTTGCAGAACATCTCCCATATGGATGGTCATTTCCAGAGAAACAGCAACTTTAATGATGGAAACTGACCACATTTGTAACACAAATTCTGTTATCATGCTACAATGGTTATACAGGTGTGAAAGAAAAGTGAGCGGACAGTGATCTGGTGGCAATACCAAAACAGTCGTTATAATGAATTTTCAAATGTAGGCCCTGGTCCTCCAGCCCTTAGTAAGGAAGGGAATGGTTTACACAGTTCAGTATCTAAGTTCCCCATCCTGTAGTTTAATAATAATATGCTGAATATACTAAATAGAAATATAGCACCTCAAGAAACCTAATCAGCAGTTGGATAGTAAACAGTGGCTCCAATCATCACTTTATGGATTGGATTAAATTTATGTTTGTGGATTAAAGTGGTTTCTGGGACCCCTATATTGATGACCTATGCTCAGGATACGTAATCAATATCTGATTGATGGAGGTCCAAATCCCGGAAACCCCGCTGATCAGCTGTTTGAAGGGGCTTGAGCGCCGCAGCCTCTTTCTAGGCCAGTGACATCATGGGTCACATAGCCTACTTGAATGTGAATGGGCCTGGGCTTCAGTACCAAGCACAGCAGCTATACAATGTACAGCGCTATGTTTGGTTGACCGTGATGAGGCTGCAGCGCTCATTGGAGAGCCGCAACCTCTTCAAACAGCTGATCAGTGGGGGTGTCAGGAGTTTGGTCCACACTGATCAGATATTGAAGAGCTATCCTGAAGCTAGGTCAACAATATTGAACAGCCAGAAAACCCCCTTTCAAGGGGTTTTACCACAATGGACATTTATCACATATCCACTGGAGTCCCAAGACTTTGTTCCTCCTCACTAGGTGACAGAAGTGAGGAGGTATTTGAATGGAACAGAGTATGCTTGTGATTGATGAAGACAGTGAAGTACAATGCTTTACTGTCTGTCAGCCCACATATATGGAATGGAGCAGCAGGGCTCATTTTCGACCACTTCTCCATTCAAAGGACTGCAGTGAGAAGGAACAGGGGTACAGGACTCTAATTCTAGTGATGGTTGGGGCCATCAGCGATCCTGTGGATAGGGGATTAATGTCAGTTGTAGGACAACTTCTTTCAAACCAGTACAACAGAAATCATGCTTTGGGTCACAGCAATCCTAGTGGACACTGTATCTATCTTATGATTCAGAAGTTTGACATGCGTCCCACACTAAGGGTCCTTTTACACAGACCAATGATCTGTTAGATTATAAAGGGAAGAGCGTTTGTATAAACGCTTGTTCCCAATAATCTGCCAGCGTAAAAGGTGCAGCAACCGCCTAATGAATGAGCAAACGCTTTGTTCATCAGGTGATCGTGTCATTCAGGCAGCACCAAAAATCATTGTCTAAACAACGATCTGCTACGCAGGAACAATTATTTTCTGGGACAAACGTTCGCTTTATCGATCACTTATCCCTCTACAGCTGAAGTGATTGCTGCATGTAAATACAGCCCTCATCTCTGCCGATGATCTGATCGGGAGCGTCTGCTTCATTCCCAATACTTTGCCAGATCATCAGTATGTGTAAAAGGACCATGCACTCATGCAGATGATCTATGAAGCCAATAATATACCTTGCTATAATAACCTAACGTTTTCATAGATCATGCAGTGGCCACATGAAATATGCTAGGAATAATAAATTTAGCAGGTATGAATATTAAATACTTGGTAAAATAAAGCAATAGAATTCTCTGTATTAATAGAAGGCTCTTCCATATCATGTTTTGTACTGCTTAACCTAGGGCAGGGATGGCCAACCTGTGGCTCTACAGCTGTTGTAAAACTACAACTCCCACCATGCCCTTCTGTAGGCTGATAGCTGTAGGCAGTTTAGGCATGCTGGGAGTTGTAGTTTTGCAACAGCTGGAGAGCATCAGGTTGGCCATCCGTGACCTAGGGTATTTGGGTATGAGCTCGTGCCTAGACAGCTTTAAAGGGGTTGTGCAGTGATTTATTTTGATACATGGCACCCCCGCCGATCAGCTGTTTGACGAGGAGGTGGCGCTCAGTGAATGGAGCAAGTACTTGTCATTACACTGCACTTCCAAGATGAAGTTCAGTGTAATGAACAGGAAGCGCCGCTTGCATGGAGCGCCGCATCCTCTTCAAACAGCTGATTGGCGGGAGTGACAGGTGTCGGACCCCCGCTGATCAGATATCGATGACCTATCCTGAGGGTAGGTCATCAATATAAATCGCTGCACGACCCTAACTGTCTTCTGAAGTGCTGAGTTGATATGTCCTTTCCTGGTGGGCTACAGGACCAAGGCCCATACATACATGTTTCAATCTACAATTCAGATTCACATCAAGGGTTGGACTAAATATTCACGTAATTAATATTGGCTCAAACTAATTATGAAATTAACTGTGGACTGTCACCTGTTTTATCATATGCATTGTCCTGTTTACCCCAAAAAATGTATTATCCCTATGTCTAAAGGGTACAGTCATACCAAACTCTTCTGTCTCTACAGTGTTAAAAGTGCACTTAATACTTTGGCTTATTTTACATCAAACTACAGAAAATGAGGTTTGCTTGTTTTCCCCATACTGCTTCATACCGAACCTGTAATGTGTAAAAGCAATTATGAACCAGTGCGAAGATTGTTCAGGGGAAAAACATTAGGGATGCTAAGGACGTTTTGTTATTTAGGGTTAATTTTATAATAATTTATGTTTTGCTGAGATTACATAATGAAAATTAGGAACGTCAAAGCAATGTTTATATTTTTTTTATATGAATTATGTTGTATATTTCTAAGGATGAAAATAATGTGTACATATCTTTGTTATTTTTGCACAGTTTTTGTTTAAGATTGTAATGATCCTGCAAATGGTCATTTACGTATTTATTTATTTTTCCCTTTCTTGTGTTCAGAAACTGAGGATTTGAATTGAAAATCTTGCCTCTTCCTTTGCTGCTTTACATTCCTTCCTTTCAAAAGCCTACTTCTTCCTAAAACACAGAATTTATTTAAACGTAGTGATCTCGGAACTGGGGGGGGTTAGTGTCTCAGAGCAGATGGTTAATCTCTGCCATTCTAGATGGGTCAAGCAGAAGAACAGTACATATTACTAGACATCTCCGTATAGCACCTATGCCTCAAAATAAGACTGGCCAAAATTCACGTACTGCAGATGTTGAAGCAATACATGTAACCTTGCTTTATATGCCTTCCAAAGGCATATATGACCTGGGAAGGTATTGTGCCATCTTTGTACCCTTATTTAATTTCTTTTCTACCATAAAATCATAGGCGAATAAGCCGGCCATTTACAGAATGTCTTTAGCTTGATATTATTACTAAAATAGAACACTGTGCCTTGTGGAATGATGGTGGATATGGCTGCACGCTTGCACAAGCCAACATATCTTTCTGTAAAATGTTGGTTTCAGCTTCCAGAAACGAGACTGTGTGGGATTTTTTACGGACCATCTTGTTGTCTTATAAAACAACCTATATACCATTTATATTAGGCAAATTTACTATCCATATACAATCATGCGGCAAGTACGCAGCCATACTTCCTATTATTCTGTATTGCAGTCAGCAGATTACAAGGTGAGCGCTGTTACAGGGTTAGTGCACTTATGGGCACATCAAACCAAGAGGTTAGTGATAGACATACTGTTTACAAGCAAATTAAATACTGCAAGTGAGGACTGGATGAATCGCTAGGCGAGCTCTTGATGATAAAGAATAGCCTGTAATTTAAAGTGGACATTTCCTATGCACAACAGCTAAGTGTTTGCTCACTTTACTGCCCCTCAGCTGGTAGCCCATCCATAGGGGGGTAGAGGTTAAAAGGACATACCCTGCTTTGGGGACATTAATAAGAATGTTCTTACAGATGTAATCTGTCCTTTCTTTTTTTAATAAAACACTTTAAACAATGTTAAGTCCACTTTAACGTTTTACTGTCATAGTGGCCTGCAACTCCTTAAATAATACAATATCCATTAATATCATATGGAAGAGGCAACTATGCACTGAGATGTCACTATTCCATTATACATATGTAATAGTCACTGTGAATATAGAAATGTGAAGAGTGTTTCAGTTCCTGGTATTGAGGATTGTTGTGCTATTTTACAATATTTCTCAAGAGTTTAAGAAATTGCCGCACTTTCTGCAAGTAAATTTGCACAAGGAGGGTGAAACAAAAATACCGTAAGTCACGCTGGGTTCACACCACTGTTTAGCTTTCTGTTGTTCTGATTTGTCAAAAAGATAAGAATTTTTTTTTAAAAAAGGATCCGCTATTTTAAAGATCAATTTGCATCCATTTGTGTAACATCCTTCATAGATTCGTTTTTTTTAAGGGAGAAAAGGTCCTGCAAGAAGTACTTTTTTTTTTTCCCCATCAAAAATAATGGATCTCTGACGGAAGTGACACAGACTGATGCAAACTGATCAGAACTAATGCTTAGGGTACTTTCACACTTGCGTTGTTTGATTCCGGCAAGCAGTTCTGTTGCCTGAACTGCCTGCCTGATCAGGCAAACTGTATGCAAACGCATGTCATTTTTTCTGACTGATCAGTCTGAAAAATGCACTGCAATACCGGATCCGTTTTTCCGGTGTCATCAGGCAAAACGGATCCGGTATTTATTAATTTTTTCACATTTTTAAAGGTCTGCGCGCAATTTGAATGCCGGATCTGGCACTAATACATTCCTATGGAAAAAAATGTCATTCAGGCAAGTGTTCAGTTTTTTGGGCCGGAGGTAAAACCGCAGCATGCTGCGGTATTATCTCCGTCCTGAAAAGTCAAAAAGACTGAACTGAAGACATCCTGATGCATCCTGAACGGATTGCTCTCCATTCAGAATGCATTAGGATAAAACTGATCAGTTCTTTTCCGGTATTGAGTCCTGCCCCTAGGACGGAACTCAATGCCGGAAAAGAAAACTGCTAGTGTGAAAGTACCCTTACTATAAGGGATCTTTTTTTTTTTTTTTTTTTTTCCTGTGCTTCCGACGGATCTTAAAAAAACCGGAAAGCTAAATAGTGATGTGAACTTGGCCTTACCTGATATCAAGCAAACACAGGAGGGACTTTCACTAGATCCATTAGCAATGTGACAAACATTTACATAATAGATACACCTCTTATATAGTAATAATAACACGAGGGTGTAAAAACATTCCAAAAAATGGGGGGCTGTAACTTGTCATTTAATTGAAAAAAAATCCTTGTGAGGAACATTTTTGAAGAGTACCTACCTGTAAGCTGATTTCAAGCAATCCCCATTCCTGGAAACACTCCGTCCAATGCAGATGTCATGTAGACCATACAGTGAGGTTCTTTTAGCACCTGATCTCTGTGTGGTTACAAGGCCACAAGCCACTTCTGCTGACATCTCCATTGCAACACTCCAAAAAGGCTTCTGCTATAGTGTTAAGTAATGAAATCTTATACAGCACTTTATTCTAGTTAGGCTACATGCACACGAGCGTTGTGTGTTTTGCGGTTCGCAAATTGCAGATCCGCAAAACACGGATAGTGTCCCTGTGGAACGGCACGGACAGCCATTAATATAACTGCCTATTCTTGTATGGAAAACGGACAAGAATAGGACAGGTTATTTTTATTTTTTCGCAGACCACGGAAAGGAGCAACGGATGTGGACAGCACACGGAGTGTTGTCCGCATTTTTTGCGGCCCCATTGAAGTGAATGGGTCTGCATCCAAGCCGCAAAAAAGCGGACCAAAACGGTCGTGTGCATGTAGCCTTAATGAGATATAACCAGGATGATGAAATGTGGTATAAAAATTTACAATACCTAATATTCCTGTAGAAATAGGATATTGGAGGTTGCAGCTCTTCTACCTCCAGAAATGTTGCAGGCCATTTTGGCAGTAAATTGTTGCAGGAAGTTATTTGTAATATGGTGATCATGCTGACAGCTCTGTATATCATCCCAATAAATGTATGTATATCTGGCATTGATTATTTTATCACTCATATTAGCAGAAAGGGAAGAGTTCTCAACCTTTTTGGAAATTACAGTAAGTATTATTGACGTCATTTTAATTTCCTGACCACTATCCCTTCTGTTGGAAGAGCAAAATTTGCTCTGATGGTGAATGTGTTTAGAATAAAATTGGAAATCCATTCCCAGCGATAGGAGCTCAGAGTCTGCCACACATCTGCCGTGCATAGGCCTTTTAGCCATAAAGCGTGACATGGAGAACTTGTTTGCCTTCTTTTTTTTTTATTACTATAACATGTACATAGTACTGATCAACCTTTGTAGAAATAGTTTATACAGCGGATTCTATTATAGCTGGCTCTTTAAAATCAGAGGAAACTTTTTTTTTAATTTTTTTTAACACCTATTTTGGTATGCTGTCTCAGCCATGACACTTTAACCAAACTCACATTACTGTGGGGCTTAAAGAGCTGTTGTGCCCTGGGTTTTTGGATCTGTTGTTGCACAGAATACAAAAAATTAATAATTTGTAAGAAATATCATGTGTTTCCTGCTATAGCAAACTACAAAGCTTTTCCAGAATACATTTAAAGAAAGCATGCCCAAACCATTCTGTTTAGTGGATTTTCTAGACATACTCTGTAACACTATTTCCTTTCTATGTTTTGCACTTTTATGTAGTATTCAATGTAACTCATTCCATGCATAAAATACTTGAGTGGAGTGAATAGGTGACAGGAATTTGATCGAATCATCACTTATCTCACTCTTGCTTTAAGGGGAGGTTGGCAGTTTCTCAGGGTCCCATGAATATAATGGGAGCCTCAGTTTAGCATTTACATATATATATAACACCAGAAACACAAATGCCTTAACCTTCTCATTGGTGGGGAGATTTTAAAGGGGTTGTCCAACTACTTTCATTCAAAAACAGCACCAATTCCACAGGATGTGTTTGGTATTCCAGCTCTACCCCATTGAGCCGAGCTTCAGTACCAGACACAACCCATGGAGAGCAGTGGTCTTGTTTTTGGAAGAAAGTAGCCATGTTTTTCTAACCCTGGATAACCCCTTTAATATTCTCTCCAGTACTGACAGGGTTAATTTCCATTAAGGAGGGATGGATAGTAATAGATAGGGTCTGTTTCCCAAAGGCCTTATAAGCTTTTTTTTTTTCCCCCACCAGTCCCACTTAGCAATGATATAGTTGAGAAAAATAATAATCTCTTCTAATATTTAAGGATTTTTTTTTTAATGACAAAAAGTCTTGATTTATTGGTCATGCAGTACTAAAACAGTGAAAATATGTGCTGGTTAGTTGGTATGACTGAAAAAAGGACATTCATTCTGATAGTTGAGACATCAGGGCAAGCAAGCAAAGTAAGGAATATTGCTGAGCAAATCTATTTTGATTTAGATATTTTGATTTCAATGTACTTGAAGTTTCCTCGATAATGGGTAATTATGTAGAGGATTTCACACTGATGTTTGTATAAAAAATAATGGAAGAAAAAAAAATACTTTTTTATGGACTGTTAAGCTGGACTGGAGCTGTAATTAAAAAAACTAAAATTAGGAACGCTGGGGTATTTTTTCAGTGGAGCAAACTGTAAAATAAACCCCTTCTCAATATGTTTCAAGTAGTTGTAAATAGTAAATTCTATGACATAAAGTTTGAAAAGTGAAAAAAATAGTTTAAAAACTTTTGAACAAATGTATCTGATTGATACTGCCATGGTGATGTGCCTGGCCTGGAGATATTTTCCAGTGAGGGATGTATTGTTATTGTCTTACATTTATTTTTATTTTTCTTTGTGTTTTTTTTTTTCTTTATTTTTTGTAACATGGCTTTGTAAATAAAATAATTTATATGTTTGTAAGAAAGAAAAAGATTTGTTTTGTAATTTTTGTTTTAATAAATTGATGTTTTTTTGGGCTATGATAATTTATACTATGTCGTGTTAGTAGATTGAATTAGAGTTTACATCTCTGAGTGGGTTTGCTGCAATTTTGACTCTGTAATTCATTTTTATCACCAGATATTTCATTATCAGTGGGAATGTAAATTCATTTAAAGACCATGAGTGGACTTGCGGTTACATCCCCTGGATGGCATGGGCACAGGAGCTGTGCCCAATACTCTACTCACAGCTGGTTGCTGGCTTTAATGGCCAAGATTAAAGTTACTTACAATGCTGGCTGTTTAACCCTTTAGATACTGCAGCCATTCAAGGCCATCTAGATTAGATAGAGGGGGCTCTCTCTATCATCCTCCCTATCACGAATGATGCTGAAACGCTGCTATGTCAGCTAAAGGTCTAATAGTGGCCACTGGGTCTGTCAAGTATGGAAGACATTGGAACCGGTTAACAATTTACTTTTTTTTTAAGTAAATTAAAAAATCACTTTTTTAAAAACAATAGAGATATTATTATAAAAATAAAATACAGAAAAAACTCTATAGAGAGTCCATAACAATCCAAACTATAAAGTTATTTAACCCTCATGGTAAACCTCATGCAAAAAAAACCTGTTCTTTTTGTTCATCCTGCCTCCCAAAAATATGATTAAAAAGATCTAAAAAAAAAAAAATAAAGCTGTATGTCAACCAAAAACACAGCTCATCCCATCACACTGCTCCTTGAATTGAAAAATAAAAATGTTATAGGTCTTTGAATGCAGTCACACAATTATTAACATTTTGTTTTTATTGTGCAAAAGTATGGAACATTTAAACAAAATTAAAAAATTATTTGTACTGACCCTCAGAATCAATTTAACGTCCTTTATACAGCGTATGAACGCGATAAAAAAATATATAATTCCTTTATTTACGGTACTACTGTAGCGTAAAAAAAATTACAAGTTATGGAACACGCCTCTTAATAAATTTGTCACATCTTTCACTGTCCATACGCCAGAACTGAAATTTACTCCAGCCAGGAGCTGGAGTAGATTTCTGGTGTAATGTGCACCACTTCAGGTGCACATGTTCAATGAGTCAGGCTTCTGCCCACACGCCACCCCCTTTTCTATAGTGGTGAGGGTGTTGGAAAAAGCTAAAAAGTGGAAAATTTTGTTGCAAACCAGCACTTGCAACAAAATGTATCACCTCTATGCCAGAAAACGGTGTAGTTATACGGTAAATGATCCCCATTAATGGTAACAGTGTTTATTTTAGAAAACATGTTGTGCCCAAGAAATCCAGGCCGTGGATTACTGCTTTACATTTTTATTCACCAAACCTACATTATATGGACAGAAGTATACACATAACCTAAAGGAGCTTTTACGACATCCCATTCTAAATCCATCAGCAATTCAACCAGCTTCCACTATTTTTGGAAGGATTTCTACAAGATTTTGGACTGACTGTCGGAATTTTTTCCTATCATCCATAAGAGCATTTGTGAGGTCAAACACTGATGTTGGAGAGAGGGCCTGGCTGCAATCTCTGTTCTAGTTCATCGTAAAGGTGACCAATGGGGTTGAGGTCAGGGCCAGGGAAGTTTTTTTTACACCAAACTCACCCTACCACGCTTTTATGGAAATTGCTTTACACAATAGGTCACATCATGCTGGAACAGAAAAGGGCCTTCTTACTCAAATTTGAAGGCTTACAACTGTCCAAAATGTCTTGGTGTGCTGAAGCTGGAACTAAGGGGTCTAGGCAAAGAGCTGAAAAACCATCCCATAGCATTACATTATCCCTCCTCCACCAAACTTTACAGTTGGTAAAATTATAGACAGGCAGGTAACGTTTTCCTAACATTAAAGGGGTTCTGCACTTTCATTTAACTGATGATCTATCCTGTGGATAGATCATCAGCTTCTGATCGGTGGGGGTCCATTCAAGTGAACAGAGCTTAGCCGCGCCCATGCTAGTTGATACTAGTCGTGACGTCAGTGGGCCGGCGGTAAACAGTGAGAAGGCCGCACCGCTGCTGGAGCGCCGCTGTCTTCTCAAACAGCTGATCGGCGGGGGTCCTGGGTGTCGGACCCCCGCCGATCAGAAGCTGATGATCTATCCAGAGGATAGATCATAAGTTAAATGAAAGTGCAGAACCCCTTTGACTAGACTCAGCCTCGTCCATCAGACAGAAATGGCTCGCATGCGGCTGCTTAGCCATGGAAACCCACGCCATGAAATTCCTGGTGCACAATGTTTGTGATGATGTTAATGTCTGAGGAGGTCTGGAACTCTGCAGTTGTCGAGTCAGCACAACATTGGTGACTTTTATGCACTTTGCACCTCAGCACTTAGTGACCCCGCTCTGTAACTTTACATAGTTTGCCATTTCATGGCTGAGTTGATGTTGTTCCTAAACACTTTCACTTTGCAATAATACCATTCACAGTTGATTGTGGAATGGTAGAACATCCATGTGCTATCAGCATTTTTTGTGACGAGCACACTTAACCATTAACTTCTACGGGGCCATGCACACGTCCTTTTTTGTAAATCCATGTGGCCATTTCACAGGTCCAGAATCTACTAGATTAACAAATTATTGTATTAATTGTTTCTGAAGCTTGAACCGTTTCTGCTGGGTCCCATCAAATGTCAGACTGCCTGGAACACCCTTACGAAAACAGGCATTGGCACAATCTGCCATTGCAACAAACCATTAGGATTTCCAAATTACTGGGTTTTAAAGTAGAAAGATTTAGAGACATTAAATATCCAATGTCTGCAAAAAAATTTATGTTTTTTAAAGGAGTTGTCCCAAGACTTTCTATAGAATAGGGGGAAAGTGTCTGATTGGTGGCGGTCTGACTGTTGGGGACTCAAGTGATCTCTACAATGGGGGTCTGTGTTCCCATTTGAATGGCTACATTTGAAACTAGAGGTAAAATCAAACAGGGCACAAAACATAGGGTGAAACCCGACACATACGGTGCGGTGGTGCAATGCAACTATACCAACCTTAAAGCTTATAATTAGCGATGCTAGGGAGGCTCGTCCCTGTCGCAGCCCGCTATTGGCTGCCCCCCGACGACGGATGTTTTCATCCGCGCTACAGGGAGTGGCCTGGGCATATGGGGGGGGGGGGCATTATAGAATTATAGATCTTGGCTAACCCCTTTAGGAGCTCATTTGCTTTCCTTTCTCCACACTATTGTTTTCTTTATTTTTCTGTTCTTCTGACGGATCTTTCTTGTTACAGTCAATATTACACAATGGTGGCATCACAGTATACAGAATTGCACGACATATTCATAACGTCACATGACAGATATACAGGTGAAACTCGAAAAATTAGAATACTGTGCAAAGTTCATTTATTTCAGTAATGCAACTTAAAAGGTGAAACTAATATACGAGAGAGACTCATTACATGCAAAGTGAGATATTTCAAGCCTTTATTTGTTATAATTTGGATGATTATGGCTCATACAGTCCTGATCAAAAGTTTAAGATCACTTGAAAAATGGCAAAAAAATCCTATTTAGCATGGCTGGATCTTAACAAGGTTCCAAGTAGAGCTTCAACATGCAACAAGAAGAAATGGGAGTGAGACAAAACATTTTTTGAGCATTCAATTTAATAAAAACAACGAATAAACTGAAACAGGCTGTTTTTCAGCTGATCAAAAGTTTAGGACCACACCTCCAAAAAAAAAGCTAAACCCCCCCAAAACAGAAATCCAACTTCCAAACATGAACTCAGTAATGAGTAGCTCCGCCGTTATTGTTTCACTTCCAAAATTTGTTTCGGCATGCTTGATGCAAGCGTTTCCATGAGGTGAGTGGGAACATTTCTCCAAGTGGTGAAGACGGCCGCACGAAGGCCATCTACTGTCTGGAACTGTTGTCCATTTTTGTAAACTTCCCTTGCCATCCATCCCCAAAGGTTCTCAATTGGATTTAGATCAGGGGAACACGCAGGATGGGCCAAAAGAGTGATGTTATTTTCCTTGAAGAAGTCCCTTGTCCTGCGGGCATTGTGTACTGTAGCGTTATCCTGTTGAAAAACCCAGTCGTTACCACACAGACGAGGGCCCTCAGTCATGAGGAATGCTCTCTGCAACATCTGGACATAGCCAGCGGCCGTTTGACGCCCCTGCACTTCCTGAAGCTCCATTGTTCCACTGATGGAAAAAGCACCCCAGACCGTTATGGCACCCCCTCCACTGTGTCGCGTAGAAAACATCTCAGGTGGGATCTGCTTGTCATGCCAGTAATGTTGGAAACCATCAGGACCATCAAGGTTAATTTTTTTTCTCTTCAGAGAATAAAACTTTCTTCCACCTTTTGAATGTCCCATGTTTGGTGCTCTCTTGCAAAGTCCAAACGAGCAGTTCTGTGGCGTTCAAGGAGACGAGGTCTTTGAAGACGTTTTTTGTTTTTGAAGCCCTTCAGTCTCAGATGCCGTCTGATGGTTATGGGGCTGCAGTCAGCACCAGTATGGGCCTTAATTTGGGTCAAGGATCACCCAGTGTCTTGATGGACAGTCAATTGGATCCTCCGGCTCAGTGCTGATGAAATTTTTTTGGGTCTTCAACTTGACTTTTTTGTTCCATAACCCTCAGGATCATTTAAGAAATTCCAAATGACTGTCTTACTGCGTCCCACCTCAGCAGCGATGGCGCGCTGTGAGAGACCCTGCTTATGCAGTTCAACAACCCGACCACGTTCAAAAAGGGAGAGTTTTTTTTTGCCTTTGCCATCACAAAGTGTGACTACCTGACAGAAAATGACAATGAATCCACATTTTTGCCCAGATTTGGCCTTTTAAAGGCATGTGGTCCTAAAATTTGGATCAGCTGAAAAACAGCCTGTTTCAGTTTAATCGTTATTTTCAATAAATTGAATGCTCAAAAAATGTTTTGTCTCACTCCCATTTCTTCTTGTTGCATGTTGAAGCTCTACTTGGAAACTTGTTAAGATCCAGCCATGCTAAATAAGATTTTTTGCCATTTTTCAAGTGGTCTTAAATTTTTGATCAGGACTGTAGCTTATGAAACCCCAAAGTCACAATCTCAGGTACCCTTTGCTCAGGGGGTATGTATTAATTAGCTGACTAGAATGTGACACTTTGAGCCTAGAATAGTGAACCTTTTCCCAAAATTCTAATTTTAAGTTGCATTACGGAAATAAATGAACTTTTGCACGATATTCTAATTTTTCGAGTTTCACCTGTATGTTACTAGATAGCGGAGGGTTTCTAGGACATGACCATATCCCTATTTTTGCTGAAGACGATATCATGAGGTATACGGTAGGACAAAAATACACATTTGTATAAAATCATACAACAGATATTAGAGACTACAAGGGAGGCCCCTATTTATCTCAGTGACATCACATGGCCTAAGCATTCACAGACCGACAAGGTCTCCTTATACGTCTGATCAGCAGGGGTTCCGGGAGTCTGACTCCTTAAGGCCACCTGCACAAGTTGCAGAATACGTGTGGTTTTTCCACACAGATTCCAGTGCAGAAAAATCGTTGCATATTTCAGTACCAGCAAAGTGTATGTGATAACACAAATCTCATGTACACTGCGGAATTATTTCATGCGGAAGTTGATCTTTATTGCGGATTTACAAATCTGCAGCATGTCAATTATGTTTGCAGTTTTAGCTGCTTTTTCATATAAATTCAGAGAGAAAGGTGCCTTAAATTTTTTTTAGGTATTTTTTTTAATATATATTTTTTTTATTCTTACTTATACTATTTATTAGTCCCACAAAGGAACATTGACATTCGATTGCTAACATTAATATACTATAGCTCTTATGCAGTGCAGTGCATCATGCTGTCTAACAGGAGACCTGGGCAGACCCCTCCATTGGAACATTGGCAGCCTGCGATCACATTCACAGGCATGCCAATGAGTGAGAGGAAGGCTGTCCCTCTAAAACCACTTAGATGCTGCAGTAGCTATTGACCGTAGCATCTAAGGGAGTTAAATAGGGGGATGGGAGGTTTCTGTTTCTAAGCCATTGCAGGAGTGACACCCACTCTACCCGGCACAGGACACTGGTGCCAGGCTAAGGGTACTTTAACACTTGCGGCAGAGGATTCTGGCAGGCAGTTCCGTCAAAACGCATGCAAACTGATGGAATTTGTCAGACGGATCAGGATCCTGATCCGTATGACAAATGCATTGAAATGCCGGATCTTTCTTTCCGGTGTCATCTGAAAAAACGGATCCGGCATTTATTTATTTTTTTACGATCTGAGCATGCGCAGACCGCAAAGCCGGATCAGTTTTGCCGGAACACTCGGGGCCGGATCCGGCATTAATGCATGTCAATGGGAAAAATGCCAATTTTGGACTGAGATAAAACCGCAGCATGCTGCGGTTTTATCTCCGTCCTAAAAAGGCAAAAAGACTGAAGACATCCTGATGCATCCTGAACGGATTGCTCTCCATTCAGAATGCATTAGGATAAAACTGTTTTTCCGGATTTGAGCCCCTATGACGGAACTCTGGAAAAGAATAACGCTAGTGTGAAAGTACCCTAACTCTAGAGCGTCATAAAAAGCCATGTTAGCAGGTATAAAGCTCTTTAGTGACCCTTGTAAAAAGGCATATAAGCCTAAAAACTCAAAAAAAATAATAAGCGTTATAGCATGTAAATGTAACTTGTCCTGCAACAAATAAGACTCCTATCGCTATTTAAATGGAAAATTCTGGCTTTTGCAAGGAAGGGGGGAGACTGAAAATTAGCTTGGTTATTAAGGGTTAAAATGGATGCCTCAATAGTAAATGTATATATGCTATTGCCCCACCACAGATCGTTCACACAGCAGAGCTCAGGTGTCTCTGCTTCCTTCATGTAATGACTGTTCGGGGCGGTAATGAGTAGAAGGAAACGAATAACCCTGGCTGCCGCTGCTTCTAACCCACGTGACTTTAGCGTGTCACGTGACAACACAAGGTCCTTACGGCGCACGGAGTTTACAATGGGCAGGAAGCCGCCCACTGATCTCACAGGAAATGGTCGCACAGGACTCGCCTCACCCAGGATACGGATATACGTCAGTGGGGAACGTTTGTTTCCGGGGTCGTGCGTCTTATGTCTTTGGTCGCTTAGCAACGGAGGACGCCACGCAAAGAGTATGGCAGCGGGTCGAGCGGTAGAAGCGGAGGATTACCTCCAGGCAAACAAGATAATGGAGCTGGTGAACAACTTAACGAGTCTCCTCCTGTATCACCGGCCTGGTAATGTCCGCCGGTACACTCTATGTATCCAGGGGATCCCTGAAAACAAGGGGGAGTCACTAGAGAGCGCAATGCCTCACAAGGCCAGTAGGTGGCGCAGCTTCTGATTCTTGTAGAAATATTTTAGACACTAGTGTTGAGCGAACTTCTGTTTTCTAGTTCGGAGTACAAGGTTCAGGTTATCTAAGAATTCTGTTATGGATTCTGCTACCATGGGCTATAATTCATGGTCTGTGGTAGCGGAATCCGTAACAGAATTCTTAAAGGGAACCTGTCACCTGGATTTTGGGTATAGAGCTGAAGACATGGGTTGCTAGATGGCCGCTAGCACATCCACAATACCCAGTCCCCATAGCTCTGTGTGCTTTTATTGTGTAAAAAACCCGATTTGATACATATGCAAATGAACCTGAGATGAGTCCTGTCAGAGATGAGCCCAGCACCGCCCCGCATCCCCCGAATCTCCTCCTTGCTCCCTGACGTCACAAAGCTAGAGCGCTTTTACTTTTACAGGCATTTACTGTATACTAGGTATCCGATACTTAAAATGTAAAATCTCCAGTGTTTCATTTCAGGACTTTCATTTTGCAGACAGACCCAGGGAATTCCTTATAACGCAGCTCGAAAAACTGAAGCTTGCCCGACTGGCAGATGTGGAATACCCCTGCCTTTTTGATGAGTCTAATGTGGATGCTGTCTTTGGGATTCTGGACCCTTCAGGCCAAGGCTATATCACAGGAACTCAGTACATTGAGGGTAAGGCATTGCAGTGTACATTAAGGGCTAGTTCACACTGCAAAATTTGTTTCTGCCCCAGTTTTTCAAGTTGAATGCCGCAGACCCGCTTGTGCTTTAGCTCAGTTGAATGGAGCTAGACCCCCACACCCATGTGGTTTTCAGCATCGTCTATGCAGAGATGGGTGCACATGTTCTTACTTGCCGTAGTCTTGGAAGATAAACCGCGGTTTCTTGAACAGAAGTGCAAGCTTCCATTGAGAACAATAGGAAGCAGTTAGCATACCGAGTCCGTGCCAAATTGCATGGACAAAAGCCGCCATCTGAACTAGCTCTTATAGCGTGTGGCATTGTGGAACGTTGCATACATTAGTACATGAATCAGCACATACAGGGCGTTCCTCAATCAATCACCTGCCTGTCACACTTCCATCTGTAGGCTACAGCAATAGCTCATCCGCAGGGTAGCTAAGGGACACCATAAGGGAACCTTCACACGCTGCCGATTTTGTTGCAGAATTTTCCGCAATGGAAAATCAGTTCCATTCACCTGAATGGGGACTACAGAAATCCATATGCTTGCTGCCCCATTCGTGGAAAATTCTGCCCCACAATCCACAGCGTGTGATGGCATCCCAGGGAGTTGTCCTAAACTATTAGGGCAGCATCCATATGACGTCATGCCATGTCTTCGGCAGTCAGTCTTTGCACACAGCAGTAATGTTGCAACCACCATGTCATGATTTGCCCATACAATCCTATGATGTGACGTCACGCCAGTCAGGGTATTGCTGCACCAGGACCATAGATGGGACACAGGTAGACTTTAGTGGTGGAGCTAGAACTAAGGGTAGCAAAGTATATTTTGAAAGTTTTTATTTTTATTTTTTACTCTGGCCATAAGTAGCGGCTAGAGACATCTTGAAAAACATATTTAAGAAGAAGTAAACATTGATGCCCTATCCTTAGGATAATCTATCAGTGGGGATCTGATACCCACCCATACCATTCCCCAAAAGTAAGGGCCTCCATAATAATACTTCTAGTATACTGACTGGGAAGCTGTCGCAGGAAGTCTTAGGGCTCTTTCACACCTGCGTTGTTGTGTTCCGGCATAGAGTTCCGTCGTCGGGGCTCTATGCCGGAAGAATCCTGATCAGGATTATCCTAATGCATTCTGAATGGAGAGAAATCCGTTCAGGATGCATCAGGATGTCTTCAGTTCCGGAACGGAACGTTTTTTGGCCGGAGAAAATACCGCAGCATGCTGCGCTTTTTGCTCCGGCCAAAAATCCGGAACACTTGCCGCAAGGCCGGATCCGGAATTAATGCCCATTGAAAGGCATTGATCCGGATCCGGCCTTAAGCTAAACGTCGTTTCGGCGCATTGCCGCATCCGACATTTAGCTTTTTCAGAGTGGTTACCATGGCTGCCGGGACGCTAAAGTCCTGGCAGCCATGGTAAAGTGTAGCGGGGAGCGGGGGAGCAGTATACTTACCTTCCGTGCGGCTCCCCGGGCGCTCCAGAGTGACGTCAGGGCGCCCCAAGCTCATGGATCATGTGATCACATGGATCACGTCATCCATGCGCATGGGGCGCTCTGACGTCATTCTGGAGCGCCCGGGGAGCCGCACGGACTGTAAGTATACCGCTCCCCCGCTCCCCGCTCCTACTATGGCAACCAGGACTTTAATAGCGTCCTGGGTGCCATAGTAACACTGAACGCATTTGGAAGACGGTTCCGTCTTCAAATGCTTTCAGTACACTTGCGTTTTTCCGGATCCGGAGTGTAATTCCGGCAAGTGGAGTACACGCCGGATCCGGACAACGCAAGTGTGAAAGAGCCCTTAGTATAACACGGCCAGTGGTGCATTGCCTGAGACAAAAGCTTTCAAGAAGACTCTTTATGGGATTTGTTTCTAGTCAACCACAAGAGTTAAAGGGGTTATCCTGGAAAAGATAATGATGACTTATCCTCAGCGGGGGTCCAAGTCCTGCCGTTAAGCTGTTTCAGGGAGCTGTTCCTAGCTCATAATGAGTATAATGCTCTAATTAAAAAAAATGCCCGAAAGGTGTACAAAGCCTTTAAGTTCGGCACCTCTTAATTTCTGTTGCTCTCATTAAGGGGTCATGCACACGATCGTATGTATTTTGTAGTCCGCAAAGCACGGATCTTCATAAAAAAATAAATAAAATGACGTCCGTATTACATCTGTTTTCTTTGCGGATCCATTGTAATAATGCTTGTCCTTGTCCGCAAAATGGACAATAGGACATGTTCTATACTTTAGCACAATGGACTTGAGGACATACGGATACAGAAAGCGCACAAAGTCATTTCCTTTTTTTGAGCGGCCCCATTGAAATGAATGGTTCTGCATACGGGCTGCAAAAAACCCCGAAACAGACATGGACAAAAATTACGTTTGTGTGCATGAGCCCTAACAGAATGGAGACTATATTGTATGGATTCATAGAAAGCCTGTGGGCAGAAACAAAGGGGCGCAGCACTCAGCAAGTACCCTTTAAAGGATTTTCTGTCCCCTTTATATCCTCAGGACAGGCCATACATGTCTGATCGGCAGGGGTCTGACACCTCGCTGATCAGCTGTTCTGCAGTAGCTTCGGTGCCCGAACTATAGCTCCATCATGTGGACAGAGTTGGTTACTGCATCACTGCTCTCACTGTAGTGGGAGCTACTCCATGAGGGGGTGTTAGAGATTGATGACCTATTGAAAGGATAGGCCATTAATATTAAATGACTGGAAAATCCCTTTAAAGGGTATCTGTCAGCAGATTTGAACCTGTGAAACTGGCTGACCTGTTGCATGTGCACTTGGCAGCTGAAGGCATCTGTGCTGGTCCCATGTACATATGTGTGCCCATTGCTGAGAAAAATAAAGATTTAATATATGCAAATGAGCCTCTAGTCTAGGAGCAATGGGGGTGTTGTGGTTACTCCTAGAGGCTCTGCTCTAGGGCTGCAGGTATCGATTATTTTATTAATCAAGTATTCCACCGATTAATCAAGTACTCTGATAAGAAAAAATTTTATTAAAACTACGTTTTCCTTTATAAAAAAAAAAAAAACTCATCAGCCCCCCCATGCCATCATCAGACCCCCCTGCCATCAGTCCTCTGTGCCCTCAGCTCCCCCCTCGTTCCATCAGTTACTCCCTGAGTGCCACCATCTCCCCATTAGAGCCATCAGTCCCCAGCGCCAGTGAAATGCTTACCTTTCCTGTAGGGGCGCCGCCGACACTCCACAGCTCTTACAGCCTCCTTTTCCTGCGCTGCACTGTCCTCCTGACGTCACACAGTGTCAGGTCATACGCTTACGTGCACTGCATCTTGACGATGTGTGTACATCAGGAGGACAGTGCGGTGCAGGCTGGCGGGAGACCACAGAGTGGTGAGTAATAGCAAGTGCTTCACACGCTCTCCGTGGTCACATGGTACGAATGAATCCTCAATGCAAAAAATTTGCATTGAGGATTTTTGGTGGTTGAGTTACTTGATTGATTACATTTTTAGCCCTACTCTGCTCCTGCCACACCCTCCGCACTTTGACAGGGCCAGACAGTGAAAACATCATCATTACACCTACAAAGTGGACAGGGCTCAGCAGTTGCAGAGAGATCAGAGCCTCTAGGTGTAATGACAAAGTCCCCATTGACAATATTTGAGCATTTCCTCCCATTTAGGCCACTTTACTCAGTAATTTCATTATTCAATGTGCTAATGCTTGTCATTGGTAACATTCAGCGCACCTGGTAGCCTGTGTCACATGGCCTGACATAGGTGGGCTCGCAGCCTCCTCCTCCTCCCTCCCATTGTATTAGTGATCTCACTATGGAGGTATGTAGGAGGTTGGCTGTGAGTCGGACCTCAGCACCTATCAGACTGTGTTCACACACGATAGGTAGTTTAGCGGTAGGACCCACGCCACACTGAGACACCTTGACGGGGTGCGCAGGGCTCCGATATGTTCCTGACTGAAATATATTGACTAAAGTCTCAGCTTTTAACATCAGTGTGAGGGTCTAGCCAGTATGGTCAGTCACATATTATTGTGATGCACCTTTTTTCAGTGATTTATGAAATCAGAGGCTCTAGGAGTAATGGTAACGCCCCCGTTGCTCCTAGAGCCTCATTTGCATATATTAAAACTTCATTTTTCTCAGCAATGCGGGCACATATGTAACATGGGATGAACACAGATGCCTTCCGCTGCCAAGTGCAGATGTAACAGGTCAGCCAGTTCCATAGGTAGCAGGCTGCTGACAGATGCTCTTTAAGGCATTTATCTCTAGTCAGACACTTTATGCTGCTCTGAATTCTTGTAATTTATTTTTCTTACTTCTATTGTGTTGTTTCTGGCTTAAAGATCTTTCATCCTAGAGCCTACATCTAAGTTCAGGTCTCCATATGTCCCTATCTCAGGGACTATAGATTTCCTTATTCTTGGAGATATTATTTTTCGGAGGAGGATTCGTATCAGAGGATCCTGTTCGAGTCTAATAACTTTATTGTCCCCTGACGAACCAGTATTTAATTGCCGGGGAAACGCTGCGTCGGGACAGGTTTTTTTATTTTTTTAAATATATTTTTTCATCTTTATATAACTGTCACACTTATCTAGCACAGTATGCTCATGTGTGTATTTTATTGTATCTGAGTGGTTGCCTTAACTATAGGGTTGTATAGGTGATTACTAGAATAGGTACGAGGACAGGGAACCTCCACCATCAGGGGGTGTCCCTGGGCTGGGGACTAGTTAAGGGTGGAATAGGGATAGAGTAGTGAAACCCACATCAACTATTAAAGATCCTTATACTACCCTTGGTGATCAACACGTGTACACATTCAACAGTGGTTCTTCAGACCGTGAGTAACACAGAGAAACTATGGATTTCTGAGAATATGTGCTTGTTTACATCTAATACATGACTCGGGTGTTGACCGTTTATGTACTGTATCAGGTTATTGTTTGATCTGTGCTGTTTAGATTGCAGGGCTTGTCTTGAATGTATTTTCAGCTGTTAGTGGTATTTATTAAAAGTTACATTTTATATGTAGGAAGGTGTTAAAATGTGTATTTAGCTTCTGTACTTCCTCACTGTGGTATTCTGCCATTCCTGGCGATTTTTGTATAAGGTGTTTATGCTTTGCCTATTATGGCAGTTTTTTTTTAAAGGACCTATTAATACAGACAGTTGGTTAGAGGAGGAGGAAGAGGTATTCTCAGAACAGGAGGGTGCACTCGAGAAAAGTAGTCAATATTCTCTTAAAACAATATTTAAGGATCTTTATGAGGATTATAAAGAAAACCTTAAATCTTGGTGGGAAACTCGTACGTTGGAAAATTACATCAAAAATAGGATAGTACCAGGAGGTTTGAGGAGACGAGTAATTCCTGCCCTTAGATCACGTTCACCTAATCAATAGACAGCTCGATTAGGTTTATGCAGTTGCTGCTGGAAGAAGAAAGGGAAATTCTGAAAAAAACCTGCAGCAAACTGAATAAACAAATCGAGCTGGCACTAAGACTCAAAAACGATCCTGATTTCAATAGGAGAGAGACTATTCTACAGACATCAGTAGAACGGTTTCAAACTTCTCTAAAAGAAAGGAAACACAAGCCATGCATACGAGATCTAACTACCTTTTTAGAGCGAAAAAAAGCTTTTGAATTTCTAAAGGAAAGTAAACCAGAGGGCACCAATAGGGAAGATTCCAGCACAGATATAGACTCCTCAGATACGGAGAGAACTACAAAATTCAAATCATCGAGTAAGGGACGTAACAGAGGGAGAGGGAGGAGAAGATTGCCACAATGAAATTTGGGAAGAGCACATGCATCCTCCTCATCGGATGGTGCTTCATTGGGGGCGGCATTCTTTGAATTTTTTGGTGAAAGGAGGGGAGGACCATACCGGTCCCCCCTACCAATTGAGGGACAGAGACAACATACAGAGGGAAGACAAACGCAAATGGATAAGAACTGCATTGTTAATTTAACTAGTAGATCATTTACTACTGATGAATTACAGGTCCTCTCTAAGGGTTTGTCATTTGTTCCTACTGTAAATTTTGATGCTTTTCTATGGGTGAAGGATATCAGTTTGTTTACACGTAAATTGAAATGGCATATGTTTTATAAGAATAATGTTTGAAACTAGGCATCCCCCCTGATTTTCTGGAAGATGTGAGATTACTTGCATCCCTTACTGATGGTATTGACCAGAGTTTGGGGTTAGGCCCATTTACAGAATTGCATCCAAAGAGTAGAAAAATGCCCCCCCCCAACAAGAAAATTCGGCAATTTATATTTTTTCCAGACTAGTGGTACAGGAAATTGAGAAGATACGCCCCCATAGAAGTCAGTCGTTCAATCTTACATTTGGGGGAGAGAGAAGCCCTGGAAGGACAATGATATTATCTTGAAACCCTCTGACAAAAGGGGGGAATATAGTGATTATGGATCACAACATCTATCTGGGCATGTGTCACTCCCTCCTGAATGATTTAGACTGCTATGGTCATTTACAGACTGATCCCTCTGAATTTTTTATAGGCGAATTGAATATGATCTTGCTTGATGCCTTTGAAAATAGATTCATTTCCCAGGAAGAATTCAAATTCATGACCCCTAACAACCCACAAATTCCAACTTTTTAGGCCCTCCCCAAAATTCATAAAGGGAGACATCCGTTAAAGGGTAGGCCAATAGTATCGGGAGTGGATTCTCTCTCCCAGAATGTAATGTGTATGTGGATAAGGTCTTAAGATCGTTTGTTTCATCTTTACCCTCTTACATAAGGGATACGACTGACCTCCTCCTCCTTTAAAATACAGGATACTGCTGTAGATGATCATGTCATTTTAGCCTTCATTGATGTAGAGGCCCTATACAGTAGTATACCACACGATTGGGGCATAAAAGCTGTACAGTCCTATCTAGAAACAAGGGGAATACAATTTAGGCCACATAATTGTTTTGTTCTCTCCCTTTTGAATTATATATTGACTCACAATTTTTTTCCCTTTTGAATCTAGATTTTACCACCAGCTCAGGGGCACGGCTATGGGAACCCCCTGTGCGCCCACTTATGCTAATTTGCTCCTGGGCTGGTGGGAGGATCGTATTGTTTTTGGAGAAGTGGAGGATCCCTGGACCACCCATATCCTCTTTTGGGGAAGGTATATTGATGACATCTTTGTATTGTGGGATGGCCCAGTGGATGCCTTCAATTCCTTTGTGAAGTCTTTAAATCACAACCCTATAGGCCTTCGTTTTACCTGAGAAAGTAATGAATATGAGATTTCCTTTCTTGATGTTAAAATCGCAAAAAAAGGGGGGGATGCTCCATACGGAAACCTTCAGGAAAGCTATGGCTACCAATAGCCTACTTTACTGGGGGAGTTTTCATCCACAACCCCTTAAAAAGGGAATACCTAAAGGACAATATATCCGTGTGAGAAGAAATTGTACAAATGCTTCCACTTTTGTTCGACAATCAGGAGATTTGAGGAATAGATTTTTACAAAGGGGGTACCCTGATGAGACACTCAAGGGGGCATTCAAAAACTCCATTTCTATTGATAGGAAGGATTTGTTAAGGCCCCAAAAAGAGGAACAGAGAGGTGTAATGGCACATATGATAATGCTTATGAGAAAATCTATGTGATATTGAGGAAGCACTGGGGAATCTTACAGACAGATCAAGATCACATGGACATACTACCTCCAAGACCTGCTGTTACATTCAGGAGGGGTAGGTCTATCAAGGATCGCCTGGTACATAGTATGTATGTGAAACCTAGATCTATAGGTACCTGGCTGGATAGAAGACCCTTGGGGACTTTTAAATGCAGTGGTTGTGTAGCCTGCCTCTTCATTTTGATATCTAAAACATTTAAAAGTGTAACTACAGGGAGAACTTTTGATATGAGGGACTTCTCGAATTGCAGAACATGTGGAGTAGTGTACCTTGTCACGTATCAGTGCCCTCGTAACTATGTGGGAAAAACTAAAAGAGAACTGAGAAGGAGAATTGGGGAACACACTGGAGACATTAAACAAACATAAGGGACACACCAATAGCAAACTATGTTCATGAATTTCATGGGGGGGGGACCTAAAATACCTGAGAGTTCAAGTTATTGAAGTGATCCATCCCTCTCCACGTAAGGGAGACTGGAATAGAAAGATATTACAGAGGGAGAGTCAATGGATTTATAGATTACGAACATCAAATCCAGAGGGTCTCAATGAACAATTGTCATTTGGATGTTTTTTTTTTTTTTTTTTTAATTCTTTATTTCTATTTTGCAAAAAAATAACATAATTATTGCATGTTGATTCACATACATTAGAAAAATAAAGTCGGAGCCATGCCGACAGATATTAATGAAGCACCATCCAACAACACTCTTAGTAATAACAAACACATACAGGGAGTGCACAATTATTAGGCAAGTTGTATTTTTGAGGATTCATTTTATTATTGAACAACAACCATGTTCTCAATGAACCCAAAAAACTCATTAATATCAAAGCTGAATATTTTTGGAAGTAGTTTTTAGTTTGTTTTTAGTTTTAGCTATTTTAGGGGGATATCTGTGTGTGCAGGTGACTTACTGTGCATAATTATTAGGCAACTTAACAAAAAACAAATATATACCCATTTCAATTATTTATTTTTACCAGTGAAACCAATATAACATCTCAACATTCACAAATATACATTTCTGACATTCAAAAACAAAAACAAATCAGTTTCCAATATAGCCACCTTTCTTTGCAAGGACACTCGAAAGCCTGCCATCCATGGATTCTGTCAGTGTTTTGATCTGTTCACCATCAACATTGCGTGCAGCAGCAACCACAGCCTCCCAGACACTGTTCAGAGAGGTGTACTGTTTTCCCTCCTTGTAAATCTCACATTTGATGATGGACCACAGGTTCTCAATGGGGTTCAGATCAGGTGAACAAGGAGGCCATGTCATTAGATTTTCTTCTTTTATACCCTTTCTTGACAGCCACGCTGTGGAGTACTTGGACGCGTGTGATGGAGCATTGTCCTGCATGAAAATCATGTTTTTCTTGAAGGATGCAGACTTCTTCCTGTACCACTGCTTGAAGAAGGTGTCTTCCAGAAACTGGCAGTAGGACTGGGAGTTGAGCTTGACTCCATCCTCAACCCGAAAAGGCCCCACAAGCTCATCTTTGATGATACCAGCCCAAACCAGTACTCCACCTCCACCTTGCTGGCGTCTGAGTCGGACTGGAGCTCTCTGCCCTTTACCAATCCAGCCACAGGCCCATCCATCTGGCCCATCAAGACTCACTCTCATTTCATCAGTCCATAAAACCTTAGAAAAATCAGTCTTGAGATATTTCTTGGCCCAGTCTTGACGTTTCAGCTTGTGTGTCTTGTTCAGTGGTGGTCGTCTTTCAGCCTTTCTTACCTTGGCCATGTCTCTGAGTATTGCACACCTTGTGCTTTTGGGCACTCCAGTGATGTTGCAGCTCTGAAATATGGCCAAACTGGTGGCAAGTGGCATCTTGGCAGCTGCACGCTTGACTTTTCTCAGTTCATGGGCAGTTATTTTGCGCCTTGGTTTTTCCACACGCTTCTTGCGACCCTGTTGACTATTTTGAATGAAACGCTTGATTGTTCGATGATCACGCTTCAGAAGCTTTGCAATTTTAAGAGTGCTGCATCCCTCTGCAAGATATCTCACTATTTTTGACTTTTCTGAGCCTGTCAAGTCCTTCTTTTGACCCATTTTGCCAAAGGAAAGGAAGTTGCCTAATAATTATGCACACCTAATATAGGGTGTTGATGTCATTAGACCACACCCCTTCTCATTACAGAGATGCACATCACCTAATATGCTTAATTGGTAGCTTGGAGTAAGACAACATGCATAAAGAGGATGATGTGGTCAAAATACTAATTTGCCTAATAATTCTGCACTCCCTGTATGTCTGTGTATGATATGCAGCCTGCGGAGACATTAGAGCGCCTCGATTCGTTTTACAAAAAACAAACAAAACTCAAAAGGCCAGAAATGGCACGGTCTCAGCATGAAAAAAAAAAAGAAACTCGACAAACAACAGAAACGGAGGGAACACTGGACAAGGGCACACTGGGAAAATTGGGGGACAGAGGGGTAAGGAAGCAGGGGGGGGGGGTACGTGAAGCGTACGAAAGTGTCCAGACGACACCATCAGGTCAGCAAGTTCCGATATTCCGAGGAGTCTTGAAAAGTGAACCAAGGGGACCAAGAAGCGACAAAAGCTCTGTTACCACCTTTCAGAAAGGCTGTGAGTTCCTCCATTCTCCGTATCTCTTCAACCTTCTGAATCCACATTCCCACAGAGGGAGGAGAGACAGACTTCCACTTCGCAGGGATACAAGACCTAGCCGCTATAACCAGGTGACGCAAGCAGGATCTCCGAAATAGGTTCAATGGTAGATCCGAAAGAAAAAGTAAAAAAAACTCTGGTGTGTTCGGAATCGGAAAGGGGAAGATGGAAGCCAGGGCCTCATGAATTGATTCCCAAAAAGGTTTGATTTTGTCACATTGCCAAAAAATATGTAGAAGCGAACCTTGGTGGGAGTCGCATCGGCAGCATAGAGGAGATGCCGACGGGAACATTCTCTGGAGAAGAGTTGGAACATAGTACCATCTCGATAACAATTTGTAACTGGCCTCCTGATATTTACTGGCAATGGATGATTTATGAGCAAGTTGGAGAATTTTAAGCCACTGGTCGGAGGAGATATCCTTCTGCAAGTCCTGCGCCCATTTGGCGGAGTAAGAAGGGAGATAATCCGACCCCGGCGTTACCAATGCCTTGTATAATTCTGAGAGGGAGTGACGATAAAGACCTGAACCAATGCATATCTTTTCAAAAGGAGTGAGAGCCCTATCAAACCCCTGAGTGGAAGGGATAGAGGAAAGGAAGTGGTACAGCTGTCTGGATCTCCATGGACCTAGAGGGCAGGGATCCGACTTTCCCAACAGTTCTGCGTAGGTGAACCACCTACCCAAGGTTCTGAAGAATGGTGCCCGACACCTGCCGCCCAATCTCCATTGTGCAAACGGGCCCCCAGAGCTACCCGCCGGGAAGTCCGGATGTCCCAGGACAAGGAACATCGGAGAAGGCGTAGGGGAGATTGTAGAGATCTGTTGGTACTTACAGAATTGGGTCAGAGTAGGGCCTATGAGAGGGTGAGAGGAGAGGGCACTAGGAACTTTCCTATCTGTCCATGGCAGAAGGGCCAGAGGGGTCCGGAATGAAAATTGCTCAATGGAGATCCATTGTTTGAACGGGGTGTGTCGGCACCAGTCTACCACTCGTTGAAACATAGAGGCTGCGTAATACTTCCTTAGATCAGGAACCCCTAGTCCCCCCCTTTCCTTTGGCACATGCAGTAAGGATCTAGACAGTCTAGCACTCTTCCCGATTTGGATGTTTTTTATAGTCAGTAATACTCTTTCTGTGTGTATTCTGTCAATTAATATATATAGAAATCTAGTGCACCCTCACTGGGTTATTTTCTTTCCTTTCCTGGCCATTGTAGCTCGTTATCATTATATCCTATATGTCTATACTGTGGGGTTGCGCTGTGGAGCGCATTTTGCGTTCCACAGCAGACTTCCGTTACCAGCTACTTCCGGTCTATGGTACACAAGTGTGATGCAAAGAGGCACACTTCCGGTTCGGCCTGTGGAACGCATGTGCGTTCCACGGTGGCGTTGGTAGTGTTCTCGACCGAAGATTAATAAATGGGTATCTATGATGTAGCGATCCAGTACTTCGATTGTAGGGGGTTAAATATTGAGGTGTTGGGAGTGAAGAGAGATGGAATTAGTAAATTTTTGACAGTATTTGTCTTGACTTAGGATGAGGAAGTCAATGGTCGTGTATCTTGGAGGAGGTGACATAAGGCGCCAGGTCTGAATCAAAGATTGACGCCTTTCATCCTAGAGCCTACATCTAAGTTCAGGTCTCCATATGTCCCTATCTCGGGGACTATAGATTTCCTTATTCTTGGAGATATTATTTTTCGGAGGAGGATTTGTATCAGAGGATCCTGTTCGAGTCTAATATCTTTTTTGTCCCCTGACGAACAAGTATTTAATTGCCGGGGAAACGCTGCGTCGGGACATGTTGGGACGTGTTTTTTTTATTTTTTTCAATATATTTATTCATCTTTATATAACTGTCACACTTATCTAGCACAGTATGCTCATGTGTGTATTTTATTGTATCTGAGTGGTTGCCTTAACTATAGGGTTGTATAGGTGATTACTAGAATAGGTACGAGGACAGGGAACCTCCACCATCAGGGGATCAAAGATCCTTATACTACCCTTGGTGATCAACACGTGTACACATTCAACAGTGGTTCTTCAGACCGTGAGTAACACAGAGAAACTATGGATTTCTGAGAATATGTGCTTGTTTACATCTAATACATGACTCGGGTGTTGACCGTTTATGTACTGTATCAGGTTATTGTTTGATCTGTGCTGTTTAGATTGCAGGGCTTGTCTTGAATGTATTTTCAGCTGTTAGTGGTATTTATTAAAAGTTACATTTTATATGTAGGAAGGTGTTAAAATGTGTATTTAGCTTCTATACTTCCTCACTGTGGTATTCTGCCATTCCTGGCAATTTTTGTTTAAAGATCTTCAGTGCAAACTATGTGCAGACATTGAGCCAACAGGAAGCAAGGTACATGATGTATAGCACAGTGTATGGATTAATGGGGTATTCCCATCACAGACAATGGGGGCATATCGCTAGGATATGCCCCCATTGTCTGATAGGTGCAGGTCCCACCTCTGAGACCCGCACCTATATCGAGAACGGGGCCCCGCAAGTGAAGGAGGGCTATTTCCGTTGGCCCCACAGAAATAAATGGGAGCCTGGGCCGCTCATGCACAGTTCGCCCCCATTCACTTCTATGAGAGCAGCGCTTGGTGGTGGACGGACCCCGGGAAATCTGGGGTCCTCCAGCCACAGCTCTCCCTGCTCTGTTCTCGTTATAGGTGCGGGTCCCAGCACCTATAAGACAATGGGGGCATATCCTAGCGATATGCCCCCATGGTCTGAGATGGGATAACCCCTTTAGGTTCTCACCACTCTTCTGTTTAAATGATTTACCTGTTGGAAATGCTCCTCTATTACATTTATTTAAATATGCTTAAAACATATTTTTCTATGCAGCTTTGAAAACCCTGGGTGTGGATGTTAGCAACTTACCCGATCCTCCAGAGAAAATCACACAGGAAGTCTTCAAACATGATATGTAAGTATTATGCATGTTTTTATTTTTATGTCATTGAAAAACACCCTTTACACAATGTTCCAAATTATTATGCAAATTCTATTTTTCTCTGATTTTCCTAAATGGTCAATGGAAATGTCAGTATAATTTCCAAATCATCAACCGCTAGAGTATAAATCACGTTTTATTGAACAAACCTCCCAATGATAACAGTATTTTTTTTCACAAATTAACTCAAATTGCACTGTTCCAAATTATTATGCACAACAGAGTTTCAAAACATTTTATAGTTTGTAAAGAACTGAAAATGGTCATTTGTTGAATTTGGAGGATCAAGAGCTCACATTTACTGAAATCAAAAGCTATTTCAATCAAAAACCTCTTAGGCTACTTTCACATTAGCGTTTTCAATTCCGCTATTGAGATCCATCATAGGAACAGGGTTCGTTTCAGCAAGTCAAAAAAGCGTAAACCTCTTTTTCGCCCCTTTCGGAGTTTTTCCAGCCACAAGCGGACGACCGACAAGTCTGCCCCGGATCAGAAGCGCAAGCCTTCCTTCAAACCTCGCCCTTCCTGGCGTCCCTGTCAACAGGGCTCCAAGTCCTATAACCCCAAGACCTCCTCTGCATGACGTGCAGCTTCCAGCCCCCTCCGATCGGGTGGGCGTCCGGCTTTGTCTGTTTCTTCATGTTTGGCTGGCTCACGTCTCGGATGCCTGGGTGAGAGAGGTCATTGCAGAGGGTTATAAGCCTGAATTCATGTCCTCCCCACCGCCCCCATTTTTATTTTTTTCGCTAGTCTCCTCCGACCTCTCCCTCTGCCGCAAATTCCTTTTTTCAGGCTATTCACACACTTCTGCGGCAGGGATTGATCGTCCCGGTTCCTGCGCAAGACCGTTTTCGCGGGTTTTACTTCAATCTCTTTGTGGCCCCCACAAAGGAAGGGACGTCCCGTCTCATTCTGGACCTCAAGGCACTCAACCGCTTCCTTAGGTGGTGCATTGTCATGCATGAAGATGAATTTGCTATGGCAGGCACGGTTTTTCTTTTTGTACCATGGAAGAAAGTGGTCAGTCAGATACTCTATATACTGCTGAGGTCATTTTTCACACCTTAAGGGAACCTAAAGGGGGATACAATCTCTCTACCCATTATTCTGGCCCAAAACATGACTCCTTGCTGAAGTGTCAGCCTTGTTGGGACATGGTGGCCATCCACCAACCATCCATCTGGACCATCCAGGGTTGCACAGCACTCATCAGTAAACAAGACTGTTTGAAAATTAATTTATGTCTGGGCCCACTGCTACCATTTCTGCTTGTGAGCACTGTTTAGGGGTAGCCGAATAGTAGGTTTATGCACAACTGCAAGCCTCTGAAGGATCCTACACCTTGAGGTTCGCAGAACTCCAGAGGCACCTGCAGCTTTAAATACCTGCTTGCTGCTTGGTAATGGCATTTTAGCAGCTGCTCTCTTAATCCGATGAACTTGTCTAGCAGAAACCCGACACACCTGTATTAGGTAGAATTTTTATAAAGGCACATTTAACGTTCCATATAATGTAAAACCTTGCAATTTTTGTGGTATGGAATTAAAATAAAAAATAAAGATTCCTCCATTGTTTTTTGCGACCTTCACTGTGCAAAATGATGATAATTTTATTATGCGTGTCAGTATGGTGATACCAAATGTATATAGTTTGTTTTACTATTTAATTTTTTATTTTTTTTAAATGCTTTGTGAGACTATATTCTAATATTGGGGGACTGTATAAGCATTGAGCTGCTGTGGTCACTACTCACCACAGCATCTGATGACTTATATGGTGGGGATCGGAATTATCTAAGAACCCAGATGTAGGAGGCAAGTGTCAGCTGTATTACACAGCTGGTAGTCTTAGTGTATGGCGCTGGCTCAGCTACTGAGCCTGCTCCATAACACCCCCTGTGCATATGTGAAGTACATGCATGTTACACGTCGCTAGAGGGATAAAAAGGTATATGTAAGAACAGGTGTCCTGATCATGATGTAAACCTAACCTTAGCTGAAATTTGCATACAGACGTACTTATGTTAAAAGGGGTTTTCTGGGCTTTTCTTTTTTTCATCCACGCTTTCTTCCAACTTGTAGAAGAAAGGCAGTTTGGCAGTTTATTTAGTACTTACCTGTCCACCGCTCTGATGACACCGCCTCAGCTACACTAACCCAGGTTGCATGCTCTTCTGCTCAGGTCCCAACCGGCTGTCTTTTATTCCCATTTAGCTGAAATTACTATTATGCAGAAGAACAGTAAGACTAGGTAATACATCTGATTGAGACCTGAGCGGAACAGCCTGTGTTAGTGCAGCGGAGGTGGCATCATCAGAGCGGCAGATGGGTAAGTACTAACTAAACTGTCTTTCTTCAACACCTTAGAAGAATGAAATGCATGGATTAAAAAAAAAACTTTAAGAAAGTTATTCATTTTCTTGCCTTGATGTTGTATGGATCTGGGCTTATCTAAGTTTTGAACAGCATCTGTGATCACAATTTTTACTAACACTCTGTTTGCCCACAGGAGGACTTATCTGAAAAAATCTTCAGCAACATTTAAGACCTAGCTCCACGGCTGTCAATCATTGCTGTAGTTATATTTTTTTTAATGACTCTTGTTACATTGTCCCATGTAACCATAAAATCACTTTAATGTAAAGTGTGTCAACTTAAGGATGGTTTTCCACAATATTCTGCAATGTTGTACTGAGAACCCCATGTTTTTAAGTATGCTGTTAGATTTTGTATTGATTTGTACTACAGACTGTGTGGTCATCATGTCATAAATTCAATTGCTGCTAAGTTTTATTGTCTAATGCATAAATATAGGAGACAGAAGATGTGCCAAATTTATGACAGTGGTGCAAACTGTATGACAGATTTGGCACATCTGGACAGACATGTCAGATACTTTTTTTTTTTTTTTTAACCTTACACCACCTATTGGTTGGCTTCCTTTAGAAGAGTATTTGGCACTAAAATTGTGGTGTAAGTGATTAATAGATTTGCTTTATTTTAGGACTGCAGCTATATATATATATATATTTTTTTTTTTTTTCTAGACACTTTTCAAAAGTATATATTAAAGCACAAAAAGTGCTTAAAACAAGTAATAAGTCAGGGCACAAATTGTGCCAGAATTATGGTCCTTTGCTGTAGTAAATCTGCCGCCATGTCTGTACCCTCTTCATGTATAGTAAGACATAGAGGTCGCAATGACGCTTGTACAAGAGTCATTGATGCCTGTTCAGGCCATTTTACTCCCTGGAAAAAGTCTAAGGAGTACCAATAAATTCCCCTACATTCAGCAGTGGGCCTGCAATAACCAATAGCAAAGCTCCTTACAGCACGGAGCTTTGCTATTGGTTAGTTTGGGTGGGCGCTGGAGCAATACAGCTCTTTGCAGCAGGGAAAGCCGGCGGGAGATGAAAGGAGAAGGGGCCGGCTCCAGAGGATGGCTGTACCAACGAGAGCAGGGCGCACTGCTCAAGGACCACAGCGGATATGTCCCAGACATCAAGATGGAAGCACAGAACAAGGTGACAGCAGCAGCCTGTGATGTATGTAGTGTGTGATCATCACACCCTGCACTCCAGCCATCTCACACTGATGTATGTGGTGAATGCAGGCAGGCTACTATAGCCAAGTGATAATGTACAGGGAAGATCCAGTATATTGGACTGTACTTTATCCCTTAGCTATAATTGCCTGCTGTTATTTAAATTAGTAATGTTTCCCCCACATAAATACCCACCTCTTAGGCCACTTTAACACCACCACTATATATTTCTGTTGTTCTGCTCTGTTAGATGAGCAGAACAATGAATATAATGCAAGTGCTGGATCGGGCATGTAAGGCTGGGTTTTAGTCATAAGTTCAACATACACAAAAACTGTATATGTTAACAGACACACTGTGGCGTCGGTCACCATACAGTTACATTGTAAAAAAAAAAAATGTATATATTTTTTTTTTTTTGCAGGATGGGAAAGTGTAGTGTACCATGTATTTTCCAGCTTGTAGAGTCCAGCAAAAAATGTATAGGCTACCATATACTTTTTTACAGAATCTGCAACAGAGGCTCCAAATGCAGCCTCCAACACAGATGTGAACAAGTGTAGGCCTATATATTATGTATTTGAATTACTGCAAATTTTATACTCCTCCTCGGGTAAAAATAAAATACTCCTCAAAAATGGTAAGAGGAGTATTTTTTACTCTTTTGGAAAAAAAAATTGTGCGACCTCTGGTAAGACATAAACAGAATATGTTCTCACAATGATCAATTATCTAAGAAAAACCTTATGAACTCTTTTATTCATGCAAGTCCTGATCCTACAAATGGGATGAATGCCAAATCGTTGTGTTTGTTTACTGCATCATACACCTGAAGAAGACATCAGTACAATGTTGAAACGTGTCCATGCATATCAAACAGTCCTAGATCTTTATCAGGTTGGCTTCATTGTGGCCTTCTGAAATTGGACTAAACCAATAGGATCCAATGTGATTATTTAGGTGTCCCTCCCCCCCCCCCCCCCCCAAATATGAAATGCACACCATACCAACAAAGTGTGAAACAAACCTAAGACTCAGATTTCTGCTGACCGCTTGACTAGTTTTTGAAGAAAAGACATTTTAATTGTATAAACTGCAATCAGAGCCTTGATGAATCCTAGTATAGTTACACAACACAAGTAGTGACTCATGCTTCCGTCTTCATTGCAAATTTGAAATGGCAGGTTAAGGTAGGCGATGTGCAATTAGATTTCCATAATGTGCACAATTTCGGCCAATTTCACAGCAGCATAAAATAGGTGCAAATTCCCCACCCTGTCTGGGTCTGAACCCCTAGCATCATAGGTCTTTATGGCCTGCAGTTGAACCAGGATTTTATTTTTTCCTATATGGCATTTCTATGAAATTGACCTAAGGCTGGTTTTGCATGTGTTGTTTCACTGAGTGAAACTTAGGTTGCCGGACGGTTGTATAGCAATCTTAGTTCGGCTAAGTAGCACCATGATGGTCCAGGTACTGTAGCCAAGCAAAAATAGCCTGATATTTGTCCACTATGGCAGGATGCTTTCATATAGTAAAAAAAAAAAAAATATATATATATATATATATATTTCTTTCTATGATTAAGGCTCTTTTAAACATTTTAATGGCTGCAGTTAGAAACATTACTTATGTACACATAGATTTAGCGCCATTCTTTAAGTAGTATTTTTAGTACATGCGATTTTCCTATTGTTTTTGAAGTTCTATTCAAAAGCCAGGAAAAACGTAAAGTTTTTTTTGTCTACCACTTAAGCAGTTCAAACATACATTCGAGAGAAAATTCTAAAGTGCAGCCACCACTCCTCCTGCTGAAGATGGTATTTCTCTCAAATTCACAAAGACACCGTGCACTCAGACATTTTCAAAATTTGATGCAGACTCCAAAAAACCCCCATCTGGTTGCAGAATTTAAAAATGACATATGACATATGGTATGTGTATGTGATCTTACCTGTCATGGAGGAAAATTTACAATATGCCTTAGGCTACTTTCACATTTTTGCTGGATTTGGCAGGGATCTGCACAAACGCTTCCATTAGGATAATACAACCGTCTGCATCTGTTCTGAACAGATCCCGTTGTATTCTCTCTAAAATGGCTATGATGGATTTGGCACCAAAACCATTGTAAATCAATGGGCGCTGGCTCAGTTTTCTTTTGTGTCTGAGCAAACGGATCCGACACCATTGACTTGCATTGTGTTTCAGGCCGGGTCCATCTTGATCAGTATCCCATGATGCACACAACAACGCTGCTTGCAGTGGATTTCTGTCCGGTATGGGAACGCAACGGAACAGAATGCAATTGACAATGAATGGGGACAAAACTGAAGCGGTTTTCCTCTGGTATTGAAATCCTATGACGGATCTCAATACCGGAAAGAAAAAAAACGCAGATGTGAAAGTAGCCTTACTTAAATGATAGTTGGTTCATTCACCATCATTTTACCCATTTATAAATGGCTAATGCAGAAGAATCTGACTGATGCTCGAAAAGGTATGGATGGAGAAAGAATTATTTTCCAGTATTTGGCCAGTTTGTTCGTAAATTGAAAAGGATTTCCACATCTTGAGGAGCCAGCTTATAAACTCCAAGTTCATTTAGTGCTGCTGTAGCAGAGGGCACTTTGTCATTGGTAGCGGTTTTATCCATGAACTGTGCTGCAGACTGTAACACGTCCTTCAGGAGCAGGGCAGAGCCCACACTAAGATTCAGAATAATGCAGGCTTCTTTCACACTGTAATAATAAGATATGTTAATTATATACACGTCTATACAACTGAGATGTGATAACAGTACACAGCCAAAGAGGGGGAGGGGAGCTACCAAGACAGACAGGTATCATACTTTGTGAAGTATTTGCTGAAATATTCATACATATGACTGAATGTCAACAGTTTTATAGTGTCCTAAGGGCAACATAAACTAGTGACCAATCTCCTAAGGCTAATTTCACATTTGCTGCTGTGCTCTCCGGCAGGCTGTTCGAGCAGAGTAACAACCTGCCGGAGTTATCCGGATCAAGCCTAGCTGGATGTTACCGGATTGCCTGTCTGTCCCTTTGACTATAATTGGGTCCGGCGAAGATCCAGCTGCAACCCGTCTGATATGCCGGGATTTGGCCAGACAAAAAACGCTGCACATAACATTATTTTATTTTTTTGACCGGCTGTTGGACAGCATTCTGTGCCGGAACAGCCTGCTGGAGAGCACAGCCGCACATGTGAAAGAAGCCTTAGCAAAATGCTGGGTTACTTTCTTTAACTGACCCAGTCGTTTTGCTAAAATCTTGTATTAACCACCTAACTGTTCTGCCTGAGCGCAGCTCCGGCTATGGGAAAAGTACTAAACTGTTCTGCCCGAGCCGAGCAGAAGTGGAAGGGGTGTTTTATCTGCTGATATCTCCTGAATGGTAGCAACTAGAAGACTGCAACTGGTCTTGTTTGAAAGATGGCATTCCAGGCTTTCACACAAAATGACAGTAGGAGATATCACTGTTAGAAATTGAGTCGGGAATAATCGTGGGTAAAAAACGTTTTTTTTACTTTCAGGTGTGTTCCCTGTATCCCGATTTCTAACAGTGATATCCTCCCGTGTACTGAAGATATTGCTGTCATTTTGGTATTGTTTGAAAGCTTGCCAGCTTTCAAACAATACAAAGCCCATATCTCTAGCTGGTACCAAATCAGAGATATGAGCGGTTAAAGCAGCCACCCCCCTTCTCCTTCAGTCTGGAGGAGATAGAAGGAGCAGTTACATTGCTGACAGGAGAAAAGGAGAAATAGTGAAGAAAAAAAACACAAAAAAAAAAACAACATATAGAAATGTGGCATTATCATCACTGTACTGACCCACATAATAAGATTATGGCATTCACTGTGTGGTAAAAATAAAATAAATAAATTCCACAAAATAATGTAAAAATTGCAGGTTTTTTTTATCTTCCCCCCTACAAATAAAATAATAAAAGTTATTTAATACACTATATATACACCCCAAAATGGTTACCAAAAAACCTACAACTAATCCCGCAAAATTAAAAATGTAGAAGAAAAAAATTAAAAAAAGTTATGACTGTTAGAACACAAAGGGGTGGAAATATTATCGATCTTAAGACTAAAAAATTAAATGGATGTCACTAAGGCCTCATGCACATGACCGCAAAAAGACAAAACAAAACGATGACCTCCGTATGGCATCCGTTTTTATTTGCGGATCTGTTATTTTTGCGGATCCAATGTAATAATGCCTATTCTTGTCCGCAAACTAGAATAAAATAGGACATGCACTATTTTTTTTCCGGGGCTACGGAACAGACATACTGATGCGGACCCATTGAAATGAATAAGTCCGCATCCTAACAGCAAAAAAAATAAAATATAAACGGAGCGGACAAGGAAACAAAATACGGTAGTGTGCATGAGGCCTAAGGGGGTGAAAATGCAATAGTGTTCCCCGAGGTGTGTGCCAACAAGATTTTAATTTTTTTTTTTAAATCAGATCATTTTTATTGATTCAAATATTTTCTTTTTTTATAAAACATGTACAAAACAAGTGCACTTCAGATCACAAGATACAAGTCATTTGGATTCAAAAAGACATCATGTAGACAATTCAATCATAATTAGTCAAAGAATAAACCGTGAGTGCAATCCAACAACAACAAATCCCTCCCCCTGAGACAGAAAACATAACAGTCTTTAGCCAATAAGGCTCCACAACACGTGAAATAAGTCAGCCCCTGCCTCCCACACTTTGGACAGCAGAAGTCAGTCCTATTTCCAATTTTATAGAGAAATACCGGGGTTTTATATACTCTATATAGCATAAGGGATAAATTTGGGCTTAATGCGAGCACATCTTCCCACTGGGTGTCAGCAATTGTTCCCACATCCTTTTCCCATTTTGCTTTAATCTGAGACGGGAATTTAAAAAAAGTAGTCCTCATGCAATGAAAAATAGACTTTTGAGATAGCTCCTTTTACAGACCCTGTTGCCACCACAACATCAAGCGTCTGATGAGTCGTGTGATGTAGTGAGGAAAGCCTGGATTGCGCATCCAATGCGTGCCTCAGCTGCAAGTATTTATAGAAATGTGTGGAGGGGAGGCCAAACTCAGGACACAGCTGCTGAAACTGCTTTCGAAGTCCCTGGGAGTATAACTGGCCAATATTCCAAATTTCATTCTTTCCCCATTGGGAGAACCCCGTTAATTAGGATAATTCAGGTAAAAGAAGATTATTCCAGATGGGAGAGATAGTGAACAGTCCTGAGATACCAAAGATCTCTCTAGCCTTAGTCCACACCCTCCTCATAAGCCCCAGAATAGGAGCAGATTTAAACCTAGGGTCTACATCCCCCTCCAGGACTGCTAATGGCGAATAACAACCAGACGCCCATGCAACTAGCCTACCTCCTCTCCCTACGCCATATTCCATCCCTTAAAGTGTTGCAGCTGAGCTGAAAGGAAGTATAATAAGGGGTTAAAAATAATGCGTAGGGATCCATACTGGAGAATTATGGAGCACATATAAGAGTTGCGGCATCAGCGCCATTTTAATTATGTTACCCCTACCCACTAGGGATATGGGCAGTTTATGCCACAAGGCAGCCTTAATTTTAAACTTAGTTAGTAGAGGCAGTAAATTATCTGGTATTTATCTATGGGGATTGATGGCGATGTCAACTCCCAGATACTTAAATGAGGATACTACCCTAAGTTTAGTATGAGCAAGACAGAAATTTTCCAGGACCGGGGGCAATGGGAGTATCACAGACTTATTCCAATTGATAAGCAGTCTAGACTGCCTGCCAAAATACGGTAGTGTGCATGAGGCCTAAGGGGGTGAAAATGCCAAATTCAGAGATAAGTGAGATAATAAAGGTCTATGGAAGACATCAGGTCACCTACATATAGCAGCATATCATCTGCATATAGCGATACACGCTCCTCCAAGTCCCCCCTTTTAAGGCCATGAAAAATCAGTGTGGCTTGAAGAAATGCATACTTGTAGAAATGCATACTCACTGCTTAAAGTAATTCTCTGGTCTTTTACAATAATGGGAAAATAAAGGAAAGAGATTCCGTGACATGTCAAACTGCAGTTGTGCTGCTCCTCCTTCGTTAAAATGATTGGCCAAGATGACCTGTGAAAATACATTCAAGCAAAGAATAGTGACAACTTAAAGGAGTATTTCCAGAATAACAACTAATCACCTTTCTGCAGGACACTGCTTCCCTCACCGTCACTAGGGGAACCGTTGCAGCCCTGAAAGCGCAGCGCTCCCAAGTGTTCTGATCTCAGATGCTGTGGTCACATTTGACCTCGGTATCTAAGGGGCTAAATGTGTGCGATCAGCGTTATCGCTGAACGCAGACATGTGCCCTGGGTGTCTGCTGTTTAAAACAGCAGAAATCTGGCAGGTATGGGTCATATTGCCCTTGTGAACGGGTGCTATTTTTAAAACCTGCACTTTTGCCGTACAAGTACAGCGGCGGTACTGAAGAAGTTACAGATGCCATTTATTGTAAAGGTGGTCTAATTGACTGCATGCTACATACATTAGATTGCCTTTACAATAAAAAAACATTGTTACAACATGCCAGCTATCCCAATAGTGTGTCACCTAAATTACAATTGCACCCTGCCCACTTATGTACCTCCTTTATTCTCAGCATACACCCCATATATCGTCAATATGTAAATACTTCATGAGCCCCTTCAGAGAAAATGTTGGCGACACAGTGGTCTTATAATGTAACAAGAAGTCATTGGTGGTCCAGCGGCATTGCAGAGAGAACATTGCAAGGTAAGTATGCTCTCCTCCCCCGTACAGCACACACTCTGCTGCCACCAATTAGAAAATCATGCATTTCGGCTGAGAACATGCGAGTCCAGCCACTCATTGGTTGCAGCGAAGAAAGCGCCGTATGGGGGAGAAAAATATGGGGATGGGGGTCAGAGGCGCCAGAATTCAGGGCTAGATGGGATGGCTAGCCCTGTCTAAGAGGGGGGTGGAGGGGGAGTGCCTAGAGGAGATGGGTGTTAAAATAGCAGCGCTCCAAGGCTTCTGGCCCACCTCTTGGTGCTTGAAGGAGCTAACTTGCTCAATAATAAAAATGTTCATATCTCAGGAAGGCTGCTTAGAAACATAACTAAGGTATCAGTTTAATCAGCATGATCAACCCTACCAGGCAGTATGCAGGTTTAATAGGGTTTATCATGCCGACATAGGCTCTTTAACTATTTCAGATCTCGTTAATTAGAATTCTCTTGCATACTTACGTCTTGATAAATGAACAAATCCAGCTTGTCAGCAAGCATCTGCCAAACACTTTTGAATAAAGTATGACACAGCTGTTGTTCCAGTTGTAGAAGACGGTCCCTGAGTGTCAGTAGCATTGGACATGCTGAGCTGGATAATGACATCACGGCTTGTTCTGATTGTGATGGCAACGATAGCCATCTAGAATGGGCACGTAAGAAGACAAGTCAGCACTTCTGCTTTGTAGACAGAATTTCCTGTTAAAAAAGGTTAGATAGACAGACTTACCTTTCTTTCTTATACATCTTTGCACCTTCTTTGACTTCTCTGAAAACATGCTCTACCAGACGTGATAACATATCATTTTTTAATCGCTCCAGGAGATTAATCATATCATCAAAGACGGAGATTTCCATAGAAGCCAGCTGTCCGAGTTGTAGCTTACTGCTAGAATTCATATCAGTGCAGAACTCCAGTGCCGCCTGCTGCAGCTGTAAGAAGAACTGCAAACACAGACATTGCATTACATACCAATAAGACTGATCATTAGATAAGGTCCAGACCTCGCACATTAGCAAACACTTGCATCAGAGGGTCCATTAGGAAGCTTCAGATTCAGTCATTTCTGAAGCGAAGAATAATGGCGCATTTACAGGCACTGAATGATCGGGAACAAATGCTCGTCAGAGGAGGTGAGGGCTGCATTTACATGGAGCAATCACTTCCTCTATGGGATGAGCGAATGCTACTGCCATCACTAGTCTTCATACGGATTCACTGCAGCATGATCTCCTGCCCAGAACTGACGATTTTGGAGTCAGCCGATAAACAAGCACCTTTGCACAGGCCAATTACGTTCATATGAATGTTCGTTCCCTTTAATCTGTCCAATAGTAGTCCAGCGTAAAAGGACTTTAAAGGGGTTATCCAATAGTAAGACAGACCTCCCAGACCTGTGGTGGAGATCATACTTACCTGGTCCCCACTACTGGGTTTGGTGTCACACTCCCGGGCCGTCTCTTCCTCTCCTTACAGCACTGAAATCAACATATACCAGTGGGGTTACACGTGACCTCTGCAGCCACGAAAACTGGTCATGTGACACATAGGAAGCAGGTCACCGCTGCGGCCTGTGACTGGCTTCATTGGTCCCATGTGCCATTGACAGATGTTGATTTCAGCACTGCAGGGAGAGGAAGAGCCAACCCAGGAGGGTTAGACACCGAACCCAGTGGTGGGGACAAGATAAGTATGATCTCCACCACAGGTCAGCCACTCTGGGAGGTCTGTCTTAGCATTGGATTAACCCCTTTAACCCAATTTTTTCCCATCAAAACAACATGTTGTGCAGAGCTCGATGGACCCCATTATCAGGAAATTGCGTTTTTGGTTGTTGTTGGCGTCTTTCATGCAACTGACCTGGCACTGAACAGAGCCTTAAATAAAAAACGGCAAGATTTTTTTAAGAACACAACTAGCTACTTACAGGCAAAGTTCTGGCTACAGAATCAGGCCCTTTCTGATTCCACACGTCAAGTTTAAACAAGCATTTAATTGTTTTAGCCATGTGGGCCCTACTGTACAGCTACTCCTGCACATTATGCATCTACTTACAATGTTGTCAGCCCAATCGCCAAGCACAGTTGCAATATAATTGCCAGCATTCAGAATGGCACAGTATTTAAAGCCAAGAAGAGCTCGGCTCTCTTCCTTCATCACTTGTGTTAAACGGATCCTGAAGTCATCAACTAAATCCTTCTGCAGCTCCAAAAACTTGAGTTTCTTTTCTGCTGTGGGGAGGTTCTTATATCTGTCTGTTCATCACAACAGAAGAAAAAAAAAACTATTTTAATCATACATTCAACTTGGACATGCTGGTACCAGGACTGTATTACTCACTGTAGATCAGTCCTTGACAATCCTAAAAACGGAGCGTACCGCTCAGATCTGTCAAACTAGTGGCTGCCTTACGTACGCTGATCTACAGTATATGCACATATCACATCCTTGAGGGGGCTGTGTCTAGTTTATAAGTTAGAACTAGCAGATCAGTGGATGCCCGACCAACGTGAACCCCACCGATCCCGAGTGAAGGTGTGGGGAGCCCTCTCCGCAGGTTATAATTGCAAGATTACAGAAAAGGCAGCAAATATTTGAAAACAAAATAATTTATATAATTTCCTAATGTACGGTATTTTGAAAGTTCTATTAAAGAAAACCTGTCGCCACTCCTGACATGTCAGTTTTAGTAACTACTTGCATACCACAGGTAATAACTCGGGAGCATCTACTCTTATGACTATGTTGTGCTGTTTATTAATGCTAGAAGTTTCTGAATTAATTACTAACAGTTCACAATGAATGCCCAGCTGGATTTTTACCAGTTGGGGGCCATGTCCCTGCACAGTCTCACACTATCCATTCAGGATTCTTATTACATGCAGAATGTACTGGAATGTGCTGGTTACTGCAGCACTGCTCCCTCTCACCACAGCAACAACCAGCTCCATCCACTAAACCAGTGTTCCTCAACTCCAGCCCCCAGGGCCCACCTACCGGTCAGGATTTGAGAATATCCCACAGAATGAATACCTGTGGTAAGTCCTGATGCATTGACACTAATTATATCACCTGCTCTATACTAAGGAAATCCTGAAAACATGACCGGCAGGTGCGTCCTGAGGACTGGAGGTGAGGAACGCTGCACTAAACAATAAATTGAGCTGTGTAGTTCCACCAGAGCTACTCCTGAGCAGCTGATAAGATGGGGTGTTGGACCTTCGTCAATCTGATATTGATGGTCTAACCTCAGGACGGGCCAACAATATCACAGGAAAGGAAAACCTCTGAAAGGATGCAATTCCCAAAGGGATACATAAACAAAGACAGCTGGACAACAAATCCAAGTACCAGTACTCATACAAAGATCCCTGACCGGGAAAAATATCAAAGTAAAACAATGACTGTGTTGAAAAATCAGTGAGCAGACCCGTAATACTTCATGGCAAATTAACGAGTACAGGACAGACAACCATCCACACATTCATACAACCTGGAGTTCCGGACACCCGCACATAAAATCAGATAGTACCCTGCGCACATAACCACAGTGCCAAAATCTGGTCAAACCTATCAGGAGTCTCCCTTGCTGCAAAAGTGAGTTTGTACATCTGTAGGTCAGAATTTATCAGTTGGATCCAAGAACCCAGGTCTTTGGTGGTTTCTAATTTAAGAGGATTGTTTTCCTCCCGTAGAACATAAATAAGCAGAGCAGCTTCCTTCCATACTTGGTAGGTACTATTTCCGACACCAATCCCAGCAGACAGACTATAGGGGAGAGTATCCCCGGGAGCCCCAACTTTGAGGAGACAAAATGACAAATCTCACTCCAGTACCGCCTCACAAGTCCATACCATATGATATAAGGATCCTCTCGGCTCACCACACCTGGTACAAGAAGGGTCTGGGAGCATACGCATATGATGCAGACGGACCGAAGTGAGATAAACCCTGTGTAACCACTTAAGTTGAATGAGCTGATCCCGAGCACTTATCACCGTGTTCTTCCAGACCGAGCCCAGTTCCTCCAGGTGAGACGCCTCCAGATCAGGGATATCAGCCCTCCAACGCTCAAAGGAGCAACACAGCGGCGAATCCTGCAATTTCATAATTTCAACATAGAATGATGAAATGGGTTTATATGGTTGTTTCAACCGAGCCACCTATTCAATGGGTCCACATTTCAGACACAAGGATAAGGATTTAAATTGGGTCTCACAGGCGTGCCTCAGCTGGAGGTACCGATAGAAACATGTATGAGGCAAGTTGTATTCCCTACGAAGGCTGTCAAATGAGCAGAAGACCCCATCCACATATAATTGCGTAAGGTACTTCACACCCCTCTGAGGCCAGAATTCATAATCAGACAAGTGAAACAATTCTTGCAACTGCTTGTTGCGCCACAATGACATGTATGGGGACCAGGTATCGCCTCCCTCACTCTCAATGTGTGTCACCACAAATTGTTTCCAAGCCATTACCACCGCAGCCATTGCACAAGTTTAGTGCAGGACTGGAGACACTTCGTCCTCCCCCCCCCCCCCCCCGATATACCAAGTTGTCCAATACCTCAAAAGAGCCCACGAGAGCCGCCTCTAATACCACTGCAGGGTTATTGGCATCTGCCCTAATCCACCAAGAGGCATACACTAATTGGGCAGCGATATAGTACACATACATGTCTGGTAGTCTCAGCCCCCTCTGATTATAAAGGGCCTGCAAAGATTTCCTAGCAATGCGAGAGGACTGATGATTCCACAGAAAGGGAGAGAAAATCTTATCTAGAGAATCAAAATGGGTATGGGGGATCTTTATGGGAGCTGCTCTGTAAAGATATAGAAGTTTCGGCAGTAAGGCCATTTTTATCATATTTGTCCTACCTATTAATGTCAGCGGCAAATTTTCCCAGGCTTCCAGTTTACAAGTAATATACTCCATAGTGGGGACTACATTTAACCGATAGAACTGTCTCTGTGCACCTTAATCCCCAGTTTCTTCTGAGTGTACTCCAATAAGTGAAGAGGACATCTCCTCTGGGCCTCCTCCCACATCTCACGGGTTTCCGGGTTAGGGGTCCTAGTATATACATCCTCCTTAATAGCCATTTCTTCCTCTAGTTTGGTCCTAGTACTCACTAGTTCTTTCCTATGCGAGGCAATGGTATGTATAAATGTG